>NC_090449.1:247605246-247908277 GCF_031143425.1 Pleurodeles waltl | reverse complement strand
AGCCACCAATTCAAAATAAGAACCAACACATGGAAGATCCTAATGCATTATTTGTATCCTGGATTAGTTCACAAATAGATCAATTGTTAAGTAAACGTTATGTTGCCAATTGATGCAGTGCTCTTGTGAAATAAGGTGCAAAAAAGTATAAGAAAAAGAAGAACTCAGCCAAAGTAATTGGTTTAGAACAGAAATAGGCTGCAAACACGTGAAACACTTATAATTTGTGGATACTGCTGATCTGTAATTTGAAATTGGGACAGTCCATCTTGTTTAAGATGTCATCTAAATTGATAGACATCAAAATCGGTGGAATTTCTGTAATGTGCTTTTGGAACTTATTTATTTAGAAGAATCATGCATAACATGACTGTTTGGTTTGGATCAATGTTAGAAATAGCACCTAGAGATGTTTGTGACTCCGCGGACCGCTTGAATTATGTGCAGCTGAGCTCATAAGCTTGTGTCTACTAATCGCAGATTTCTGATTTCCTGTATTTTTCTGGTAGTGGGGCCCAACAGAACTAGATAAATTTGGTGACGACAATAGGAGCTCTTCTAGAAAAGTATGTGCTATTTATAAATACAAAGGACCATATTTATCATTATTTTATGCAACGTAACACAGCAAGGCACCTTGATGCGTTATGCTGTGCAAAGAGAGAGGGCAGGGATATCAAGATATGGTGCATTCCTGCATTCTGCCTGTGCTGGCACACAAACTGCTGCCCAGTGCCAACACAGGTACCCCTGCACCATGATGCGAGTGTGCCTGCATTACAGCCATGATTGTTTTTGTAAAGGAGAGGACACCGTTCTGCACAAATACAACCCTCTAAGGTTTTTTCCTCTTTGTACATGTGCTGAAGAATGCAGCCCCACAAAAAGAGTAAAAAATGAGGTGAAATAAAGATATTTCTCCTCATTACGCCTCCCCTGGGAAGGTGTAGCATTCTAATGCATTCCCAGGTCTACCAGTATTGCTAAATCCGGGAATAATTCAAAATCCCTTGGTAGGTGTATGGAAACACTCATGCGCCACCCGTGGAATGCCTCTTTGGGCAGAGGAACACAAAGTGCTGCCTTGCATTACTCCAGATTTACCAAGCCAAGTAGGGCCCACGCCAGGTGGCCTGGCATGACTTGATAAATCTCAATTTAGGTTTTGTGTAGGCCTGAGCCCCCTTGTATAGTACAATGGCAATGCAAAACCCTTGATAAAATTTCCCCAAATTTCTTAGGGATATAAAATAAGGGCAGCATAAGTGGGGCACTCAGGTCCTGATTACAACCTTTGTGGATGGGATACTCCATCACAAACATGACGGAGATCCCGTCCGCCTTATTACAGGTTCCATTATATCCTATGGAGCTTGTAAAGCGGCGGGTGGGATGTCCATCACATTTGTGTCAGAGCATCCCATCTGCCAAGGTTGTTATCAGGACCCCAGTGACTTGGAACATGGGCCAGATGTACAAAGCCATTTTGCTGTTGCAAAGTCAGCGATGCTCAAAATCACAGGGTTTAAGACTTAAAAAATACAATTTTGTTCTATACCAAACCCACTTTGGATTTAATAAATGGTTAGCAAATCACGAAATGTTTTTAGAAATGCATAATCAGTCACTATTTGTAAGGGGTGTGTTTTGGGCATACCTTCCAAATTGTGATTTTCAATGCAGCGTATCAATGTTTTGCATCCGTTATCCAGTAGCAAAACATTGAAAAGTTACAGACTCCCGAGTTGGGGTAGGTATTCATTCAGAAATGTGAAGTGCCCTATTTGGGACTCTCTCAGCTTTTTGAATTTAAGAAAAAGATTTACGAGAGTAGCACTGTCAAACAAACCTTTAGGAAAAGCATCATATTTTAAAGCAAGCTCTGATTCCTTTAAGGAAAAAAGTCTGCACTAAAAAATATATTTGTATTTAAAAAGTGATTACAGACATGCCAGTCTGCTCACCCAAGCAAGCCACAATTCTTTTAATGTTTCCCAATCAGAGTGAGTTCACCTACACATGAAAAATAATGAGGTAGGTTGAGTTCTGACCTATTGCAAATGGGAACTTTGTAAACGGACCTATTATTACATAAGGGTTGGCAAAATTCTGTTCTGTTCACCAAAAGTTGTTACACAATTTGCAAACACTTTTTGCGAATGGAATTTTCATACATCTGGCCCAACACCTTCTGAGAAGCTACAAAGGGGTGTAATTCCTTTAAAAAAATGGAAACCATTATTATTTAGCAATCCAATACCATTCATGCCCTCTGAGGCTAAGAGTATGTTAACAACTGGAGTGCTTGTGTGCGTTTCTTCTCTGCAGCTGCACTTTATAAAAGCAAAGATTAATTTGTTAAAGATCCTGATTACATCGGCGTTTTCTAAAGAGTCACACTGGCTTTATTAGGTTTTCTAATTTCTTAAGATCAGACTTTACTGCAATTTCCTGACAGCCGAGAAGGAAAATATTTATGTAACACATGCTCTCGCCTTCAAGCTAATAAAGTGAGTCAATGTGGAAGCCGTTGGTGTGACAGCTTTGAAACGGATAGCAAGACACATGAAAAGTTCATGATTTTTTTGTATCTCCTATTTATCAATATTTTTAAAAGTTTCTAACAAAGTGCTGTACCCTGTGTTTGTAAACTGTTATGAGGCACAAAGCATCATTGTCCCACTCACGCAGTTTCTATGTCAGTCTGCAGGTCACAGAATATTTTGTTAGATCTGACTGATACAAGTTATATTATTTGAATAGAGATTTTTATGGCTCTCTATTGCCTTTAGTGTGACCTTGCGGTGCTGCCGGGTTTGGGTATGAGTATTCTCTCACAGACCAGGCACGATTTTAAGTTTGAGCAGGGTCATGAGTGGTGTCGGTGTGCTTCATATTTCATGTATGTTTGGTTTTAGGTGCCCTGTATTGTTCAATGTTGTTTGATGTGTGCAGCCAGGGGCCCATAACCCTTTAAGATCATGACATTTGCTAATTTTGATTCTGGATGTGGGGAGGCACTTTGCTTGATGGCTTTTTTGTGTCTTTATGACTCTATGTACTGATTGATTTAATTTCCTATTTTTGTATTTATTTATTTACTTTTTGTGTTTTAAAGAAACAGATAAGAGGAAATGTCAGTAACACTTACCTCACTGAACCTAATTCCAGGCATTAGTCTAGTTCCAATGGTGTCAGAGATCTCGTGAGTTCCATGCAGTGTCCTTTGTGCTGCAAATGGGAAACTTTACTCTGCATGCTGATATGGAAGATGTCCCATTATCGATGGTGTTCACACGTGGAATAAAAAACACATATGAGTCAAATTGTGCCCCAGGTTTCTTGCTTTGTGTACTGAACAGGGGCACTGGCCAATTGAAATATTGAGCTGCTGTCTTTTCTGCAGACCTGTGGAACAGTTCAAGCAGATGCAGCTATCCTTCATGAAACTGACGATGTTAGCAGCATTATAATGTTTTATTTGTTGCCCCAAGGTGGAAATCTGTCTCTCTGCCAGAGGTACATTTGGGTATCATGTACATACATTTGGAATTACAGTTGGCAATGCTCGATTACCTTGATTAGGGGCATAAGTGTTTAATGGATAGTTGTAGTAGTTGTGCTGGATGCGCTGGGTTGGTCCACCATGCAACTTTTTGTGGGGTAAGTCGGCATTTTGCTTGCAATCAATGAGACTGAATGGTCTCATTACAAGGTCGCATGCCATGCTTTCACCCATACCAATCCATGCAGGTGACGCAGAATGACTGAGTGCACAATTGTGTCAGGAGGATCAGAAATGTATGAGACTTAGTAGTCCTATCATCAGTGAAAGCAATGATCCTCCTAGAGACCTGCAACCTGATTAGCAGTCAAATAGTTGGTCAAATGTGTTTACCTGCTGTCATTTGCTCTTGGTGGTGTTTGATGACTTGGCTCCCAAACGCTTTAATTGACAATGGTTATTTTGAGATTGGCATGCTCTTAGATATATAATTAAGGTTTGCTGTTTTTTTAGAAGTGTGTTGTTTTGATGGGTGTAGATATGCAGTGTTGGGTCAACGCCTTTGTCTTGACTGTCAAACTTTCAGAACATAATCGAGGCTCAAAAGCTGAAAAGAGGACAGAAACAGAAGGCAGGGGTAGTAAAAATAGCATCTGAAATGAGGGCCTCACAATTAAACAGCAATGGTCTGGCAAAAAGAGGCGAGGATCATTGAAATCAATTCACCAAAATTCCAGGGGTAGCGTAAGTGACATCACGTGCCATTTCATCTGTACTTTCACTCACACACACGCTTACACAAACACACATTCACTCATACACACACTCTCTTTTACATAAGCACAGTCTCACCTGCATGCATGCACACAACATACATTTAAAATAGGTTTTTACTTACCTCAGCTACTAAGGAGGGTCATGTGCTAGACAACTGTATTCCATTTTGTATTTCACTAATAGTGACTAATGTACTATTCGCCATCAGTATAATCTAAAATATTGATTGAAAGCAAGAAAGTGGAGCCCCAAACAACGTCCATAAGGACGAGCTGTCCGTGTGTTCCTTGCACTGATTTTGCTGCCTCTGAGACCAGGGGTCGCAGAGGCAGTGCAAGGGATCGCAAAGGGCAAGCTGGGGTCGCATCTGCGACCCCGGCGACCCCTAAATGACATCCATGGCAAGGAGGCCTACACTCATAAAATGTCATATGGCAGTTTGCAGGTACAAATAGTATGTATTTTGAGGTGCTTGTATGGCATATTTCAGAGATCCAAGCAGTGTTCGGGAATTAAATGGAAGACGTTAATAAGAAATAAAATCTTTTTTTCAGAGCTAGGCATGGAGTTCAAAGTAATGGTAAAACTCTGGACTGGCACTCAAGTTACCTGAGTGTAAATAAGAACATGATGCATATGGTGCAAACCTGAACGTGCACTAAGGATTACTAGTTGACAGGAAATTGTAAACATATACTAAAGATTACTGACCAATGGGGTAAATAAAACATGCATGTCGATATAATGCATGATGATGTAAATCTGAATCTACTAGTCGATATAATGCATGATGATGTAAATCTGAATATACTATGAGGATTATTGAGTAAAGGGGCAAATCTGAACAATGATTGATAAATTGCAGGAATTCTAGACATAACACAGCCTGCTCCTGCTTGACGCTTGTGCTGGGATAGTGGTGGTAATTTTTGACATATTTTAGGTGCTCTAGGCAAAACGGTAACCACTCCTGGCATGACAGCACGCTTCTTTAGACGTTGTGGGCATTTTTGCCACACCTTTAACCAGACCTGATATGGCCCTGACCTACCCTTCCTGGTATGCATTCTCCTACAATTATCATTGCTGCTGTCTCAGACATCATCCTGCAAAATCGGGATACCCTTTCTGCAGCATTCATGCACTCATTCATTCATTCATACATTTATCTAGCTATCTGTGGACTCTCTTTTATAACAATTTGCCTGTTCACTCACTCAACCATTCATCCACCACTTCCGTCTTAATTATCTTCGTATTAGGTCATTCACTCATCTGTCTATGCACTCACATATCCACTCGTTGACCCGTTCACTTTCACTTGTAAAACAGCTGGAATTATTGGCTTGCGCAGTGCTTGTTGTTAGGAGAAACTTGGCAATTGCTTGTTGAACTTCTGAGGGAAGGCCCCAGCAGACAGAGAGATGTTCGGGAGCTTCATGATCAATGTAGCGGGTACATGCAAGCCTGTTTATGAGGATCACTTCTTGAAAGCTGGAATGATCTTAGCAATCTTTTCCGACAGAACGTGATCGAATTTAGTGAAATATGAGCCAGGCATAACCAGTCTCTACCAGGGGCGTAGCTTGGTCAGTAAGATTGGTGGGTGTTAGCTTTAGATTTCCCGACAATCACGCTGGCACATGATGTTAAAATACATTATACAACAAGCGGGGTGCAGGAGAGGTACTTACCGGGCAGTGAAAGGGAGAGGAATGTGTAGGATGACCGCCTGGCACTGATGCAAATTCTGGACAGGACTGTAAAAAATTCAGGACAAAGGGTCAAAATTCAGGACAAAAATTCAGGACAAAAAATCAAGAACAAACATCGGTTTTACCCACACCCAAGCGAGGACATGCCTCACTATGTTATCAGTGCATTTGTTTACTCTTTTTTAACATAGCACTATTTTTTCACCGTGGTCTTTTTTGTGATTGCCTCCTGGTGTGCTACATTCAGGTGTCACATTATGTCCTTGTTCAGTAGTAAATTAATGCCCTTCAGCACTGTGTGTGTTGCAAACAAATACCTTTATATGATTAAAACAAATGATTGCATTAGGTAATTCAATTTCCACACATCATTATATGTGCACAGTATAGTTTGATTTGAAAAACTGTATGTGCAAATGTAATGGCCATTTCAATCTATGTCACTCTCTGACACCGCACCACGCTGCATTACTGCACTCTCTGCCTCTTTATTGTATGCCACTCTACTCCACAGCACTCTATGCTACTCTACTCCATGCCACTCTATGCCACTGCACTCTGCGCCATTGCACTCTAAACAATTGCACTGTACGCCACTGTCTCTACTCCGCACCACTGTACTCTACGCCACTGCTCTCTGTGCCACTCCACTCTACATCACTGCACTGACACTCTACTCTGCAACATTCCACTCTCCGCCACTGTACTGTACACCAATCTACTCTGTACTACTGCATTCTACACCACTGCACTCTATGCCACTCTACTCTGCATCACTCCACTCTACGCAACTGCACTCTACAGCACTATACTCTACTCTGCACTACACTACACTACTCTACTCTACGCCACTGCACTCTCTGCCACGCAAGTCTACTCTGCACTATATGCCACGGCACCACTCTACACTACTGCACTCTCTGCCACTCTATTCCACTGCACTCTATGTCACTCTACTCTGCCCCATGCCACTCCATGCCACTGCACTCTAAACCACTGCATTCTACGCTAATGCACTCTAAACAACTGCAATGTACCCCACTGCATTGTACTCTGCACCACTATGCCAGTGCTCCTATGCCGTCCTACTCCACTCCACACCACTATCTTTTAGCCATGAATTGCAGCCACTCTGGTGTATAACATGGCTACAACACATTGGCAAAGCCAATAACTATTGCTTAGACGAGACCTATTGGCTTTGCCAATATTTGTTAGTACTATGAGGTACTGAGGTCCCTGGAAGAAATGTGAATGTGTAAGTCCTTATTTTAAACATGCATTTGATGCCTCGCCAGAAGTAGTAAGCACTACTGTATATAAATACAATTACATCATAATATAGGCTGCTACAAAATGCACAAATACATTTTGGTTAAATAAAAAAAGTGCTTCTCAAATGCAGATTTGAATAATATACAGTTTATACCTAGTACTAACATTTTTCTAACACACCATTAAAACCACACACTCCACAGCTCACCTTGGAACATCATTACAGTACCTCTCTAAAAGAAAATATATTTGCCATCAGAAAGCTTCAAGTGACTTCTTTGATTAAAGTCAATGCAGGTTTTCAAGCCCCTTTACATTTGCAGATTTACCAGTTGCACACATTTGCATTTCTTTAGGGAAGGAGGCACCCTGGCAAGAAGGCCTTTTCGTATCTGTCTGCCCCTCCCTCCCTGCACAGGAGACTCTCTGCCTTTCAATCCAGCTGGGGAACTGATCTGCCCTGTAATTTCGCCCTGCCTCCTTTGTCCTTTAGGTGAAAGGCTAAAATTACGGACAAATGCAGTCCGTTAAGCCCTTCATCACGGACAACGGACGGCAGGGCAAAATTACAGGCAGTCCGTGAAATTTACAGACGGGTGGTCACCCTAGGAATGTGTATGGGTAGGTGTATTAAGTGAGAGAAAGAGCATTATTTAATGAAATACCCAACATTTTTGAAGTCTTCCAAACAGAGAGAGGGAGAGAGCGTGTGTGTTTGTGTCTGTGTAAAAAATTCCTGGTGACATCCAACAGACATGTCACCATACCCGACTGAAAGCACCTGCACCCAACTATTTATCACAAAATGCATTTGTTAGGGGGTGTAACACTCCACACACCACCCCTGAAGCTACACCCCTGGTTTCTACACTAAAACTAGTAGTGAGACAGGACAGGTGCATATTTACCCAAACAAAGTCCATGGCGTTTTCTAATAAGATATCAAATATTGCTGTAGCATTTTGTACGTTTGACAGCACCTGTGGCGTAACTGTTCATTCGGCCTTAGTCTCCGACTACACTGTACTGTCTTTTCTTTTTCCACTCCTGTTTTCCTCCCACTTGTTATCTAGGGCATATGAGCGCCTGGTCTGTGCCCCTCAGGGTATTACCCGGGACTGCCCCGGGGGGACGCTTGTGCAGCCTCGTCTGTAATACTGATAGCACTGGCACACATCTAGTGCCAGAGCTATCATGAGCGGGTGTTTCCTCATTTGCACGGGCCATGGCTCTATGCAAATGAGGGAATCACTTTGTCTCTGCCTGTGCTGCATTACAGATGCAGGTGCAGAGGCAAACATGCCCTTTGGATGCTCACTGACAGTGTGCCATAAAAAGGTAGTGCACTATCAGTGCGTCCCATGAGGGCAGCCCTCACGAAGGATGAAAGAGGGTCCCATGGATCACCCCCCCAAACATCCCCCTGCAGGCAGGTGCAGTCACTCACTGCACCTACTTGCAAAGGAATCTCTAACCCCTCTTCAAAGTGCAGGCAGGTTGCTGTCTGAACTGTGAAACAGGAAGCGTCTTTGAAGCAGCCACAGTATGTTTCTCTTGAATGTGCTGCCCAAGGGGCAGCACTAGTTCACGGCAGCTCTAAGGGCAGCGCAATCATCATAATGACCTTAGAAATTCACTGAAAAAAATCAAAGATTTCAGGGACGTTATGGTTAGGTGCAAATGTCAGTTAAAACATAGTTTTAAACTAACAAAAATCATTGAAGTTCACCAGCTACAGTTATCTCAATTAACTATAACTCATGACCTAAAGTAACTATAACTTATGCCTCTGCCCTGCACACTATTGCCATCACTGATGTCATTTCAAATGTTGCAGTCATGTTATCAATGATGTCACAGAACATGTCAGGAGTGATGTAATATGTGAGGTCATGAGCAGTTCATAGCGAGGGCGCGACTCAATTCCTTTGCACCCCTCCCACCCACCAGGCAGGAGGAGCTTTTTTCTTTGCTACCACCTGCGCAGGAGCAAAGTTGTTTTTAGAGTTTGCTGCCGAGGAGATGTGGGCAGGGAATGTCTGCACTCTCCCAGAAAGGGAACATCAGACCAACGAGGATGAGGTCCCTGGGGCCTCTATGAGTCTAGGAGAAGAGGGGGCACCACGATCACCCCCCCATATATGTACATATCAGCCCCTGTGGACGGGGTCCCTGGGGCCTCCTGAAGGCTCCGGGAGGGTCCTCTTCCCCCCAAAAATCACTCTACTCCCCTGCCACCGGCCAACACTGGAAGGCTTTTTTTTTATAAATAAAGAGTTGTTGCTGCCCTTTTTTCAAAATTCATCACAAAACTGCCAAATTTGTGGCAAAATAAAGAATTACATTTTTGGCCAGAGCATGGTCCCACTGGGACTCTCCCACGCCAGGCCTAGGGGGGCATGGTATGCTACCATGTCCATATTTTTTAGGAGCGTGAGTGATTTTCAATTTAATGTATTACAAATATTATTCAAAAACATAATTTATATGTTGAAATTAATTTACAAATTAAGACAGAATTAATTTGAGGTGGTAGTCTTGCATTTTTTTGTTTAAGTAGTTCTACTTTAGTGTTATTTGTTTACATTATTTTTGATTTTGATTTTCCATGACACTAATTGAATTATTAAATAATAAAAACAATAGTAAATTACCCTACATTTTCCTGTAGGGAGAACTAAAGCCCCAGGGACAGAGACCTCAGCAAAGAGGAGAAAATATACTAATACCTGCTTAACACTTGTTAATACAGTCATAGGAGTCTCCATCCCCTCATCTGATGGAGTGGAAACCCTTTAATCTAGATCCATGTGTAAATGTCTACTAGGAATGGTGAATAGTTGAAAGTGGAGAATTACATCAGAGTCTAGGAAGTATTGTTGTTGTGAGTAGATCTTTACGTGCAAGCTTTGTGAATGGGGCTTGGAATATTAATATAGTGGCTTGCACAAAATTTGAGGTAGCTGTTGTAAACTACATTACTGGGTTCTGCAATTTACTTTCTGTGATTCCTCAGTAATTACGGATCTTTTTGTACTTGAGGGCGTGCATCACACCTTCACAGAGAGAGTATCATTTTCTGCCCTGATTCTGTGTATATAAAAATACTATGCCCCCATCTTGGCTGCCCAAATTGCAAGTACAAAGGGATGACATCAGCTAGAGCAAACAAAACACTGTCTATTCCAAAAAAGACTAGAGTAAAATGTATTGATCCAGGCAGTTTGCAGTTCCAGTTGAGACTTAGATCAGTGGTCCCCAACCTGTGGCCCAGTCCGCAAAGCTTCCTCAGGTGGTCCGCGACTGCTTGGAAAATGTAATATTTAAAATTAAGATTAGGCACCAGGTTTCAGTAATGACCCAGTGGGGGTTCCTCGGATTCCAATAATGATTCAGTGGGGGTCACCGGGTTCCAGTATTGATAAAGTGGGGGTCCACAGAAATCAAAATGTTGGGAACCACTGACTTAGATCATAAACACAATTACTTGCGATATTGCAAAAGCATTTTATTTTCTGGCCTTTATGTTTGAGAATATCTCCATGGCATTTAGAATGAATGTGTGTCTGATTCACCTTTAGAGGAATGGTAATATCTCGGCGCATTAGGATTTAAACAATAGCTTCAATTCATTTTCTTTGGTAGTAATAATGTCTCCATTTCTCCAGCGGGAGTTTCATTCTAAATGGAAATGCCTGTGGTGTTTGCGGACTTGGGCTGCACTTATGCACTAGGCTGGAGACCAAATGACTTAACTGGTGACCCTCACATCCAGGAGTCCGGGAAGCTGGTCTTTTTCACATGCCATTTTAATGGTTATTCAGCCTCTCTCTTTCTCTTAGATGGAATGGTGAACTCAGACATGTAATTAAGGGCCATTAAATTCCTTTTAACTTTTCCTGCAAACATTATGTGTACCTGTAGGTTTATATAATTTCTAAAGCACGAACATAGCCAAAAACAGCAGAGCACTGTACATGGTCAAAGGCAAGCTTAAAGTCTGGGAGTGATAGCAGAGGAAGCTGAGTTTTGGGCCCTTAATGTGGATGCAATGTTCTTTGAAAAGGTGAGTCTTCAACGCTTTCCCAAATCGGAGCATCACTGGGGCGGAACCAATAGAGAAGGGGATATTTTTCCAGATCTTTGATGCTTAGATGGAAAAGGCTTATTTTGTTTCCTCTTTTTTTACACTTCTTAGTCTGATGGCTCCTGGATACCGGTGTGCAGAGAATCCCCAGAGATGGTGAGGTTGTGCCACTTATGAAAGTGAATTGCAGATTTTTCAGTCACAAATACCCAAACGAACCAGGGTTATGGCATTCCTTCCCAAATGGGTTCGCTTGTTAGATTGAAGCCTTCGGTAATATTTGATTTAGGTAACTAAAGCCTGCTTGGGGCCTCAGTACAAGTGCGTCAGTAATCTACTTGTTAACTCCTTGCTCTGGAGCTACCAATAATAGCGGCCCGGTAATTCTGAGGGGCTGAGCTAACAGATGATCATGAGTGGGACATGTTAAATCCTCTAGAAAATGAGGAATTACCAAGGGATCTGTAATTCTGTGCCCAATTTCCCACGTAATTTCTATTTTGGCCCTGGTTTTTCACAGGGTCTGCAACACTGTAATTCCGATGGGGCTGCTAACAACAATTACCGGCTCCATCAGAATTAACGGGGAGTTACACCCCCTTGGGCCCAGATTTATGTTGGCCTTGCGCCATTCCAACACCACATTAGCGTAGTTGTTTTTACACTAATGTGGCGTTGGAAGGCCAAAAACACAGTGCTATATTTACAAAGTGGTGCAATGCTCGCATTGCACCACTTTGTAACCCCTTGCGCCACATTAGGCCTACCGCAAGCATAATGTATGCAAGGGGGGCTTTCCCGCACGAGGGGGCGGTAAAAATGGTGCAAAGGAATCTATGAGATTCGTTTGTGCCATTTTCATCTGCATTTGTAACACCTGCTAAGTGCAGGCATTAAAAAGAGGCTCCCATTGGTTACAATGGGCCTCTGGGTGCTTTGCAGGATTAGTATAATTATTTTTTACCTAATCCTGCAAAGCACCTGCAGTCAAAAATTATGACGGTAGTCACTTTGCCCCTTAGTGTTTAAAAGTTACAACTGTTCATTTTTTTTAAACATGCTGAATAAATATGTGTATTGGATGAGTGTACAGCTTGTTACTCATCAACACTGTTTCCTGCACCCGTACGCTTTATTTATGCTCAGAAAGATCTTTTACCTGCTACAGTTAGGCCCTAGAAATACTTGTGCGAAAATAATTGCCACTCACTTCATCCGCCCGGGAAAACGAAAGTACTGATTTGATCGAGGAAAGATGTGAGCTTCGGAGCCTGAGGGATGCACAAACCTCACATTTGGTTCTCTCCTCGGGCGCGGCGCCTCACTCACAGCTTGTGGGAAACTGCTCAACTGCAAAGGGAATCAGGCCTCATATTATATTTCTGTGTATATGCGCGAAAAGCCTAGGCACTTCAGAGCGGTAAGCACCAAGCACGTCAACCTGTGAGCCGGTTCATTATAACCTCCTTAGAGAGGTTCCCAAGGGCTCTGCCTCAAAGCCGATGTAAAGCTCTTTTCAGAAGTGAAGTAAATTCTCCAGGCACCAGAGGAGCAGGAAAGCAATTCTGTAAACTCAACCTATCAGAAAAATATGCCAGTAAACAGGAGTACCTAAATAGAATGTGACTGCCCCGACCTTGGAGTCTGAGGAAAGAAACATTATTTTTATGGTTCTCTGGCTACTTCTTGACAACCTATTATGAGCAGTGCAGGACTTTAGAAGGCGACAACGATTTCAGAAGTTAGTAAGAACTGCAGAGTAGCGATGGAATCCATTCCCTCTTGACCCACATCAGGAAACCATTGTACTCTGGACCCATTGCATCCTTGGGAAGGCGCTCCATCCACTAGTCCCAGACCTCCCAGCAGCCTTAGCTCTGCACCACACAATCACAGTCCACAATATTCATTCACAATGTGCCTGGATAATCAGCCACACCAAGGAATTCATGAATGCCTAAGAGAATGATTGTGACTGGACTGATTGAGGGCCTATATCAGGATATTAATGTGCTTTGGACAATAGAATCCCTCGTAGGAGCTCCACTCACTAGTGTCAGCCTACCCCCACTGCCTTAGTTTTGCCTCATGCAATCACAGTTCACACTACACTTTGACAATGTTCCCGGCTGATGAGCCATGCTTGGTAATGCATGCACGTATGCTTGTAAAAGACTAAAAATAAGAAAATGATTGTGACTAGAGACAGTGGCTGTATATATCACGGAATTAATGTGCTTTGGACCAATTGAATCCCTGGTATGGAGATCCACTCACCAGTGCTAGCCTACCCCGTTTCCTTAGTTCTGCCCCACGCAATTACAGTTCATGCTACACATTGAGAAAGTGAATGGCTGATCAGTCGTTTTGGGTAATACACTGACTAAAAAAAAGCAACAAATGTGTGAATGGACAGAGGACCACTGTGGCACCATTAACTTCCATCTCTATTCAAGTTGAGATTACCTGTCATGAAAGCGTCGTAGAAGCAACATTTATCTTAATATACTGACACAGCACTCAATTCTAATAGCAAATTGCCAGACACTGCCTTGTTTTCAGAATAATTCCTTTATCGATCTATAATCTGGGCCTTTGATGCAAAGTGCAGTCGGGGGAAGTTTTGCACCAGCCAGGAGTCAAACTGGATTTTTCCAGCCCATAATAGATCTGATTTAATCAGCTATGTTCCGAGCTTGGGGCCAGATTTATGCTGGCCTTGCGCTGTTCCAACACCACACTAGCGTCATTTTTTTTACACTAATGTGGCGTTGGAAGGTGGAAAACGCTGTGCCACATTTACAAAGTTTGATTGATTACAATGGGCCTCTGGGTGCTTTGCAGGATTAGCGTCATAATTGTTTACGCTTATCGTGAAAAGCAGCGGACTAGCGTAATAAATGATGACGCTGGACACCCTAACTACCGCCATGGTGTGCCGTATTTTAAATACGGTGCTACCATGGTGGTGTTAGGGGGGCGCTAAGGGTCGCAAGAAAAGTAGGTGCAGCCCCACTTTTCATAAATCTGCCCTTTAATTTGTAAAAGAAAACATGCTTGAGCCTAAACTTTGCTCAGAAGCCTGTGGCCCACCCAGTCAAAGTCAGGGAGCCGAATACCCAGGCCTCATGCCTCTTTCATTTATCCCCAGACACTGCCTCCTCCTTTACCTCTTGCATGTTCTTTTACTACACTGCTTTCTTCCTTTGTCCTAGTTTCCATCATCAACTTCCTCTTTCTTTCTCATCTTTGTTTTTCTGAAGTTCTCTTCCTCTTTTTTTCCATTTTTATGTTTTTCTCTTCTTGCCTTTGGTCAATGTCTGAGGAAGAAACGTACTTGCCAGTCTCCACCCCACCTGCAACTACCAGCTTGAGCTAAGCACAGGCCATATCATATGAAATGTTCACCTTTGTGCGAGTTTGCCAAAACATCTCCCATTCTGCTTTTTCTAGCACTGACTGCTAGCACTCTGAGCCCACTTTCCTGTGAGTGGGAGGTGATAGGACCCTGTGAGGGTTTGGAATTGGTAACCACCCACAAGTGTACATACCAGGCAACGTCACATATAAAAGAAAGAGTTCCATTTTAAACCACTGTTGATAGGCTTAAAAACATATCCCCCATCTGGTGCTGGCCTTGGGTACATGTCTGTTATTGAAAACGTGCCATAGCGATGGTTCTTTTGCTTGAGCGTGCAAGCGGTTTGACCTGTTGTAAGTATTGTGGGCTTTTAACCATACCCATCTCATCACACCCAGCACTTTTATTCATTCCTGGGCTTTCCTTTAAAAAATCACTTGATGTCATTGGTAAATGCTTTACGTGTGTCCCGCCTTGAGAGTGTTTTTGTCCCGCCTTGCAGACTGCCCCTGTTACATGGATTATTGCACGATTGCTGATATACTTCAGCGTGGGCAAATTATGTTTTTCTTTTGTTTCTCCCCTTTGTGCCGCATTGCAGTCATGGCGCTCACAGCGCGAACAGGCACAACAGCGTTAACTCGATCAATGGTATTGGAGAGCTGGTTACATTGTTCACAGTTACCTATTCAGAGTCATTTCGTTTCGGTCATCTCCTAAAACATGTGAAATTGGTAAATGCTTTATGTAAAACAGAAATCCTCAAAGCGAAAGCAGCTCTCTCGGCACAATGGGAGAGCCGATACTACGATACTACAATATTCACTGCACTTGGGAAATTCGCCCCGTAATGCTTTGCAGGGCATTACTTTTACCAAACATTTTTTGCTCATAATTCAGCCTGTGGTGGTCCATGACAATGGGACCACCACCAAAACATTCACAACAACATGCTCTTTCTGTCTACATCATCTATAGGTCATCACACTAGGTTAATGGGGACCCCAAAATAATAACCCCTCCGCCATTTTGTGTTGTTTTAGGTGCTCTTCTGGCTGGAACTTTTGTTTTACAGCTGAGATTAGCTTGTTTTTTAAGGGCCTAGTTTGTAATATTGCTACGGGTCTGATATCTATAAAGATTTATAATGCACTATGCTCTCTAGGGACTAAATATTTAGTTACATTGCATTATTTATGCCATTTTCTTTTTGCGGGGTTATGTCCTGTAGGGGCTAACTATGTAGTTACATGGCCATGTTTCTTTCAAATGCTATTTTCATTGTGGTGTCCTCTAGGGGCTGTTCTAGTCCTTACAGTCATATCAACATACTAAAATATTTGTGGCACGAAAACATGCCCATAATGCCTTTCAGGGCATTGCTTTTACAAAACATTTTTGCTCATAACTAGGACAATGGGACCATCTTCAAAACATTGAGCACAATTTACTCTTTCTGTTTCCATCATCCCAGGGTCCCCACACTATATTTGTGTTGACTCCAAAATAATAACCCCAACCACGTTTTACAGCTGAGAGAAGTTATGTTTTATGGGCCTTGTTAGTAATATCATTGCAATAGGCTCGCTAGCCTTGAAAATATGTATTCATTACGCCCTCTAGAGGCTCAATATATATCTATACTGCATTATTTTCTCCCATTCTTTTCATATGGTTATGCTCTTTAAGGGCTGACATGACCATGTTACTTCCAAATGCTATTTTTATTGTGGTGTCCACTAGGGGCTGTTCTGAGCATTCCAGTCAACATACTGTAATATTCACAGTATGAAAACTTGCCCCTAATGATTTGCAGTGCATTACTTTTACAAAACATTTTTGCTCATAACTCATCCTGTGGTGATCCTAGGACAATGGGGCCACCTTCAAAACACTCTTTCTGTCTACATCAACTCTGGGTCCCCACACTAGGTAGTGGGGACCCCAAAATAATAACCTCTCCCACCATTCAGTGTTTTTTAAGCTTTACTATGGCTAGAACGTTTGTTTTACAGTTGGGAGAAGATTTGTTTTAAAGGCCTTGTTTGTAATATTGCAGTCAGCCTGCTAGCCCTAAAAACACCCTGTAGGGGCTAAGTATATGGTTACACTAAATTACGTTCTCCTGTTGTTTTCACTGGGTTATGCCCTCTATGGGCTAAAAATATTGTTACATTACAAGGTTTTTTACAAATGATATTTTTGTTATCATGCCCTTTAGGGGCTGTTTTGAGCAGTACAGTCTAATGGCAAAAGTTTATTTCTGATAAAGGTTTTAATGATAATTGTATATGTTTTAATGAAAATGGCAAAATTCTCTGCTTCACGTAGGTGGCTTGACCATTTTCGTCAGTGTTCCACATGGAAGTCAGCTAAGAGAATGTTTAAAAACAGTTTTTGAGTAAATGCTTTTGAAAAACAGCAGAAAATATGCAATAAATGCTAGCACAGATAATGTGTATGATAATGTAATTTTATTATTCATTTTTGAAGTCTGTTATTTCTACGTAACATCAGACTTCATTTAATTCGAACACAGCAGGGCAATTTAAAAGGTCAAGTGAACAAGGTTCAAACGGCGCAGTGCATGGTGAAGCACGATGTGGGATATATATATATAAATATATATATATATACACATATACATATATATATATATATACATATACATATATATTTTGAAATGGGGTCTGTGGTTGGCAGTCAGTTTGCACTCTGTCAAAGCAGGGACCCTCACTCTAGTCAGGGTAATGGAGATACACACCTAGGACAACCCCTACTCACCCCCTTGGACGCTTGGCACAAGCAGTCAGGCTTATCTCAAACGCAATGTGTAACATATTTGTACATTCACACACAATAACACAGTGAAAACACCACAAAGGTACTCAACACTAGTTTAGAAAAATAGGCAATATTTATCTGAGTAAAACAAGACCAAACCGACAAAACTCCAACATACACAAGCAAAGTTAAGAATTTGCAAATATTAAACTTCAATATAGCACTTAGGAACACAAATGCTTCAATTTGGTGCTGTCACTGACATCGTGACAGAGTCGTTCCCAACAATCTGACACCAAAGGCACTGGTCACGGAGTCGCACGGACCCCCAAGTACAGTATCTGTTGAAAGTGAGAAAACAAGCTGGTGCACAGTCTGGGAGGTGAGGTGTTGCTGGATCTGATACGGTGTTGGTTATGTTGCTGAGGAGCAGTGGAGCGGAGGGGTCAGTGAGAAGAGTTGGGTCCTTGCTGTTGAGTAGTGGAGATGAGGCGGCTTTGGTGCAAAGCATTGGTTCCTCACACTTCGGTGTGGTCGATGTCTGGTGGGTCAAGATGCGGTGGGGCGTCCTCACGGGGTCACGGTCACACCACAGGGCTGTAGGCACCGCAGCAAAGTCAGGTGTCACAAACATCAGTGACACAGCACTCAGGACTAACAAAGCCATGGGCCATCAGCGGGGCTAAGGTGGCATCAGGCCTGCAATGTCAGTTGAGGTTGTCGCACTCCAGCGGGGACCACAGCTTTGGTTGCAGGTGGTGCTGCGGGGTCAGGCAGAGGCGTCAGTCCGGGCGTCTTCCGGAGTCAGCGCTCTGGGTTTTTATTGATTTTCAAACAGATTTCACTCCCAAGAGCCCAGAAACTGGAGTAGGCGCCACGTGGCGAGTCCACAGCAAGTGAACCCAGAGGCTGGTAGGTGACATCTTTGCTGTCCCTGAGACTTCTTAACAGGAGGGAAGCTCAGTCCAAGCCCTTGGAGAAATGTCACAAGCAGAATACACAGCATAGTCCAGTATTTGCCCTATCTAAGGCAGAAGCAGCACCTGCAGGCCACACCAGCAAAGTACACACAGCAAAGGGGCAGTAGTCCTCCTCCAGCTCTTCAGCTCTTTTCCTTGGCAGAGTTTCCTCTTGATCCAGAAGTGTTCTAAAAGTCTGAGCTTTTGGATCCACTACTTATACCCATTTCTGCCTTTGAAGTAGGCAAACTTCAAAGGAAAGTCTCTGTTGTTGACAAGATCCTGCCTTGCCCAGGCCTAGCACTAGACACACACAAGGGGGTTGGAGACTGCATTGTGTGAGGACAGGCACATCCCTTTCAGGTGCAGGTGGCAGCTCCTCCCTCCCCACCCTAGCCCACAAGACTCATGAGGATATGCAGGACACTCTCCAGCTCCCTTTGTGTCACTGTCTGGAGAAAATTCACAAACAGCTCAACTGTCAGTCTGACCCAGATGTGGATTCCTCAAGAGGTCAGAGGCACAGTATGATTAACCATGAAAATGCATACTTTCTAAAAGTGGCCTTATCAAACTGAAAATGTATAAACCAACTTTACCAACAGATATATATTTAAATTGTGAGTTCAGAGACCACCAACTCCATATCTGTATCTGCCCCCAGTGGGAATCTGCATTTAAAAGATATTTAAAGGCAGTCCCCATGTAACCTGTGAGAGAGATAGGCCTTGCAATAGTGAAAAACGAATTTGGCAGTATTTCACTATCAGGAAATGTAAAACACATCAGGACATGTCCTACCTTTTTAATACACTGCAGCCTGCCACTGGGGCTACCTAGGGCCTACCTAAGGGGTGCCTTACATGAACAAAAAGGGATGGTTTGGGCCTGGCAATTGAGTACACTTGCCAGGTCAAATTGGCAGTTTAAAACTGCCCACACAGACACTGCAGTGGCAGGTCTGAGCCATGTTTATAGGGCTACTCATGTGGGTGGCACAATCACTGCTGCAGGCTTACTAGTAGCATTTGATGTACAGGACCTGGACACCTCGAGTGCACTTTACTAAGGACTTACTAGTAAATCAAATATGCCTAGCATTGAAAAGCCCATTACAAATGCAGATTACACAGAGAGCACTTGTACTTTAGCACTGATCAGCAGTGGTAAAGTGTCCAGAGTACCAAAACCAGCAAAAACGAAGTCCAGCACACAGTCAAAAATACAGGAAGCTGAGGTAAAAAGACAGGGGATGCCAGGTCTAACATATATAGTATAAACTGATTGGTGACACATGTACATACAAATCAACAACAGGTGCATAAATGTTATAGTATTTTCAGATGTAAAATCCTTGGTTAATTTGATAGTATTGATGTTTTACCACAAATGTCAAGATTAGATTGGGGTATCATCAGGACAACTTTGGGAGCCATCTTTCCTGAATAACCACAGACCAACCAAAATTAGCGGATTAGAAGTGGTGAAGAATGAAACTCAATACATGAATATGGTAAACACAATTCAAATGAGTGCAAAAGAGAAAATCATAAAGCAAAGAGTTTAACTCAGTGAGTAGATGGGGTAGACAAAACTCACTTACATGCCAAAGTGAAAACCGTAAGCACCCATGATGTGGAGACAGGATCCATTATTAGGATATCACAACCGAAGAAACGCTCACACAGTCATAGCTATCCAATAAATACAATAGTAAACAATATGCACACATGTATGCTGAAGATGATGAGGAATCTGGAGGTCAAACAGATTTGCAAGCAAATGCAGAAAATAATTGTGGGCCAGATATACTAACAATAGGAGTTTGATTTTTAATTTGCCATTCTTATCGAATCACAATTTGGAAATCACAATGCCTAATGTACTAAATAATTATTTTTAAAAATAGCGATTCCTAGTGGGTTTGCGAATCGACCTACCTCATTAATATTAATAAGGTAGGTCACAATTTGGGACCCCCTAGGAATCACAGTAATCACAGGGATGGTGGTCCATTTTCATTAAAGGAATGAGATGCGTTAAAAAAACAAATGACACTTCTAAATTCATTTATTAAGAGTAGCCAGTGGTCTGTGGGATCATTGCCTGCTCATAAAAGGGAAGGGGCCCTTTAGGGACCCCTTCCTATTTACAAATGGGTTACCACCTCCTTTAAGGTGTTGGTAAACTATTAATATTTTGGGACAAGAATTTGTTTGCAAAACAGTAACACGTACCAATGTGAATTAGTATTTGGAATGGACGCCCTTAACCTTTCCCTTCCAAATACCGAATTGTAAACTGAAATTGCGATTCGGTAACACGCTACCAATTCTAAATTTTTCTGTTGAACATTTTGCTTGGAAACGTCCCGCTCTGTTAAGAGTGCAGTATGATACCTCAAAAAAGCTTCTTACATGTGGTACAAAGTTCTGAAGAGGTGCTCAGGGATCTGTGATGTATAAATGGAGTGGCAAGTCACAGTAAGAGCAGTTTACCCATTACAGCCGTTACTGTAGATTTGATACTCATCAGAAGATGCGGGCAACAAGTGGATCATGGAGAGGTTGATTCTGAATCTGATCTGAAATAGCACAAAAGGTCTACATTAGACAAAAATGTGAAATTAGGAAGCAGGATAGAGGTAATTTGGGAGTAAAACACCTGCCACAATGTGTTGGGGTGCACAAGTGAATCTTGTTTACTACATATGCTCAGTTGATTCTTCACCACTTTCAAACTGTTAATGTTTGTGTGCTCTGTATTGGGCTCCAAAATGGCAAGTTGTCCTGATGATGACCCTGTCAAATTTTGACTTCTGTGGTCAATACATTGACTCTATCAAATTCTCCACAGATCATGTATCTGGGAAAAAAACGATGAAATGGCTGTGCAAGCCGTTGTTTTTCGTTTAATGTGTACCTAATCTGTTTTTCCTGTTTTTATTTTGCACTTCGTGCTTCACCATTCACTGCATCACCTGTATCTTGTTCACTTGACCTTCTATGCTGCTCTGCAACTTTGAAATTACATGAAATCTTTGATTTTGGGGCTCATTGCTAGTTTGGCGGTCCCAGGACCTCTATGTTGGTGGTGGCAGTCGTAACACCAACAGGCTGGCGGAGAAGACCACCATATTATGACCATTTTGCTTGGAAACATCCTGCTCCGTCAAGTGTGCAGATTGTCACCTCAAAAAAGCTTCTTACATGTGGTCCTAGGTGACTAATTACTACAAAAGGTCTGAAGAGATGCTCAGGGATCTGAGATGTATAAAAGGAGTGGCAAGTCACATTAAGAGCTAGTTTACCCATTACAGCAGTTACTGTAGATTTGATACTCATCAGAAGATGCGGGCGACAACTGGATCATGGACAGGTTGATTCTGAATCTGATCTGAAAGAGCAAAATAGGTCTACATTAGACAAAAATGGTTAATTAGGAAACAGGATAGAGGTCATTTGGGAGTACGCCACCTACCACAATGTGTTGGGGTGCACAAGTGAATGTTGTTTACCACATATGCTCAGTTGATTCTTCACCACTTTCAAATCTGTTAATGTTTGTGTGCTCTGTGTTTGGCTCCAAAATGGTAAAGTGTGCTGATGATGACCCTGTCAAATTTTGAATTCTGTGGCCAAAACATAGACTATATCAAATTCTCCACAGATCATGTATCTGGGAAAAAACAATGAAATGTCTGTGCAAGCCATTGTTTTTCATTCAATGTGTACCGAATCAGTTTTTACTGTTTATATTTTGCACTTTGTGCTTCACCATTCACTGCATCACTTGCATCTTGTTCACTTGACCTTCTATGCTGCTTTGCAACTTTGAAATTACATGAAATCTTTGATTTTGGAGCTCATTGCGAGTTTGGCGGTCTCAGGACCTCTATGCTGGTTGTGGCAGTTGTACCACCAACAGGTTGGCGGAGAAGACCACCATATTAGGACCATGGTGGGATTCACAACAGAATACAGCCAAAGAACTGCCGGCACCGCCACTGCGGCCTGGCCACCATGGATGACGATAGCGACCTGCGGGCCAGCAGGGACCATGTTTCTACCAGACAGATTATGAGGTTACACACCACCAAGGTTTCTGCCGCGGTCGCACCACCACAGAAACCGAGCCGGAAACAAACTACATAAAAGGAGCCACCCACCTTCAGGAAGCTAAACTCCTCCAGAACTACATGTCTTCCCACTGCTTCTGCTTCCACAAAGAATACGGAACCTGCAATGATGACAGCAACCGTAAGTATACACACTTACCTGTTATTGGTGTATATTGTAAATGTTTGTACACACACACAAAACATACATTCTGTAGGGGGGCAAGGGAGTGCGAGAGCCACACTCACACTAACACGCACACTCAAAGACAGCCACACACACACACATATACACAACAAACAGGGCACAGCCACACACACAAATACAGACCACACCATCTCCAATCACTCGGCAGAGACCCAAAGAGGACACTACCCAGGGACACATCACACAGATGTCACAACGTAACACCAACAGGCAAAACACACATACAAATACATAATCATACTACTTACCAATTGACATTCAAAGATTTCTGTGTCCTACATTTCATGAACATAAAGCTCACACAGTCAATGCACACAACGCCACTCAACACACCATCAAACACATCACAACACTAACAACACAATTAAACCATTCAAACACACAAATGTACATCACACAACACATACCCTACCACTTTGGGACAAACTCACTAGACACAACCTCACATACTGCCTAAACAACACATGTAGCCCAAGCAGAACACACACACACACACACACATACAGACATACAACTAATGCCAGCCAGGAACAACTACATACTATGGAAAGAAATGCATGACAAAGATGTAACCAGGAAACCACCAGCTGGTTTAATTTATAGGCACCTCAGGGGTTATCTGGTGGAGGTGCAGGGGTGTGTGGGTTTTGGAGGGGGTCCCTTGGGATCTGGCTTGTGAGGGGTGGGGTTGGACTTAGACTTAGGTTTGGGGAGGGTTGGCTTATAGGTGTAGGGGTAGACTTCTAGGCAGGGGGAGGGGCATGGGAACTTGCAAGGGCAGGGGAGGTCTTGGAGGTGGAAGGGTGGGACTTGGGGAGGGACACAGCATGTTTAGGGGTATCACGGGGTTGGAAAGGAGTAGGGAAAAGGGCTATCACTGAAAGGAAAGCTTTTTTCACACAGGAAGGTCATAGCAAAAGGGTTTGGGTGTGGAGGGAGAGGAGTGGTTGTCTGAGGTGTTTGTGTGGATGTTTTGGGTGCATGTTTTTGTGAGCTATGCTTTTAGGTGGTGGGTGTCTGTTGGGTGGTCGTTTGTGTGTCTTGGGAGAAGGGGGGGAGGAGGTGCTGAGATTTGCCATGGTGGGTGGGTGTCTGTTGGGGTGGTGGCTGCAGGTATAGTGGATGTGCTGCAGGTAGGCGTGTCTGTGGGTGTGGTGTCTGCGGATGTGGTGACTGGGGTGGATGTCTGAGGGTCTGATCTGCTCTGATGCTGTCTGTGGGTAAGATAGGTGTAGTGGCTGGATCTATTAATATTGGTGTGGCGTCTACAGTTGTGTCAGGTAATGTGACTGTGATGTTGGGGGTGATGGGGATGTCAGGGCAGGTCGTGACTGTTACTGTGTGTGCAGGTGTATGTTGCTTCTTTGCATGCTGGTGGTGTGTCTTGTGGTGCTTGTGCTTGTCAGAGATACCCTTGGATGTTGAGGTGGATGCATGCTTATCTGCCTGTGTGCTTTGGCTGGGTCAGGGAGTGGGGTTTGGGATTGGGAAGAGGAAGGTGGAGGGGGGACGGAAGGCAAAGGGTGTCTGGCTGCCATCAGTGTGGATAGGAGAGCCTGAAAAGATCTCTGTAGGCCAGCCAGTGCAACGTGAATGCCCTCCAGGAACACATTACTCTGTTGGACTTGAGTTGCCAGTCCCTGGATGGCATTCACAATGGTCGACTGACCCACAGAGATCGACCTGAGGATGCCAACAGCCTCCTCACTGAGGGCAGCAGGGCTAACAGGGGCAAGGGCAGATGTGCCTGGGGCAAAGGAGACGCCCACCCTCTTGGGTGAGCGGGCATGGCCAACTGGGTGGGGAGATACAGGGAGGGTGGTGGAAGTAAGGGGGGTGGTGTACTAAGATGGTGCTAGGGTGGTCCCAGATGAGTCTGCCAGGGAGTGTCCACTAGAGGAGGATTCCAATGATGAACTGGATCCTGTCTCACCCATGGCACTCCCCTCATCCTCTGGGCAACTGGGTCCCTCGGTGTCGGTGGTATCAGCACTCTGGGTCCCGTGGACAGTAGCTTCCCCACTCAGTTGAGCCCCGTCTCCTTTGCCTGCCGAGACTGATGCACAGAAAGAGAAAGCGGGTCCTCAAACCATTCCACTATACATGCAGATTATAAACCTCTACATGTCAACATCTAAACATCACTAACAACTGTACAGACATGTGAATCCCATTACCTAAGTCCAGGGCTAATACTTACATAACCAACTACTAATGTAACCATGAATGACACATACACCTAGAGTTAAGCAAATTGAATGACAACATATACCATAAGACAAACATGTGTATGTCAAATGAAAGCCCTGCTACACTATTAGGTCAGGAAGAAATAAGCAGATCCATTACTAGAACTGCCCAAACAGCCACAGATTAGCAAAGGTTAGTCTGGCAAAGATGAGGTCTCAAGATAGCAATATGCATGAAGTATCAATTGGCACATGATGTAGGCACAAATAGTTTATGTTACACCCATATAGGTATGGTAATGCCCAAAGTAGCATGGACAATATACACGGGCTAAGGGATCAGCAGCCTAGACACTTACCTGCTCAACATCAAATACATTAGAATAAAATGTATTTGAATACGTCAATGTTATGTCTTGAAATGAAAATGTATTGTTGCCACCATGGTTTTCAGTATGTAGGAGGTCCACCCTGATCAATCTTCACATTCCCCAATATTTGAATCTGACACGACAACGGGGACACTTCGTGAAACCTTACAGGGAGTGTAGTAAGTTTGCCATACCAAAATCCTGACTGGGGTGACTGCCTCACATGAAGTCATCATCTATTTCATGACAGAGGATAACTTGGCCCTGTTACTCATCTGTCAGACCAAGTGTTGCACATGGAGCAGGATCCAGTGGAATAGGACTGGTCAGAGACCAAAGAGCAATACAACTTTCCATTTGGGTAAATGGACTTGGGAATACTAGGTGGGAAGGATGATACTGCAGGTTACACATATCTATGGCTGAATAGAGTCACACATATGACACAGTCACATGTGCATCTCCACATGCAGTCATACTATCTGGGTGACATAGGTTATTAACATGTCCCTATGCACAATACAATGGCCACATCTGTGTTTCAATGTTTGCAAATGTAGTACTATGTCTTCCTAGGAGACAGTTTACCTGTAGCACTTACCATATTGTCACAGCTGCAATACTTATACATCACAAACTTAACTGGCCGAGGCATGTTCATGGGTTCTGTCTATACTTACCTCCTTGTGGCTGCTGTGCTGCCTTCAAAAGCCCATCCACCTCAGGGTAGGCCACCTTCCAAAATGCGAGCTATTGGAGGGGGTCAACTCCGACAGGCACCTCCACCCCGTTGGGAGGACATCCTTAACTGGGCCTCTGCGGTCTTCCGTGCCCATCGTCTCAGCTCCTCCCACCACTTTCTACATTGTTGTGGACCCCCGGGTCTGCAATTGCTTAGCGATGGCCCGCCAGATTCCCTTTTTTTGATGGGTGTTGATCTGCATGGATGACATAGACAAAAGGAAAAAGTCAGGCCCATATGCCCCATACCAATAGTAGTGAACAGAACACTTCAGTAACAGCAAGTAGGCAAACATTCCCATCATCTCAGTTGACATTCATACAAATTATCATCTGCATGCATCAACAACTTCACTACTTTACGTTTCAGGTACACCATCATACGCCACACCTTCTACACATTGGTAAAACATTGGACTCACCTGCTCCTCTGGTTGTCCATAAAGGGGTAGGACCTTCTCCATGAGCTTCTCCAGCTCTTCAGGGGTGAAGGCTAGGGCCCTATCACTTGCAGGACTTGGCCTGATAGCTCCCAGAGGCAGTACACATCAGCTCAGGTAGTGGAGGTCTTGCTGGCAGCAGTGTCAGGAGTCAAGTGAGCAATACTGCGGAAGATGATGGTCACATCCACTATGTACAGGACCGTCACCTACAACGGACATCGCCATTGGCTCAAGTCCGCCAAAGGCAGCAATGTGTACCAATGGCAATTTGCACCGCGGTTGTGACCTCCTACCACCATGACGAATTCTGCCAGTGGACTAAGGTCACTTCCACATGTCCAGTACAGTAGGTCATGCGCTGCCATTTTGGGCACATTTCATGTATGGAAAAGTTATGTAATGTGTGTCATAATCAAAGTTCTATATTGTGCGGTATATCTGTAAGTACTGCTTTCATGTTTACTTCTCTATTTATGAATGTGAGCAGATAAATCTGTGAACCTGAAGGAAATGTGGTGATAGCAATGTACACCTATCCTGAGGATTCTGTGTGCGTTGTTCATGTAGATAATGTGCAACAATATGTGTACGAGATGTCAAGTCGATTGAACCAACAAACAAATACAGTCAAAGATGATTATGCATGTGTAGTTCATTAGGTAAGTGAGGGAATGTGCACCAAGGAGAGTGTCATTGGATGCATAGCTATGTGCTGTACTGTAAATGTCAGAGGTTGTAACCATCTTCGACAGCAGATATGTGTAACTTGTATATGGACATTTACATGATTTGTGCATGCTTTATGTCACATATTATTTTATATGTTTACACATAGTTACCCAGCCATGGGGAGAGGAAGACAACCACCACTGTATCATCCACTTGTAGACCTGTACACAATGGAGGAAAGACATACTATCCAGACATATTGCCTGAATTGGCATACTATCATGGATCTTTGTGATCAGTTGAAGCCCTATCTAATGCCTGCCATACACAATTCCTATAGCATACCTCCCATTGTTCAAGTCACGTCAGTGCTACACTTCCTGGCCACTGGGTCCTTCCAGGATACAGTGGCCCTAAATGCAGGGATTCCTCAGCCCATGTTCACTCTAATTTTGAAGGATGTACTGTGTGCATTGTTGAAACACCTGGAACCTACATTAGGTTTCCCCAACGTGCGGATTTGGCCTATGTAAAGGCAGAGTTTTATGCTATGGGACACATTCCATATGTGGTTGGAGCCATAGATGGCACCCATGTAGCCTTGGTAACCCATAGTGCCATTGAACGGGTGTATACGAACAGGAAAAACTACCACTCCATCAATATTCAAGTGGTGTGTCTGACAGACCAGTACATTTCACAAGTCAGTGCTAGGTATGCAGGATCAGTCTGTGATTCCTTCATCATTGGTAACAGCAATGTTCCACTGCTGATGACACAACTCAACACAGAGAGTGCCTGGCTGGTTGGCAAGTTGCAGTTGAAATGTGTGTTTGCAAAGTATGTCTACTGCCATCACAATGTTGCATGTCCCACATATATGTTTGTGTTGTTCACCCTAATTGCCTACAGGTGACTCTGGCTATCCTAACCAACCTTGGTTGTTGAAACCAGTGAGGTACCAGGGGAAGTCCGCTACAATGAGACCCACAGGAGGACAAGGCATGTCATGGAGCGGACATTTTGGCTTCTGAAGGCAAGATTTAAGTGCTTGGACACTTCAGGAGGAGCCATTCTCTACTCACCCCTACAAGGTATGTCAAATAATTGTTGCCTGCTGCATGCTCCACAATCTTGCCCTGAGATGTCAGATACCATTTCTATCAGATGAGGGGGGGGAGCCTGCAGTACCTGTGGGTGGAAATGCTGATTTGCCAAGTGATGATGAACCAGACGAGGATGAAGCAGGAGACTCCAGGGCAGATCTTATCAATCAGTACTTTAACTAGCCCAAGTTATGTGATGTATTTGTGATGCAGTAATTGAAGATATTAAGCTAGTGTTGATATGTAAGTCACAGTCAGTGTCAAAGGCAGATGGGAACTGCAGGCACACATGAGAAGTAGACATGGCTGAAACCAGGTACTGAATGCAATGAGTCTGTGGAGTGTATGTTACATGGACAGACTTTCAGGCACCAGGCTGGAATTATGGCTACCCATCAAGTTTACCTGTAGTGTACTGGAAGTGGTCAAATAGTGCACTTGGTGTTTCCTTATGTGTCTGGCACATGTGAAAATCTGGAACCATAGCCTCTAACATCATAATGTGTATTGTTGTACGTAAGACACCCCAGACCTAGCTCTCATTGTGTTCCTGCTTTGCAGAACAATGTGCATGTCTCTGTGGACTGAGGTAGATGAGTGGCAACCCCACAGGTATGTGATCTATTTAACAGAAAGATCCATGGACTGGGGCATCAGCACTGATATCTGTCCTTACCATGGGGTATGCAAATTAGGGAGCAAAGGTATGGTCATGTGATAAGGCTTTACCAGGTGATACAAATGAACATTCTGTATGCCTTCTGGCTTGTGGGAAGGCTGATATGTCCCTGATTCCTGTAGATTAGCAGTGTCTGCCACCTCAGCAGACATCTTTATGCTACTGTCAATTATATTCAATATGCTATTTGCATGTCTACCAATGAATGTGTGTAGATGTAGCATACTAAAGTTTTTGAATCTATCCATGTTTAAATCCTAATGTAATGAGTCTTAAGCTGATAGTGTCCACGTGTAATGTTCATGACATAGGTTGTACAATACAGAGAGACATATTGATAGCAGAGTTGCCATGCATCACAGTTGTTCATGGTAGATTAATGACACATACACAGGACCTGTGTGAAAGTGTGATTTATTGTGAACAGTTAAACAATATGTGTGACAAGGAATCTACAGTAACACAGTCTGAACAGTGAAGGGTTCAGGCATGGTAGCTGGAATCATGAGGGTAGCTGCTACACCATTTGGATAAACAAGTCCAGTGTCCTTGTGCCATGGAAAAATTGAGTTTGCTTTAAGAACAGTCAATAGGGTGTATCTGTGGCACACAAGGGGAACAAGTCAGGAGAAGTTTACTTCCTGGCAGTGGATTTTGTCTTGGCATCAGCTCCTTCTCGATGTCTGGGTGGATGTCCACATTTGCTGAGTGGGTTCCTCTGCTACAGAAAGTGGGGTGTCTGAGGCACGTCTTTCCCCTGGCAGGGCCTCCATTTCACTAGCAGCTGCAGTTGTAGAAGGGCTTGTAGTCTCATTGCTAGAAGAAGAGGCCTGATGTGCTGCAGTCCTACTCAGGGTAGTGTTAACATCCCTCAGCACCCCAGCAATGGAAGCCAGGTAGGTGTTTTGTGCCTGCCACTGCTGCATGACTTCCTGGTGGTGGTCCCTCTGCAGCTGGTGGATTTTCCCTATCATGGTGATTACCTGGCTCATCATGCCTTGGGAATTTTGGTAAGCTCCCAAGACTTGGGGGATAGTTTCCTGGTCAGTATTGTCCATTGTAGCCCCCATACACTGGCCCACAGCATCCCTCATACGCACCATCCCCCACATGCCTATGCCCCTGGCACAGTGTGCCCACTCCCACTGTGGTAGGACCATCATTGTAAGGGGTAACAAGAGATGACTCAGATACCTGTATTGTGGGGCACACAATGGATGACACAGTCCTTGGGGCACAGGTTTGGGGGCAATTGGTTGTCTGTCATATAAATGTAGCAGGGTTGGAGGAGTCAATGTGGGGAGGGTGAGGCTGGCAGTTGTTGACTGACCAGGTGTCCCTGATGGACCAGCTTCCTCTTCAGTGTCCACACATCCAGGTGTGTTGTCTTCACTGAGGCCTTCATCCAGAGGGGTTGTGGCAGTCTCTGGTATCCTGTCCATGATGACATTGGCAAGGTTACCTGTGGGTGAAGTGGTATAGAGTTGCTGTTACATTTAGGGTATGCTTGATGTTTTGTGAGATGTAGACAGTGCCTTAACATGATCCCCAGAAATGACACTGACAGCTGCTGCACAATTTTGCTTACTACAACGTGAGACTCTTTAATTTCCATACCATACACCATGCTTGTGGCTGTTAAACGATGTTGGTAATGTTAGGATGGCTGACACCATCTTATGTTGTCAGATTATTGCCATGGGTATTCATCTTTGTTGCCTTCTCAAGAGTCTGACATGATACATGGCACAATAAAGAGGTGTACAATGCACAGCAGTGTCAGAGTACTAATACAGTATGGGAGAATGCAATAGACATTGACCTGTAACTGGTTGTACTGCATGTGCACCCACTTTTACACCAGTATTTCGACCTCAGGCGAGTAGATTTTAATCTTACGTGTCTTTGCTCTATGGGCATTGTGACTGGGGACTCAGCTATAGATGTGTTGTCTTGGTAATGATAGTGGGAGAGGGTCATTGCATTGCTGTCATTGACATTCACTGGTACACACTTCTGCAATCAAGATGGCTTATATTGGTAGTTAGTTTCCCAAGCATGACATCTCACATTTTGTGCACTGTTCTGATTTTCCTGATTGTGGGTTATTGCATTCTGGGAATTGTAGTGCTATGAGTTGCAAGTGCTTCACGTGCCATTTCCCAGGGGTTGGGGGGGGGCAGGGTGAATTTAGTGGACATATGGCCTGTCAGAGAGGGTTATTAGAACATTTGGACAGAGGTGTTGTGAGCGGTATGTGAATTGTGGTGGGTTAAGGTAGTAAAGGAGCATGCAGGACATGACAAATGGGTGACGTATTTTGTGGGCACTTACCAGACACCACTCCCCCAGTTATTCCTGTCAGGCCCTCAGGATTCAGTATGTCCAAGACCTTCTCCTCCCGAGATGTGAATGTAGAGAGGGAGGTGGGTAGTCTTGAGTCCACCAGCTGGTGCCTGGAGGCCATGGAACATACCTTCCCCCTGAAGTCATTTCACCTCTTCCTGATGTACTTCCTTGTGCGTAGATAGCTGCCTACAGAATTGACCCTATCAACTATTCTTTGCCACAACTCAATTTTCCTGACAATTGATGTTTGCTGGACCTGTGCTCCAAACAGATGTGGGCCTACCCTGACAATTTCGTCCACCATGACCCTCAACACCTCCAAGACATGGGGGTGTTTTTTGGGGACATGGTAGTGGTGGTGAAGACTGTGTGGTTGTGTTCAAAGATGAAAGGCTGGAGTAAAAGGTAAGTGGTGAGTGTGGGTGCTGTGATGTGAGTGGGTGACAGTTGTTGTGGATTGTGTGTGATAGTAAAATGTGTGTTGTGTATGTTGTGCAGGTGTGTGATGTGTGCATAGTGAAATGTATTTGGATGCCTAATATTGTTTTTCATATTTTGACTTTTCTGTGGTGTTCAGGTTGCAAAGGATTGTGGGTTGTGTAGGGGTGGGTTATATAGTGCAATGTGTAGGTGTGTTGTGTGTCTGGATGTGTGTCAAGTGTGGGGTATTCAAACTATCCAATGTGGTGCTGTGAGTTGAGAGTGCGGCAGTTCACACTGGCAATGGTTTTCTGCCATGGAAGTACCCCTGTTGTGATTTGTGGATCGGAACCTAATGGGTGGATTTCTTTTCAGCTGGTGGTTGGACTGCCTCTTTTCAATCCTCCAATTTTTTTTGGCAGACTTCTCAGTGTGTCTCTTAATATGGCGGTTGGGCCGCAAAAATGGTGGTCTTTTGGCTGCTGCCACCATGGCGGACTTACCGTCAGTCCGCCAAAGGTGTAATGAGGCTCTTTATGTTGAAACACCCAAGTGCAAAAACAGTCATAAGTTATATTAGCATTAGTATCCACATACACCATGAAAACATTTATTGCACATGTTCTGTTGTTTTTCAAACAGTTTCTGAAGCTCTCTTTTTAATAATTCTCTGAAGTGGTTTCATGTGGAACACTGTCTTTCATATCACATATTTCCTTGTCACACATTGAATATTGTGTCACCAAGTTCTCTGGTACTTGTGCATTTTCAAAACACCTGGCTGCTGCCTTCTCATGGGCCAGTCCTAAACTATGTGTCTCTGAGGGGAGCGAGGAGAGAGATATAGGCTTAATACAGAAAATGAAGCTGTAGTTTAACTCTATGGTGGAGAGACGCAGGGCCAGATTCATCATAATCATGTGTCGACCTTGCACCATGCAAGGAGGCAGGAGAGCGAGACAACACCAAAGTCAGATTTATCAAGCCACCCAAGACCACCTTGTGTGGCCCTGCATGCCTTAATAAACCTGCAGTAACGCAAGGCAGCACACGTTGTTGCCTTGCATAATTCTGCCCCAGGGAGTTGTTCTAAGGGTGGAGTTTGGATATTCCCAGTGATCCCCTAATGGATTTTGGTGCATTCCTAGATTTACTATTACTGGTAGACCTGGAAATGCATCAAAACGCTACATTGTTTTGCTCTTTCTATGTGTGCTGCATTCTACAGCACAGATACAAAGAGGAAAATGCCCCTGAGGATTGTTTTTGTGCAGAAGATGCCTTTTCCTGTGCAAAATAATCCTGTCTGTAATGCAGGCACCCTAGAACCATGACGCAAGGGTGCCTGCGTTGGCCATAGGTGCGCCAGCTCAAGCACAAGAGAGGAATGCACCATTTAATGCCACCTTCCTGTCCTTTCCCTTTCGCCGAGCGTAGTGCAGTAAAATGGCTTGCTGCATTGCATGAAAGTATGATAAATCTGGCCGCATTATTTAGGATTTAGCACTGCATAGATGCACAACTCATTTGTGCCACACTGACAATGGGGCTGCACTTCCTTTTGTGGAGGGGTACACTGAGATCTCCCATCCTATGCCACAGCTCTTCCCCTATAGCACAATATTTTTGACAAGGGTATTTGTGATCGGTACCATCAGGAAGCTGGATGCGCTTGTACAAACGGCAATAAGGTATCACTGCATTTGTGAAAATGTGCAAATCAGACTGCCACAAGTGCAATTGATGCATTTTCTTGTGCACTTCTTGTGCAAAATAGCTCTGTTGAGCTATATGTTTTCAAAGTTTAGGGACGTGATAGTTTGGCTACAACACAGCATCATTAAAACCGATAGAACTCGACGTCAGGGCTGAGCTCAGAGGAATTTATAAACGTACATTTAAAAATAGCTTCGAAAAGAAGAAATATGAGACTCATTTTTAAAGATATTTATGTCTGAAGCACACTTTCTCAAGGGTACGAAAGGTTAGTAGAAAATGATTTATTTTCTCAATAAAAGGGAACACAATAAGCAATTAGCTTGTTTAGTTAGCTGTCAAAAATGGGACAGCAATACAACTTCACTTTATTAATGTTCAATAAAAATTGTATTGCCTTCTAGGACTGAAAAAATACATCCAAGAGGAAGGTGGGAAAGGCCCAGAGGAACTAAAAAACCGGCTCAAAAATGCTGAAAATCTATTATTTTAGTTTCAGCCTCTGTGTGATATTTTTATAGCAGCGGAGAGACAACAGTTAGGGAGGGATGAGAAACAGTATTCCATAGGAGCACCACACCAGTATTAAGTTCTAGCCAGTACTTGATTTGTAAAAATGTAGGTGCCATGGCCCTATTTAGGAGGCCACATCAGCATTCAGCCCCCATTTCCACTGTCAGCAGCTGCTAATTACAGGCATAACACAACTACAAACCAATCGCACTCTAAGTATGACAGTTTTAACTATTCTAGTCCCTCAAAGTTATAAGAATGTCTTTGGAGGCAGGTATTATATATTTCTAATGTATACTGAAGTAATTAACAACAGTTGTTATGCTTGTCTCTAAATGAGACAATCAGTGCCACTCTTTGGTAGACTGTCATAAGTGCCGATGTTGACAACTAAGTGCTGGTGGAAACCACTGGCTCAAATTAAGCAGTGGTTCTCGACTACGGATAGCTTTAGCTATTTCACTAGCCTCATCTTTTCCAAAAAAACAAACCTGATAAAAATACATCAATATATACATTCATAGAGGGCTTTTAGTCAAGTGTCATTCACATTTAGCTACCATCCACCACATGACACAGTATATGGCAATGAATCAGCCAACTTCATCCACTCCCCATCTTTAGCTGTAAGTGACAGAATTTTTTTCAGAGGTCAGACGTGCAAATCCACCTACAAAATGCACTTCATCACCAGGGCTGCTTGGCCACACCTTTAATTTTTTCACATGCCTGGTGACAGTAAGTAATCATCTATTGACTGAGCTTTGTGTTGAAAACTAGAGGATATAGGTCTCTATCGTAGGATAGAAGAAACTGGATAACGTCCCTTAGCATTCTTTATCCACAACATTGAGTCAGAACAATATTAATTGCCTAGATGATGGTACGATAATACACCAAAGGTATTAAACACCCCTCAGAAGCTAGACTAGACATCTTATATTCAGTAATACAGTTACTCAGTCTGTCACTCTTCTGTTGCTGTGGTGTTCCACCATAATGTCAACTAAAAATATAGTGGGATAGAAGTATTGTGAGAAAAATATTGTGATGAAGAGAATGTCCTGAGATAGAAAATTGAAGGTAAAATATAGTATTTAAATTATTTTTAATATCATTGTTAAAAAATTGTTGGGTTTAATGTAGTTAAAATGCATATTGTTGTATTTCTGTTTAGCATATGTTTTTATTGTTTAAAATATGTGGCCATGTTTGGAGTGTGAATAGTAAATCTGATCCCACCAAAGTGAATTCCCAATGTGGCTCAGTTTGGAGTAGGAATAGTGAATCAGGTCTTCCCAAAGCCCAATCCCTTTTCCAATGCTGTTAAATTTGGAGTGAGAATAGTCAATCTGACCCCCTTAAATTCCAACACTTTCCCCAAAGTGGCTAAGTTTGGGGTGGGAATAGTATATTTAACCTCCACCAAGTGTTACCATTTGTTACTGTTCTTAATTTTGTATCTTACATACTTAAAGTATTTTTACCTTAAAGTATTTCTAATTTTGTTATTTTTCTGACATTTGTTTTTACAGTTTCTTTGATTTTATAGTCAGTCTTCATCATTTTAGGTTAACCGGGACTTTGTGGTTTCCCATTCCTGCCCTCCGGTTCAGGTAAGAGTAATTTACAGTACACTTTCCAAGGTTTTAGAATTAGGGAAGAGGTGTTAAGAGTTAGTTAGGCTAGTTTCTGTTAGTTAATGTTAATTTTCTATGTGGTTTGTTAGCGTAATCCACTTTAGCTATTTTACATTAGTGCAATGGAAATTATAACATAATATTTGTGTCCATTTTATATGCATTTTTCATGCATGTATGATTGCTTCTAATAATGTTCTTCTGTTTGGTGTTTTATATGCGGGTTGTAAGTGTTGTTTATGTGGCTTTATGTGTTTTTCCTTCATAGGATCTTATTTTGGATATCAGAGATTATTTTTAATCTACAAGCATTTATTTTGTTTGAATTTTAAATGGTTGGCTATTTTTTAACCAAATTATTTTTTCTATTTCCTTGATGTTTTGGTTTTCCTAGAGTGTTTATTGACCTTTTACTTATTTTTCAACCTTGAATGGATTTTCTAAGTTACTGAAGCCATATTGAATATTTCACCTTTTGTGAGGTTTATTTTTGGATTTTTTGAGATTTTTTTATGAATACTTTTTTAGAATTGTTTTGGCTGATGATTTAATTTACCAGGACGTCAGCAATTTTATTATAAGCCTAAATTTATGTAATTTTTATATTAATGGGTGGCAAATGTCAATGTTAAAAATTATTTATATTGTGTTATGTATTAGTATGCCTTTTAGGGTCGAGCGCACAAGTGCCCTGTCCCTGTTGTAATCTCTCTTTGGGCTTTTAACCACGCCCATGTCACGCCTGTCACTTTCATTGGTTCGTGGGCTTGCCTTTTAAAATCCACTTGATTTCATTAGTGAAAGGCATGCCATTTCCTGTGTTTAGCCCTTCTCGAGTGCACCGGCCAACTACTGAAAACATACGAGGCTCCATGTTTTCATCCTGGTTTCTGCACTACTTTATCTTTTAATTTTCCTCACAGTGTGATCACGCTGGGTTTTACATAGCGTGATCACACTCATTTTTTTTCTTTCAATTTATGTGGCAGGAAAAGTCTGGTTAGAAGTTTACAACGCTAATAGCTCTAACACGAGCAAATGCGAGACCCGTTGCATTGCAAATGCTTGTAATTATGTCATGATATGTGTGTAGGTGGCAGAAACATGTTATTTAATTTAATTAAGGTGTTGTTGGTGTGTATATTTATTTATAAATGTTTATTATATCTATGTTTAACTATCAGTCTGAAAAAGTATGTATTGCATACATTTATTTTACTTTTCTGATTGATATTTAAAACTTGTTTTAATATAATTTAGAAATACATATTAATAAATAATATGTTTTGGGTTATTTTGAAGTTTTGAATTTGTGTCTTTTTTAGTATGGTGTTTTTAAAGTTGGCGTCTAGCTAATCTAGGTATGGTAGACTTTGGTTGTTATTTAATGTTAATACTTTTCATCCTGACATTTGATGCATTAGTTTAGTTTGTTTAGGTATGTTTGGCTTGGTATGGGTCAAGGATTGCTCCATTCATAAAGGCGCTGTTGTTTTTCCAAGAGTTCTCCATTATAGGGGTGGAATCTTCCAAGTGTACTTTGGAAGGAATTCTGCCAACCTCCGCTACCTTATTTGTCTTTGTTGCTTGCAACGTGGTGGTAGCGAAGACATTACATCATGGAATACAATACTTATGTTGATGTCTGTGTCCTGATTACTGCAGGAGACCAAACTAAGGGGGTCATTCCGACCCTGGCGGTCTTCCGCGAATGATGAAAGCACCGCCAACAGGCTGGCGGTGCTTCCCTGCCCATTCTGCCGCGGTCAGAAAACCAGGTCCGGCGGTTTCCCGCCGGATTTCCCCAGCTGGGCGAATCCGCCAGGGCAGCGCTGCAAGCAGCGCTGCCCAGGGGATTCTGACCCCCTTCCCACCAGCCTGTTTCTGGCGGGTGTCCTGGGGCCCCGGGGGGCCCCTGCCTGCTTTTCACTGTCTGCCTAGCAGACAGCGAAAAGTGCAACTGCACCCGTCGCACACCTGCAACACCGCCGGCTCCATTCGGAGCCGGCTTCAAAGTTGCAGGCCCCCGGGAAGGTCGGAATGCTGCCAGCGGTCTTTTGACCGCAGAGCGGTCAAATGGCAGTTCCCGCCAGGCGGGCGGCAATCGCCGCCCGCTGGGGTCAGAATGACCCCCTAAGTATCTTCAGAATAATCCATTAACAGTGCTACTTTATTGCCATACTTTTGCTTATAGTGGGATTAAATAGAATGTCATAAAATCTAGTGACTTTAGTTTAGAAGACATGCTGAAGCTGAACTGTAAGATTTTTTAATTTCAATGGAAAGTTGGTTGTATTCTCTACACTACAGGGTGGGTTTTTGTAGGTGCCTCTATATGCTGTGGCTGAAGTGATAGTAGCATCCCTGAATTGCAGTGGGTGAGTATGTTTCCAGCACAGCGTAAATCATTGTATGTTCCACATCTATAGTGACGTTTTGAGGGTTATAGTTGTTCATTTGTTGTTTCACATTGTGTTAGCATTTCATTTCAAAGTTGCACTTTGTTAGTTAGATAAAAGCATATACCCTAATGGGATGTCTGCATTTAGTTATTGCCCATATACTGTGTATATTTGACAGAATGGCGGAGGACATGACTTAAATATGCCATCCATCATCCATGTGATACACTGTGTTAAAGTTACTAAATTGTAATTAGTAGCATAACTTATTATTCTGTCATTATTGTGGTTGTCATATAGTAAGAAGGTGTCTTTTTGCGTGGTTAATATGTGGTGAAGTATGTCTATTTCTTCACATCTTTTGAGTTCTGTGGGTGATTTCCGTGATATTTTATGCATTTCAGTGATTAATCATTTTAGGTTTGGCATGCCTTTGAGTTGGCCTGTTGCCTTTTCAGGAATATTTGGAATAACAGTTTTATGTAGTAGTCTTCCTGGCTCTTGTGAGCTTGTATGGCCCCTTCCAGGTCCTTTAGGATGTTCCTCTTTTCTAGTTCTGTAATATTTGAGGATGATTATGTTCCCTTACATTTCATATGATCTATTGTCATAGTATGTGCTCGAAGAATGTTTGGTGCATTTCTAGTGTAGATTTTCACTGGTGGTGCTCTCCTTACTGTAAGGATAACCTCTATAGCTTAATGAAAACTTCCTTTTTTGTGATTTGATGTCTGTTGCTGTTTCCATCATTTTATCTGTGGGTAGAGTGCAGTGACATAGAGTAGAGCAGTAGAGCGTAGAGTAGGGTGACTTAGAGTGCAGTGGCAAATAGTGCAGTGGTGTAGAGTGCAAGGTAGGTTGGGAGAAAAAAGAATCAACATGAAAGAGGGCAAGTGGGAGGGAATAGAAGCTATATGGATGGAAGGATGGGAGATGAAATGAAAACACAAGCATTCATATGGAGTGCTTGAACACAAAAATAGTAGCTTCACAAAATTGGAGAAGTGGGTGGAGAAAAAGTACTTGGGCCCATATTTATACTTTTTTAGCGCCACATTTACATCGTTTTTTTACGCAAAATCGGCGCAAACTTACAGAATACAATTGTATTTTGTAAGTTTGCGCTGCTTTTGTGTCAAAAATTGACGCGAATGCGGCGCTAATAAAATATAAATATGGGCCTTGGTCTATTGTCTACGGGAGGGTCAAACACAAGAAGAGGATATGATGCCCACATGCTGTGACAAACGAAAGCAAAATAAATGAGAGTGAAGCTAAATCTAACAAATGGCAATTAATGGGAGGGCTGTAAGCCCATTGTATTCAAACAAAAGACTTGCAGAGACAGTGAATACACTGTCTAGGCTAAACCTAAAAAAGGATTCAAGCTCTTTCTTTATTTTCTATACTGCTCACTCCTTAGGTCCTGATGCCCTTCATCAACAAATAGGATGTTGTTCAAGACCAAGGCTACAACAAGGGGCCAACAATACGATGTCACCAGGGTCCAAAGAATGTGTGATGTCCGTTCTGTAAACTGTGGTATTTTGATGAATAGATATCCATGCAGGTCACCGTGCCAACTGGTCTTGAAATTAAATGACTACACAAGAAGAGAGGATAGCTCTGAAGTAGCGCTTAACTTGTGCTGGTGATTGCAGACTGTGTGTATTGGCATACATTTTTTGGTGTCAGATTTTGACGTACAGCAAGAGAGAGAAATGTAGAAAAGGGAGCTATAAACTAGAACGGAAATAGAGAAATACAGGGGGCAGAGGGATTAAGCAGGGATAAAAAGAATTACAAAGAGTGAGATTAAGAGACAGGAAGTGTAGGGTGGTGGAAAGAAACAGCATAAAGTGGAATCAAAACTAAGCAGCCTTGGTATTCGGCAATTCTCATATTTGGCTCTACTGACAGCACGCACGTAAAAGAACTTTCGGTCCCTGAAACTTATCTTTTTTTCATCTTTCCTAAATTAAGCACTGTGAGTCTTAGTCTGCTTTAGATTTTAAAACGAAGACTTTGAGCCAGATTTAAAGTTTGGAGGACCACGGCCACGAGATTTATGGACCACAGCTTGCCCAGATGTGATCTCTGTATTTTGATAGGAACTAACAATCATTGCAGCACCTGTCAAGGTTTAAAAACTTTGGAGGAGAGCTGCTGAAGGTTTTGCCGTCCTTTCATCAAGCTTTAGCAAAGATTTTGTTTTTCAGAAACAAACTGCCAAGTTTGATAATAAGGCACAAATAACTAATGACTCGCACACCGAAGAAGTTTTTTTTCTGTGGGTACAGGGTCACTATTTGTTTTTTTCTGTCCCATTATCACTCAGTTCACCCTAAATAAGACAGTAGTAGTGATGCCCTTTCTGTCATGGCTACTACCCCATAGAGGAAGCTTTCGTTGTCAGAGCCAAAGGGACCTCAATCAATGGGAAGCAGATGGACTGCCTGACTCTTAATGAGGCAGCCAGACTGAAGGTTTGGTTAACAGGTTACTATGCCACACTTGTGGCCGAGTTCCCTCTTCACCAAATTCTAAATCTGGTCTTTAGTTTGTAAAACAGTGAAATCCAATCATCACTTTATTTTTACTCATATAGGTATTTTATACAATCACCACATGTGACCCCTGTTGAAAAAAATGCACCGTCAGCACTCAGTGCTCCTCACTCCAATCTTACTGAAAATTTCTTATGAGCCATAATAACCTTGCTTTGGATGATAAGTGATGCCACCCCAGGCCTGGACCCTTGGAAGTGGGCCTGAAGGTGCTTCTGCCAAGCCCAGCCGTGGTCCCCATCAGAACCGTCACCAATCGATGCGAAGCTACACAAAGCCTCGCTGCCAGTCTCATGGAAATTGCCACACAGCAGCGCCAAGCCCCACAAAGACTTGCCACACAGCTGCCAGCTCATTGGAACAAATGCAAAGTGATGCAAATCTCTGCCAAGCTATGCCACATAGCTCCCCGAAGCGATGCAAAGTGACGCCAAGTCCCACAAATCCTTACTGCACAGCTTCATCAGAACCGATGCTGAAAAATGCAAAGTCTCACAAAGCAACACAACGCCAACCACAAACCAGGATTAAGGTATTGGAGTAGCACAATTTAGACTCTATCCTTTACACATCATCATTGTACCATTTCACATTTCACATTTTGACATCATATTTACTGTGTGCCCTAATAATATTAATGTGTGTGAACATTTAAACCCATTAATGAAATGTAACTATTGAGAACCTGACGCTTTATAAACGTGCACACTAATGCTCATTTAAATTGCTTTCATGTATTTATTATTCATGTTCATAGTTACACTTTATGTTGTATTTGCAAAAGTAACATATGCTTCTTTTGTTCATATTCTGCATTTATTTTAAAAGTTATATATGTGCATGAATAATCATGTATTCGAAATGCACATTAAATGTTTAGTTAAAGTAAGCCTGGCCAAAGGCATTAATTTTGAAATATATTTTTCTCAGTTAATGTGTTTGTTCTTTTGCAGGTGTGTTCTCAATGCTGCATTAGCCAGGGAAAGGAGTATTGTTGTATGCATTCGTTTATTGATAGCAATGCCTGAGAAAATACATCTTGGCAAGAAATGTGAAAACCTAAAAAGCAGATGAAATCCTCCTCTGTATTGCATATCAGTAATGGGGCCTTTTCAAGGTTGCAGTAACTGTCCAAGTTTTGTGTGATGGGAAATTCAGGTGATGTTGCAAACGCACACCACAATAAGAGAACTGATTGGTTCCTGGTGGGATGGGAAGAGATACCATTGTTACTGAAGGTTCTGTTTGTTTTAATTAATGTTCACTTCATCAGAAGTTAGAGCAGATTCCCTTAGCCTTTGAGGAGTACAGACCTCTTAGCTCCCTTTATTCTTGCAAATGTGAAGCTTCATGCTAAACACTTATTCCAGTTCTGGAAGACTTCTGCTGGAGCATTCTCTATGCTGACACCTTCTCTCATTTCTGAATTTCCCTGAGACCCCACTCTATATATCATCCTTATTCCAAACTTTGAACCTCGATTAGATGACTTTAAAACAGATTCATGTTTAGGAGAGAGAATTGGAGTTTCTTTAAGGTACATCTAATTCACAGTTTCTGTATTGTTGTGGCTGTGATTATTGTGTATCTTATCCTACTGAGACAGTACCTATAGCGATGTTGTAGCTTGCCAGCTGTAAACTTGCATCTTTTTAGTATTCTCCTGCAATGCATACATATTTGGATTGATTATTAATTGGTTTTAAAACAATTTAAGGTCAATCACCAATTCCTGGTGCTGATTGTGTGGCCAAATGAGGTTAAAAAACAATTGTTTTATTATTGCTAACTCCTGTGGTGTCTCAGGCAACTTAAAAAGCTCCATCAGATGAGAGATTGTAAATCACACCTGCACGCTCTCAGTACTGTGCTCAGCAGACCTCCGTAGGTCCCTGCAGCTGGTCCACACTCCATCGTGTCAGCCTGAACTTGTGACTTTGGGCATGTCCAGTGCGGCCAGATAACCACAGTTGGCACTTGAGCCTTTTGGTGCTATTTTCATCTAAAATCTTTAAAACTGCATCTCATCGCATCTGCTGATTGGATGTTTGCAATTCTGGTCTTGTTTTATTTATAAAAAATAACTTGATGTGGTATGCTTTTTGTGTGAGGTTTTTCACTTCATTGCTTCTTGAAGTTTTGCACAAATACTTTACACATTGCCTCTAAGTAACCTTCACGTCTCTGTGCTAAGATACCAGAGAGGACTGTTCCCATGAGGATCAGGGTCAAGACTGATTTGCATATGGCTAGGTCCAAACTGGGGTGGAGTGGTGAGCATAAAAATGCTGGATTAAACCCAGATCGTTTTGACTGGGAGTGAATGTTTGATTTGCTCTGCATTCCGTCCATCATTTGTTCTTTTTGCATTTGTAACACCAAATGAGGGCCCTAGACATGAGCTTGGAGTCACTGCTCACCACCATCACCTTGTTGTCCTCAGGGACTTTTATCTATGTATTATCAATCACTAATATGAAATTAATTCGTTTTAGGATGCTCCAAATACTATGTTTGTTCTATTACAATCTATAAGTTTGAGAAATCCCTTGATCTCATTTAAACATCTGCGTACGTGAATCACCACTCTTTTACAATCACCATCACCCTTTTTGACCTCATCATAATCTTCATAACTGTATACAAATGTACCATTTCATGTGTCTCAATCTCCTTTTACCTCATGCACATCCGCAATGAATTTGATAATCTCCTCAGCCCTACTTAGTATGAAAGCTTTATTGATTCTCTACAGTTCAGTTTTGAGTCACTCTATTACATTTTCTCTCTCTGTCCCATTCCTCCTTCCTAGGATCGTATTAATGATCTGTGCCCCATACAGACAGAAGTTCATTAAGCTCCACAAATAGAGGGAGCCTAGCACCCCTAACCATCTGGTAAAACACCCTCAATGTGCTCTTGATCACATCAGAATCAGGAAAATTATCTTATTGGGTTATCACATAAATTTGGAACAGCCCCACCCCAAGTCTTCTCAATATAATGAATTTTTTGCAACTTGTGCAACTTTCTAGCAATAACATTGCCTTCAATTTGGAGGCGGAGCCAACCGCCGAAGATGGCGACCACATAGACGACGAGCACCGGGCCGGCCAGCGGTGATCACAACACTACGAGGCTGCGGCCGGGAGTTGAGGCAGGGCGGTGAGGCACGTAAGTGCACGAAAGTGCGCCAACTGGATTAAGCGAGCTGCAGTCCTCCACTGATGTCAGCTGGCATGGAAAAGGCAGGGGAGGCTGTCAATGCCGACTGGAGCGCAAGATGGCAGCCGCACAGCTGTGAAAAAGCAGAGCGGGCCGCAGAGGGTGAGAAAGACGAGGCTGTAGCGCTTGGGCCTCCCTGCTGGCGGCAGCCGTGGATGTGGGAGGCCCCATTTCAGACAACTTCAAAGGGCATTGCAGAGGATGCGATAGTGAGGACACGGGTGCGGACTCAGCGCCCTGCCCCCTTCTGCCGAGGATCTAGGAGGCCCAGGAGATCTATACGGCGGGGCCCGGACCGCCCCCTCCTGGCTAGGTGAGGAGGAGAGTACTGGTCGAGAGTGTGTGTGTGGCCCCAGAGACTACAAACCCAGAAGAAACTGAGGCGGTGACAGCTCGGGCATTGAAGGTCGCTGGGAGGCAGGAGGCAAGAAACCTTCTCCCGGAGGAATTGAGGAGTGTTCTGTTGGTGCTGGCGCAACAGGCCGGGTGGAGGCCTGCGTGAGTGGATTGGACGGTCGCAGGAATGAAGGTGACTGAGCCCCTGTGGCGACTGGTCAGCAGGGGGACTATCGGGCACTGTCCCCCCTCCCCACCGGGGCAACTGTAAGAGTCTGGTGGGCCCCTGCACCCCCCGGGGGCACAAGTGGAGGTGGTGGGGGTCTGCAAAACTGATGCTGAGAGGCAAGCGAGGTGTCCCCCAGGGACGTGCTGGGTCCAGAGAAGAGGTGCCCTGCCTGGAGCAGACCGGCTGCACACAGCTACACCCAGTGGGGAGTGTCAGAGACCCACTAGCAGGCGACGCCTGCAGAGGAGGCGGGCATTGGACCAATGGAATACCTGGTTAGCCTGCCGACTGAGGGGTGGGACTAACATAGGTGGCAAGGGGTCACCTCCCCAGACACTTCCCACTGCTGCCAGCCAGACGAGTACGGGAACTAGCTCAAAGCCCCCCCCCCCCATAGGGAAACAACACCTTAAAACCCAGGCGCAGAGACCACTCGGCCCTGACAGTGAACAGGGTGCAGGGGAGCTGATCTTACATCCCCTCACACAATCCCCCAATGCAGGCCACCTTACAAAAGATCCTGGAAGCTACTGAGGAATCAAAAAACACTCTTAGGCAATAGATCGAGAAGGTGTCGACAGAGCTGAGCCACCTGCGGGGAGACAACCATAAGCTTTCTGACAGGGTGAAAACCACTGAAGAAGAGTTGACAAGCCTCTGAACCCAGCAGCGGTCGCATGAGACACAGATAACCCACCTCACCGACAAACTGCAGAGATTAGAATACTGGGCGGAGGAAGCAGAAGGCTGCAGTCGCCACAATAATGTACGCATTATAGGGCTCCCTGAGGGGGCCGAATGTGCTGATATGGTTGCCTTCTTGGAGCCCTGGATAAAATCCCTCCTTGGTGAGCAGCAGTTTACTTCATTCTTTGCACTGGAAAGAGTGCACAGGGTGCCGCCTAGACCCCCGGCGCCTGGCCAGCCCCCCAGACTGGTAGTGGCTAAACTACATCATGATAGGGACTGAGACATCCTGCTACAGAGCACGAGAGGCGGGCCCTTTTGCAGTAGAGAACAGCAGAGTCAACATGTTTCCTGATTACACAGCAGCAGTGCAGGCGAAGCAGGCTTCATATCTATCTGTAAAGAAGGCACTACGTGACAAAGGGGTCCGTTATGCGCTGCTCTTCCCCTCGAAGCTGAAGATAATGTGGGAAGGCAAAACGCACTTTTGCCAGACCCCGGAAGAAGCATGGGCCTGGCTTGAATCTTATAAAGGTGGAAAAGTTGACTCTGCGGGGAGTAAGCCCAGGGCAGGTGGTCATGGTAGGAAGAGACACCGTTCCAAGGATCGAACTGCCATAGACCGCCCGGTGTGACCAACCCAACTACAAGCAACCCAGGAGCAATGTGTGGCGATCCAGGCTGAGGCATGGCTGACGGAATTGCCCATCTCAGATATGGACAGAAACTACTCAACTTATGTACACGAAACGGAGACCCCGATCTTTAGTCTGTCGCCAGTGTGATGGAGGAGCTCCCTAAGTGACACCCCAAACAGCAGAAGACATAATCTGACATTAGATAGAGGGCCTACCCTCGTCCTGCTAAAGGCTCCCAGAGGGAGTGGAAGCTTGCAACTGGGCGGTGCCGTTCCGGTCAAGCTAGATGGTTTATTGTAGGCTTACAGCCATATTACCCCCCCACTCACCCTTGGACTGCTCCAGAAGGGCAACGATAAGAGAATGTTGAAGTTCGGTATTACCAGTTTGGGTGGTTGGTCGTTGCTGGACTGCTCTTGGGTCGGGAGTTGGGTTTTGAATATTGTTGTTCATGTTGAAGCCCAGATATGCAATTGATGCGAGGGGTTAGCGCTGTGAGGGGGATAAGGGGGGTGTGGGAGGGAAGACAGGAAGGTAGATCAGTGGACATTGCAAAAATATGTTGAATAATGGCACTGCAATTAAATTAATCTCCTGGACATCTGGGGGATGGGGACCAGATTAAAATGGCATAATATACTGGCCTACATGAATAAGAGAGAGGTCCATATAGCATCCCTACAAGAATCCCACCTCACCAAGACAGAGGCAGGTGCTGGCGGGGGCAACTATTTGCCACTGCTTATCCAGCATATGCACAAGGCGCACTGATATAGGTGAGGGCGGGTGCCCTTTGAGGCTACCACAGTAGCCGTTGACAAGGAGGGGTGATATGTCTTGGTGGAAGGGTGCCTTAGTGGCAGACTGAGAGTCTTGGTGGAGCGTATATGCCCCTAACCAAGACCAGAATCTCTTTCAGCCTGCACGGCACGATTCCCAGACAGGACCTATTTACTGGGGGGGATTTCAATAGTATTATTGACCCAAATTGGGACCGCTCCTCTTCACCTCTGTAGGGAGCTGCAACACTTAGAGTGGCGAAGGGCCTGGTGCAATAGATGGATCTATGGGGTATGGAAGATGCATGGTGGACTCAATACCCTCACAGTAAGGGAAACTCACATTACTCTCCCCTCCACCAAGTACACACGAGGATAGATCACATGTTCTGCTCCACAAACATCTTGAGTGATGTTCTACATACCAAATACCTGGGTAGAACAGTCTCCGACCACAGCCCATTGCTGCTGACACTGCATACACCGGGGGGGCGCCCACCGATACCGACATCACAACTGTACCCTAGGGCCATAGAGGACAAGGTCTTCCAAAATGCATTAGCCTCTAAACTGATGGACTATCTCTCCCTGAACAAGGGGACCACCTCCTCTAAGGGGATGATATGGGAAGCCTTGCTAGTGGTCATTAGGGGCACTGCCTTGGACAAACAGTGGGGATTAGAAACAGAAGTACCCCGCCTTGAGACAGAGATGTGCAGGTGGGAATCAAGGCTGGGGACAGACGCAGGGCCACTCAACAGCTCGCAGAAACGCGAGAAGCCCACACCGAAGCCTTAGAGCACCTTAGATGCCACGATTACAAGGCAAACTTGGGCAGGTTACATGAAGAAGAGGGAAGGGCGGGGAGATTATTAGCCTGGCTGATCAACCTAGGGAGCAAGGGCACCCCAATTACCCGCTTGAAGTCCAAAGCCAGGACTCCACTCTATTCCCCAACGGACATCACTGACTAGTTTAGAGCCTACTACACATATGTGTATAGCACACCAAGAGGGGTTCATTTGGACTCCCTCCAAACTTACCTGGAGGGTCTACGGCTGGTGACGCTAGCAGAGCAGGACGGCGCAGAATTAGGGGCACAGATGAGCACTCAGGAAGTGGGAACTGCCATCAAATCCCTGGTGACGGGGAAAAACCTGGGAACAGATGGCCTTCCACCAGAATTCTTTCAGAGATTCACCGCAACCCTGGTGCCCGGACTGGTAGAGGTGTATACAGAGGCCTATGAGAAGGGCGAGCTACCGCCATCCACTACGGAGGCCTTGGTGATACCTCTCCCTAAGGGTAAATAGAATGGCATGACCTTGGCTGATTACCACCCATTATCAATGTTCAACACTGACATTAAGGTGCTTAGCAAGGTCCTCGCAAACGGCTTACTACCACATATGCAGACTCTCATTCATAAGGAACAAAATGGGTTTATACCTACATGTAGTACATCACACAACCTACAGTGACTCTATTCCCTACTTTACAATGGCCCACGACCCCCGGAGATGGTGGCTACAATAGTGTTGGTGGAACTGTAAAAAGGCCTTCAACACTGTGCGATGGGACTAACTAGAAGCAGTGATGACCCGTATGGGGATGGGGCAGCGATGGGCACTATGGGTTAATCTGCTCTACACCGACCCACAGCGAGAGTGAAGACAGGACACACAATCTCGAGAAGCTATGAAATCTGCAGTTCTCGCCCTTGTTGTTCACCATAGCTATAGAGCCGCTAGCGGAGAGCGTCAGGTCTGTAGCCAGAGAGTGGGGAGTGATGAGACGGGTAACCCTGCACATTCTTTCCCTATACGCTGACGACCTCCTCATTTACTTACGGCATGGAAATGCGGTGCTGCCACAGATGCTGCAGATGCTGGAGGACTTTGGCAACCTCTCAGGCCTGCAATTCAATAGACAAAAGACATGTGTCTTCCCAATGATTGCAGGGATGCCACGCACACTCTTCTGTCCAGAGGATGTCCAGTGGGCCCCTGCACCTTTAGGTATCTGGGAATCCAAATTTATCATGACTTTAAAGACCTTTGCGAGGGCAACCTGGGGGGAGTATTCCGGACATTGAAGACTGCAGTAGCCTTTTGGTTACTCCCCATTATGGCACGTATCACCCTGTCCAAAATGGTGATGCTCCCCAGGCTTCTCTATTGAACAAGAGGTAGCATAAGCAGGGCACAACGAGGAAGAATACTTTTATTCCTCCTCATTTATTGCTTTTTCTATGCGTGCAGCATTCTGCCTCACGCATAGAAAAAACAAAATGCCAGAAATTATTGTTTATGTGTGGGAAGGTGTCCCTTCCTGCACATAAACAATCATTTGAAAATGACACTTTGGCACTTCTGTGCATTGACCCCAGAAACACACATTACATCCACAGAAATATATGCCATTTTGATGGCCATTGAAAGTTCTAGGACTTCTTTGGAACACAGCATAGACACCATCATTGCTGACCTCATGCTGCTGCGTGCAGACCATCATAATTGGGCTGACATAGTCCGGACCACCGAACAAAGCATCCTTGCGCCACAACATCAGGTGCTCAACATGGGTATGTGTCTGCAGACTATGAAGAAATAGATCTGCTTACTAGAAGAGATGGCTAAGGATGCAGAAGGTCACTCTCTCTGAAACAATAGTCACATCGTGGGCCTACCTGAAAACACAGAGGGTTCAGGCCCTGTTTCCTCTGTAGAAACCTGGCTGTGGTCGGTATTGTATATGTCCACACTGTCTTCCTTCTTTGCTGTCAAGAGGGCCCGCAGAGTATGTTTATGCTGCCACCCCCTCCTCCCCAGCTCAAACCCTGGGACCAAGGTGATTTGATTGTTAGACTACTGCAACTGTGACGCCATATTGAGTGAGACCTGTAAAATGTTGGATCTGACAGTGGATAATGCATGTATCCTAATGTTTTCAGAATACACCTTGCTGGTGCAATGGCAGAGAAACTCCTTTCTTGGCACTAAACGCCACCCAAGTCAGGTGGGAGTCATATACTCACTCCTTTTCCCTGCTATTCTCTGGGTGGTGCATGACGGCAAGTTGAAATTCTCCACAGATTCTAAAGATGTTTGGGACTGGATTGACTCGTTGGGCCTATGTGCCTCAGGCCCCATTTCTGAGGGTGATGTGCCTGCTCCCGGCATGACTGAAGGAGACAGCTGTCGTGGGCCCAAATGTGTGATTGCCCTTCACGCCTGCATGGTACCCCAAATCTAGGACTATTGATTGATGAACGCTGGAAGGCATTACAAGCTGCTGCCACGTCCTTGAGTTGTCACTCTTGTCGGATTTAGACGAAGTACCATTGAAGTCCTCCAGGTATGAGAGTTCCACGTCCACATGGCCCTCATAGTTGAATTCCACAACGCTTCCACAAGTAACTCTGTGGATGGCTGATGACCTTGGTTAACCTATTAGTAATTCATTGTGATTCTTCCTGTTATTTCAGACATATGATGGGGCTTTCATGGCAATGAATTTATGATATACTGATTAGTTTGCACACTTGCTACTACCCTCCTCCCTCTCTAGAAAAGTTGTGCGGGGGTTGAGAGATGTTTTAACTCTTAGACATAGGGACGCTTAAGGTTACATGTTTTAACACGCAGTGCACGGTTCCCGTAAGTTGGCTGTGAGCTTTTAGTATGTTTCTAAATTGTTTGGGTGATCACATGTTGCTTCTCCACTTATATAGTATTTTTCAGTTATGGTTCTTATTTTGTTTGCTTTGTTTCCTTTCTGCCCTTTTTTGTAGTCTGCCCTTGTAACTTCTCACCACTGGAAGGACAGCCTTGCACCCCTCACCTGCCTTTACCATCCCTTTCCTCCTACATGATTACAGTGTACTTGGCTAAAACCAACATAATGACCTGGAATGTTCGTGAGATACACACCCTGTCACGCCGCTACGCTATGTATTCCTACCTATGATCCCACTCCGCCTCTTTAAAGCTTTATCACAGGACTTGCAGATTGTGCTAGCAGAATCTGTGTGCTTGCAGTGGCACTGACGAGGCCAAACCTTCTCCACCAACTTTTCCACCCACGCCAGAGGTACTTTGATTTCGATAAGGGCTGGCACTCCCTTTGTCCCGGTATCATCTGTTGCTATATGCTTGTTGAGGGCCACCTTGATTATCATCATATACTCCTATGCTCCATTTATGCGCCTAACTATAATCAGCAGGCATTTCTTAATCATCTCACAAGGGTGTTATCAAAATGGGCTGGGATTCTGTGGCTTCTTGGGGGGACTTTAATAGTGTACTTGACACACACCTAGATCATTCCTTTCCCCCCTCCCTCGTACGACTGCCACCACTAATGCCCAAACATTGACTGTTTGACTTGCACATTGGCACCTGTCTGATATCTGTAGGACGCACAACCCACAAACTAGGGGTTATTCCCTCTACTCTAGCCTGCATAAACTTCTTGTCTCTATAGATCGATTTGTGGGCTGCCAGAACATTCTTCCCCTCATAGCACACTGATTATCTAGGTCGCACCCCTTCGGATCATAATTCCCAGTGTCTTTTTATCAATGGGGACACCACCCCTCCTCTGATACTCACAAGACGACTGCAACCAGCTACTCTGGATGAACCCCCACTTTCGGTCTGCTCTTGATTCTGCTATAGGTGAACAGTTTGAAATTAAAGATGACACCGTGTTTTCTCACTTAATTGAATGGGACACCTTCAAGACAGCAATCGGGGGTGATGGAACGTGAGGCGGACCCTGGAAAGAGACATCTTTTGCATTGAACAAGATCTTCTTGATCTTGAAACACGTGCAGTAACGGACCCCGAGAGTCATGGTACCCTCCACATGACAATCAATCAATCAATAATTTTTTTTATAGAGCATGCTACTCACCCGTGAGGGTCTCAAGGTGCTGGGGAGGGGGGAATCAAAAAAGGAGGGGGGGGCAGGGAGGGTCACTGTTCGACCAGCCATGTCTTGAGGCTCTTTCTGAAGAGCAGGAGGTCTTTGGTTTTACGAAGGTAGGTGGGGAGGGAGTTCCAGGTTTTGGGGGCGAGGTAGGAGAAGGACCTGACTCCTGTGGTGGTGCGTTGGATGCAGGGGACTGTGGCTAGGGCGAGGTCGGCTGATAGGAGGTTGCGTGTGGGAGTGTGGAAGGCACAGCACGAACACACCTCACTTCTGGAGCGGCCTCGCTGCATTAATTACTCTGCACATATGGCTAGAACTCACGCTTCTGCAGACAAGGCAGGCTCCCAATTAGCCTGGCTCATAAGACAGGAATACCCCAGGCACCCCATACTGACACTTTGCTCGTCTGAAGGCACCGTCCTACTTCCCCAATCATCAATCCACGATGGAATGAGACAACGCTATAGTTCAATGTTCAATGTGGCATAGACCTCCATGGCATTGACTATTTTCTTTTTCATATGTCATCACCTACCATTGCTCCAAATCAGAGACTCGAATTAGATGCAGCCATCTCCTTATTCAAGGTACAGGAATCCAAATGAACTCTGGCTACAGGAAAGTCCCCAGGACCGATGGGCGTCCATCGAAGTTTTACAAAGCCTACAACACATCTAGCTCCATACCTCCTGACATTATATGACAAGGACTTGCAAAGAGCATGTTTGCCACCTTTCCTCCACGAGACCCTGCTTATCTCTTTACCTAAACCACACCAAGATCCAACATTTCATGGATTATATCGTCCACATGTGCTTCTTAAAATGGACTACAAAATACTTGCTAAGGTATTGGCTGATTCCTTAGCTTCTTTAGTCCTTGTCCTCATACATCCAGATCAAAATGGGTTGGTACCCGCTCTCAGTACGTCATTGAATATATGTAGACTGCTCAGGGTTATGAAAAGTGCTCCTGAATCCTGGCCAAGATCTGATTGTTTGGTCCTTGACTTGGAGAAAGGGTTTGACTCCTTATTATAGGATTTCCTTTTTACAGTTTTGCCTTTTTATGGATTTGAGCCCAGGTTTCTTAGGCTACTGAGACTCCTGCACACCCAGCCATAGGTCCGTGTCAAAACTGGTCTGCTAATATCTGACCCCATCTAGATACAGAAGGGCACTCGTAAGCGCTGCGCCTTATCCCCTTTACTTTTCTATCTGGCAGTTGACCCATTGGCAGTAGCTCTCCGCACCCACAGCCATGCCTCGGTCATCCCTTGGGTGAAGGTGTTCACTCAGTGTCACTGTATGCTGATGATTTATTGCTCTAACTTAGAGATGTCCAAGACTTCCCCCCAGATTTGACACATGTATTTCAGGCATTTGCAGACTCCTCTGGCCTCAGACTTAATTGGGAGAAATCCTGTCTTTACTCCTTCTCCACCATTATCCCAATCCCAGCTTTCTCTCTCTGGGTACTTGTCTCATATGACAGCCCACTACCCTTAAATATATGGGCATCCAAATCTACTGCAACCCTGCTGTCTAATTTGATGGCAATATTACATGTGCAGTGTTTACAATATGCTTCCAATCATTGTTTCAAAGGACCCTCCGCCTCTCTGTGGGGGGCAGGGTGGCACTGGTCAAAGTGGTTGTACTCTCCCACTTTTTACATCATTTTGCTAGTCTCCATATACCTTCCTGAATCCTTTTTTCACATGTTGAATAGCCTTATACGTAACCTCATCAGGCATAATACACTGTGTAGGGAGACTCTATGCAAACTCCAATTATCAACTAAAAGTGGTGTACCGGTGTGAGAGTAGAGATTTTTTACTGATGAAATTTATGATGAATAATGTATTGATCTTGATGAACTAATGTGTGATTTCTAATGAATGTTAATAAAACAGGTGACTTTTGAAAATGGCCACCATAATCCATTTTGTTCTTTACTTAGGCTAACTTTAACTTAAATGCCGTTGTTTTTCATTGCTCAATGCTTACTCAGAAAGAGTGTGTTTAATAGTTTATAGGAGTGTAAACAGCTACCCCTAGTGAAATTTTGTGTTATGCTTTACAAGGTCAGATTTATTAGGTCATTGCCAGAGTTTGACTGTCCTATTGTTTAGAAAATGTCACTAACATGTGGTTTCTTCCTTGAGGATGGAAGTAGATGCAACATTGTTAGAAGTTTCTTCCTGAACCTGAGATTTTGACAAGATGGAACAATGGAGCCATAGACAAGCCAGAAGAGAAGAAGAAATTGTTGTATATTGTGTTTAGCTAATTAAGACTTGGGGGGTCATTTACGACCCCGGCGGTCGGTGTTAATATGGCGGTAAGCACTGCTAACAGGTTGGTGGTAATTACTGCCATATTATGACATTGCCACTCCGACCTCCATGGCGGTAACAGCCGCCAGGCTGGAGATACCCATCTCCAGCCCGGCGGCCTTCACTGTTCCCCCCTTCCACTCCAGTTACATCCCCACCCCCATACCTCTCCAGACCCACCAACCCCCTACATTCACACCCCCTTCACACACACACACATACACACACCCATTCCAACATGCTTCCACGCATGCATACATCCATTCACACACACATCCGCACACACTTTCGCACATACACGTATTCACATAACACAACATACCCGCACTCACAGCTCCATACATGCACACACGCATGCAACACGTACCACACACCTGCATCCACACACACACAAACATTCACACACACACATAACACCCCCCTCCTCTGTCGGAGACCCGACTTACCTGTAGTCAGGGGTTCCTCCGGTAGGAGACAGGATGGGGCGCTGCTACTGCTGGCAGTGCCCACCAGCAGAACACCGACAGGCTGTATTATTTCTTATAATACGGCTGGCGTCGGTCTAATGGTGTGGCGCTACTGGTGGCAGCAGCGCCAACTTACTGCCATCCACCGGCATGGCCACAGCCGGATTTCCACCCTTCTTGTGGCGGAAATCCAACTGTGGTCATAATACGGTGGATGGCTGGTCTTTTGGTGGCCGGCGCCTCGGCGGTAGGCGTTTTTTACCGCCAATATCAAAATGAGGGCCCTAGTGTACTATGAATGTGTAACTTTTAGTTATCTAACAGTAGTTTTATTGGTTGAATGTACAACACCCCATGTCCTGACCAATCATGAGCTTTGTGAAAATTAATATAATGTTCTGTCACTTATTCTTAGAGTCCGTGAGCTACTGTGAGACTTGGGACAGACCTTATGAAATTTTTCCAGAGACTTTCCAGTGATATTTCCAGAGTTAGATTAATGGGGAGTTTTGCAGTCATGTAGACTCGGGGGATTTGTAGATTGTTCCTACTGATGGTGTCCCCTTGCTGAAGCTATCTTCTTGTTGTTATCTTATGCGTAATGTATAAATTGTGAATTGCTATATGTGTCTTTTCTTTTACAAGTACCAGCTGCAACTCATGAATTAATTGCTGCATAATGATAATGTTATTTTTTATATAACCGGAGTTAGTATGTTTTTTTCTAAATTTGTGTCTCTAAATCTTTTACATGAAGCCAAACATGTTAATGCTAATCGGTGGTTAGTGAGGGAGTTTGTTTTTACATGCTCATGATTTATATTGACATTCTTTAATCTACTGCTCGAATGTATATTATCTCACTGAAGCAGATATTGGTGTCATTAAATTGTGTCATAACACTCAAGTTAATTTGCTTGTCAAGGAAGCATGTGGCACCTCTGCTTCAAAAAGATACATCACTGATGTTTGGCGATTTAAAAAAATAAAGTTATAATATTCCATAATAAGATATATGGTGTTCGTGAACATCGATATGCGCCGAAAAAAATAGTTCACAACAATCAGCAGAATGTCGAATGCTCCATGTACAACTATTAGAAGGGGGCAAATGTATAAAAAAAATGAAATAAAAATGAGATCTTTAATAATTACTTCCCAAATTACATTCATGATTAAACACGTGATGTATTGCAACCTTCACAAGATATCTTGGAACAAAATAATAACATCTCTAAAGTATTATGGTGAAATATTTTCGAACAAACACTACAACATTACGCTGCCTACAATGTTACAAATGATTTCTACAATGATTATATCATGAATGACATAATTGTGCATATGAATAAAACATTCCTTTCACATCACTGGAACGCCTAACATCCTGTTTTTTTAAGCATAGTCTAATGAAATGGTTTATATAAACAGTACCATTCGCGCGCCAGAAGGCGCAGTGGTCTTTTTCTCTTTTTCAGTAACCAAGCATGAAACAATTCGAATAAAGGGGCATAAGGTTCCTGTATATTTTTTGAAACAATTATCAACAACTTATCATAGGCTAGTGCCTAGTCATCAGAATAGAACTTATGCGTAACATCTTCAATTTAAAGTTGCAGGAGATTCCTAGGTGGGTCACGACACAAAAACTGCTTGCTCAGGTAGCCCTCAATGTTTTGTAGTATTCCTTTGGTACTGATTTGGTGAGGTGCACAATAGTTACCTGATACTGTAACCTTCTAGCTCCTTACCCATTGACTGTTCAACCCTATGTCTCTCTTTCTCCTTTGTGTCTCATTATTTAACTAGCCTCAGCCCTATTAAGGATTTTCAGTTTCTATTCAGTTCAGTATTTCTTCCCAAGTCTAGGCCACCTCTAGCCATCCAGCCCCTTTTTCACCTCCATGAGTAGGACAGTGATCTCAAGTCCGGCCCATTTAGACCCGTCAGTCCTCCATTTCTTCAAATTCAGGATTCTTGCGTATTTCCATGTCATTGTGATGTGTCCTTTGGGCACAGTTAGGACTATGAATTTACTGTTTTTCCTCTTTGAAAGCAAACCAGACGCAGCCAGATCATGTGGGAAAACAGGCTTCACTGGTATTGCGTCGAGGCCAGTGCGGCAGTGATCTAGGGTAGATTCTATGTATTTCTTTAGTGGTGTATAGGATTAAATATAGCCCTTCTGGGTACTTTGGCCATGTGGCTCCGCATTAAACACCATCTACTTCACCTATTTTTCTGCCAACCTCTGATTCCCTTTTCTCCCTAAGTCATTCCAGTGTGCTCTTTGCCCCACCCTAGGGTATCCGGTACAAAGGGAACTACAACTTTCTTCTCTTGGCTTAATGTGCATTAAAGCTAAAAGACTCTGGCCAATATTTGCGAAGGTTTTGCGTTGCCGTAGCATCACTTTTTTGGTGCAGCCATGAAACAAAATCTATTTTTGGATTTTTAGAGCCACACAAATGCAAATTTGGTAGCTTTGTGTGACTTTATAAAAAAAAGTAAAGGAACACAGAGCATATCGCTGCCTTGCCTTACCTTGCGTCAGGTAGGCCTTACATGGATTGTGCATGGGCGTTCCCGTTCATCGACCCATGTTTTTTGACAGACGCCCATATTTACAAAAACTTGTAAATATGGGTTTGTGCCAAAATGGTGCGCCTACCTGAAGTTAGTGTATCAAGAAAAAAACAGTTTATTTTTCCTCAGTGTTTACTCTTTGCAGGAGTGATGCATTCTGCAGCGCACATACAAACATGAAATAGCCTCAAATGTAGTTTTTGTTCAGGAAGGTATCACTTTCTGCACAAAATCTATCCTGGCCACAATGCAGCCACCCTTACGCTATGATGCAAGGGTGCCTGCTTTGGCACTAGGCAGCCACGGGTATGCCAGTACTAGGAGAGAGCAGGCTCTGCCATATCTTTGAAAATATGGTGTAGTTCTGCTGTTTCCTATTCCTGCAACTCAGTGTAGCAACTTCCTTTGCTGTGCTTGATTGCGTGAAATGTTAGTAAATAGGCCCAATCATATATAGCAGGATCTGTTCCTCCCACTACACTTGCCTAATCATATTGATTAACGCCCCATATGTGGAACTGTCCCAGTGGGGCCTCCAGATGCCGGACAAAGCTTTACGGAATCTGATGTTAGCAGTTGTGTAGAATTTTCCAGCTGTCATAATTCAGTTTAGTCTCTGGATTTATCATCCTTCTGAAAGTTGGATAAGCTCTCAGTGGAGAAAAAAAAAGGCCCATATGGTGTCATCATTCGAGTCCTTTTTATGCAACCTTCCCACCAAAACACTGCCACTGTAACTTGTTGCTCGATCTGATATGTAAATTGTTCCCTCGGCTCTCCCAATGGGGTCCAAAATTGTCACAAAGCCATTTGGTCCCTCATTGATTTTTTGCAACAAAATAGCAGAACTTAAACTGTGTGAAGCTGAGGCCTCCCATAGCAGCTGGGTGCCTCAATTTATGCAACCTCACCCTGTGCCTATCAGTGTTCCTCACCAGTTAAATAAAATAAAAAATAGAGGCCTCATTACAAGTAAATGGCTATAGTCTGTTCCTAGTGGGAACTTGCTTGGAGAGGGATCGTACTTAGAAGTTATGTGATACTTAACACACCCTCAAAGATTTCCCTTGATAAATTTGGGTAGGTCAAACATGCTGAATATTATTGGAGAAAAGTCTGGTAAAAGGACAACATATGCAGAATTACTGTGCTGAAGATGACTGGGTATGTTATAGAACATTTGTGCTGTTGAAAACTCATAGCAGGATTCATTTCCCATGTGGGGTAAAATACCTCACAGTGGGATAAATAGTATGAACCATGCATGGTAAATACCCCACTCTATTCTGCCCAACTAGTAAAGATCATCTAGAGCATCTTGGTCTTTAAATAACCCCACATTTATACTGGTAAATTTGCAAAAGTAATACAGTAGTGTTAGCCACACAGCTAAGGTAACCCCAGCTCACCCCCTTGGTAGCTTGGCACGAGCAGTCGGACTTATCTCAGAGGCAATATGTAAAGTATGTGTACACACACACGCACACAGTAACACTGTGAAAGCACTACAGAATGATTCAACACCAGTTTAGACAAATAGCCAAGATCTATATGAATAAAACAAGACCAAAACGACAAAAATCCAACATACACAAGTAAAGATATCACTTTTTAAAGGTTTCAATGAGTCTTAATCCATAGGAATCAATGGTTGTATCTTTTGAGCACAAAGTAGCTGGGATACATCAAAAACAAAGATGATGCAGGCCATAGGGGAGGTGAGGCAACAAAAAACAAAGGGGCATATTTATACTCTGTTTGCGCCGGATTTGCGTCGTTTTTTTAACGCAAATCCGACGCAAAACTATCTCCATATTTATACTTTGGCGTTAGACCCATCTAGCGCCAAAGATCTTGGAGTCTGCGTCATTTTTTAGCGTGGACACCTTCCTTGCGTTAATGATATGCAAGGTAGGCGTTCCCGTCTAAAAAATGTGGCATGTGCGCCGTATTTACACTCCCGGGCAAAAATGACGCCCGGGAGTAGGCGGGTCAAAATAAAAAGACGTCCAGCCGCTTTAGCGTCATTTTTTAACGCCTGGTCAGGGCAGGCGTTAAGGGACCTGTGGGCTCGGAAGGAGCCCAGAGTTGCCCTCCCATGCCCCCAGGGACACCCCCTGCCACCCTTGCCCACCCCAGGAGGACGCCCAAGGATGGAGGGACCCATCCCAGGGAACTTAAGGTAAGTTCAGGTAAGTATTATTATTATTTTTTTTTGTGGCATAGGGGGGCCTGATTTGTGCCCCCCTACATGCCACTATGCCCAATGGCCATGCCCAGGGGACATAAGTCCCCTGTGCATGGCCATTGGGCAAGGGGGCATGACTCCTGTCTTTGCTAAGACAGGAGTCATTTCAATGGGGGTTGGGAGTCAAAAAAAATTGCGCTAATCGGGTTGAGGCGAAAATTTTGCCTCAGCCTGACTTGCCCCATTTTTTGACGCCCAAGCTCCATTTTCCCCTATGCCGGCGCTGCCTGGTGTAAGCCATTTTTTTTACGCACACCAGGCAGCTCCGCCGGCTAATGTCATTCCATAAATAAGGCGCCCGCATGGCGCTTTGGAATGGTGTTAGCAGGCGTTAAATATTTTCAAACTGCATACACAGGCACTGCAATGACAGGCAGGGACATGTTTGCAGTTTGCAGGGCTACCCCTGCTGGCAGCATAATCAGTGCTGCAGGCCCACTAATAGCATTTGATTCACAGGCTCTGGGCACACCTAGAGTACTATACTAAGGACTTACTATTAAATCAAATATGGAAATCATAGAGAAACCAATCACCAATACAATTTAGACAGAAAGAATATGAACTTTAGCACTTTAATCCTAAAGCAACAAAAACAGGTCAGAAAAAATAGGAGGAAGAAGGCAACCAGTTTGGGGATAATCCTGCAAAAAGGGCTAGAGTATCACAATTTTTATTTAAAATACTCATCCTACTTTTCACAATGGTAAGGTTCTTCAGAATACTCGCAGTGGAGTAACGAAACCTGAGCCCCCCGCAAAGAATATAGAGGGGTCCCATTCTGGAATATTTCAGGTTCTCTTTGTTACACCACTGAATACCCGCTATTTTTTAGAGTGGCAACTGCAGACCTGATGTTATCATCTATGGTCTGTGCGCACATATGATACATTTTCACTCCCAAATATCATTACATGGCATGTTCCCGGTGCATGCTCATTTGGGGTATAAGCAATACCATAATGTACAATGGTAAAAAACAAGATTTAGACCAACTAAGTAGTAAACCTAACTGTTTCTTAAACTCATCTAATTCTACAATAGTTAGGTCTGGCTTGTTGCTGATATAATCTAGAAACAATAACATCATCTGTACATGTGGAAACCACATTTCCTCCTTAATTAATATGCCTCCTTCTATACTCCCTCTTCTGAGGACATGCACATATGGTTCCAAGGCTAGTGCAAAAGTTGGTGGAAATACAGGACGCCCCCCTGGTCTGGATCACTACTAGTTTTATACTGTTATGATATCAAGTGCCCTGAATTACATCTTGAAACAGGGTCTGAGAACAAGAATGTTGTCAATGAAAGAATTCGAGATCCAAAATCAGAGGGGCATATTTTAGAAAAGTGGCACTGTAGCCCCCTGTTTCTTGCACCCTTTCCTGCGCCCCTACCACCACCATGTGTGCGCTGTATTTAAAATACGGCACACCATAGCGTAGCATAGGGGGCAATAGCATCATTTTTCATGACGCTATTGATGTACTATGCAGGAGTAGCACCAAAATATTGGCGCTACTCTTTCAGAGTACATGGGGGCCTATTATAAATAATGGAAGCCCCCTTTTAACTCCTGCTCTGAGAAGGTGTTAAAAGTGCCATAAAAAATGATGAAAGGAAATCTGTTAGATTTCCTTGTGCCATTTTTTCAGCCACCCTAATGGGGGATCCCCCCCCCTTTGCATACATTATGCCTGACGCAAGCATAATACAGCGCAAAGGGCAGTGCTTCATTTGTAAATACAGAGGTGCCAGAGCCCAAAACCCTCCTCTTAAACATGCGGCTGCTGTAATTAAATGTGTGCACATGGAATACTGAGGCGGCGTAATCCTGAAGCTATCTTGGGCCTCTTCAATCCATATAGAGCTACTTCCTGGCCCTTCCGCTCACTCTTGCAGCTTTCTACTTTCTCCCTTTGTAACGATTTTTCGTTTTTCCCTTAATCTGTCTTTCCCATATGTGTCCTTTGCTCGCAGCAAATTCTCGAGGCAGAAGAATAAGCCCCGGCCCTCAAAAATAAGTGCCGGTGCTCAGCACCGAAAACAACAGGCTCAAATTAAGCACTGGCAAATGGTTACAAAGTGGTGCAATGCATGCATTGCGCCACTTTGTAAATGTGCCATTAGGATTTTGGCCTCGTTGGGCCACATTAGCATCAAAACAAATTATGCTAATGTGGTGCAAGGTGGCGCTGGGGGATTATAAATATGCCCCATTGTGTTTTAGACTGGCACACAGATTTTTCCAGCAGCGTGTGTTGAAGGTTTTCTCACAATCTATTGTCACTACCACTGTATTCTGTAACTGTGACCGAGTCCCATTCATGAATAGAGCAACTTATGAATATTCATGAAAGGGTTACATCTTAGGAGAAAGCCATTCTGATCTGGGTGTACTAACTGAGGAGGTGGCCGAAAAAGTAAGGCAGACAGGATTTTGCTTAAAATTATATAATCAATATTAAACATTGACAAAGGGCAATTACAGTCCATATCCAATGCATTCCATCTAGGTTTAGGAAGGGGCACAGAGTCTCTCACTGAGAGAGAGACAACATCCCTCTCTGCAGGGCACTGTGTACATCTCTGGTAATTTGGGTGCTAAAAATTCTGTGCAAGTATAGGTAAATCCAACCGGGAGGCCATCAGGTCTAAGCATCTTCCCTCAACCACAGTGTAAACAGCTGTTTTAACTTCTTCCGCTGTAATCTCAGATTCAAGGGCATCAGCCACGTGAAAAGGGAACACATTTAAATTTGACAATGTGTGGATGTCCTCTATGTCCTCATCACTGCCACTACTGTGATCGTCATATAGGACAGCATATTATAATTAGTAAACACCTGCTTAGTCTCGTCTTGTGATAGTACTACAACCATGTCTATTCTTCTCAGCCAGTAATACACCTGTCACTATACTTACGAGAGTTGTTCCTCACTGCTCGGATTTTGACAAACACGCCAATAGTTTACATCACGTATCACCCTGCATGCACGAGCTGGCTAAATATGACTTATAAGAGTAGTCTCTCTAGGAGGTGAGCATACTTCTCTCTCTCTCTCTCTCCTCTCTCTGATCTCAATTTTTTCACCCACTTTAACTCCCACTGTCATTTTTCCAAAAACTTCTCTTTCCTGCTGAATACCTCTTACTCCTGAAATTATTTATATGCATTATCCTTCAACCATCACCTGAAAACCCTCCCATGCAATCAAAATGTCACTATGTTTTTAATATAATTAAAAATCTCATCCTTTATGAAGACCGTAATGGTAATGTCTTCAAGTAGGGATAACTCACTGGGTGGGCCCCCACTTCATAGTTAGTAATATGCAATCACAACTGGAGAGCGCCCTACAAATATATTCCACTGGAGCCTCCAGGGCCCATGGAGCAGACTAAATGCACATTGTACACCAAGGAATAAAAATAATATATTTTTTAAAGCCGTATATTTGTTTAAGTTCCATGGATAAGTAATCCTTATTTTTTCTTCAACTCCCTCATCGGCAAACTACCATGATCACAGGTTAACTCGATAGCTGCAGATAGGATCTGTCCATATTAATATCAGTAATGCTGTTGAAATCTGCTATAAAAGACTATAGGTCTGTGGTCCAGAGGGGCCAAATGCTTTCATACAGTGTTGTAGAAAAGCAGCCTTTTGACATTTTGTTTGCTTTTGTTTGCTAGGGCTATGTCTTGACAATTTATATTACTCTGTACAGTTATGAAGCTGTCATCTTGATAGATAAGCTAGTTATTAAGATGGTTCAAAACCATGAATTTCAGCTTTGCTTGGAGCGAAAGCCATACTGCAATCCCAGTTCTCATAGGTTGCGCTTCACCACAAGAAAGGTTGATCCTTGGTGCCGAATCTCCATGATGTGGTCCGATAATAGAAAGTCCTTGCCTTTATCCACAATGAAATGGCCACTCCCTTGGATCACCTGAATGATGAAGCTGGGGTCTTGATAGTTCAGTGTTCCAGTCACTACTGGCTTCTGATGTTAGCCAGGTAGCAGAGCTTTTGTGGCACTTTTTGAGCTCATTCAATTGTGTAGAAAGGCCTTATAATTGATCCATTATTCCAGGTAGTCTGTTATGTTGGATACCTCAACTTTCTCAGGCATGCCCACCGCTCTAATATTGTTTTGTTCAGAGGCCTCAGTTTCCTACTTTAGGAAGCATACCCATTCAGATACACACACCAGAAAAGGCAATTTATGAAGTAGTCCTTCTATCTTTTCTGATATTGGATCCAAAGCGGGTGGTTATAATTGCCCTCACCCACTAAATAGAGGCATGCTTCATAATAGGGCGTGCTGCAACACTATGGCGCAGACCAACAGAGTGGAGTACAGGGCTCTCTCTCTCTCTCTTTCTTACACAAACTAGGCCCTCATTCACAGAAGTCATCCACGCGCAATACCAGATCATTGCATTTTCCTTACAGTTTCCAAAGCAACACCTGAAACGTTCTTCTCGAAGCACATTATGTTCATTTTCACAATTTCAGCAAAAAAATGTATACTCAAACGAGTCTGTGGCAGGTGTTTGCTGAAGCTTAAACGGGAGCAAACAAAATTACGCAAAATATTTGAAAGCCATTAATATTTATTTACTGAAAATTATGTTTAAGTCAAAAAACACTGGCCGTTTCTAGATGAATCAAAACGAGAATGCTGTTGTGGTGAACTCACGCCTGTACCCTACCAATGGGAGGGCTTCTCTCTGGACTCATCCGGAGCTGTCAGATTATGTCAGCTTCAGGGAAGGATGCATGTGGAGCGCCTCGACACTAGCTGCTCATTTATTGATGGACAGACCATCAACCACCCCTGGTAAGCTGTGACCTTTAATGGAAGCTATGTAGGGAGGGGGGCGTGATATTCAGGTATGAGTGAGCCATGTGACGTGTTTTCCTATTTATTTGTTGTGTGTGTGGAGGGGTGCGGCGTGATTTTGCGCACTTCAGATAACTACTGCCCCTGGATCAGAATTAACTTTGATTTATCTTGCTTTGAGTGCGCAGAATATCTCTTCCCTGCTGATGAAATTTTCCCCAGTTCTGCGCTCCAAGGAGTGGGGTATAAAAAGCAACAACTACCAAATGTCATGCTCTGTGTGAAAATCTGCTAGAGCATTGTAGCACTGCCCCAGGGCTAGGAATGCTTTTTTGATTTGGGTCATTTCCTCGTCTCATAATCTTTTTTCAAGTAATTTGATTGTACAGTTTATCAGACAGCAGCGAACAGTGGATTTTCTGAATGGATAGATGTGACCTAATTATATATATTTTTTGAGTTTAAAGCCACAGTAAAGTAAAATAAATAAGGAACTTGAAGGTTCGATTTACCGATTCTTTTGTTTAATGTTATCACTATAAGAGTTTGCAGGTGCGTTTTCTCTCTAACACATCATTGTTCAGCTTTGAAGTTAGAAATTCTATTCGGCAGCGAACATGATAAAGTATGACCATCACTTTAATAACAATAACCCCAATCTCCCTCAAAGAATAAACCGAGCAGTTTTGAAACACTACTAGCCCATATTTCTACTGGGGTAGGGGCAAAGGTGCTGGAGTTTAGTCAGCGGGGCTAGAATTATGCAGTACAGAAGTATCACACTTTGCAGCAGGATTGCTTATGTGGCAACAAAAGGCAAATTATGTAGCATATTGCGGCACATTTTGTGATAGTATTACTTCAATATTTAGTCATTTTTACACATTTTACATTTTTTACAAATGTTTCACCCGCGAGTACCAGTTTAGTACCCAAATACAACAATAAGCAACAGAAAATTGTCATCGCAAGCTTTGCAAAGTATTTTCCTCTGTGCAGCAACATGTGTGGCTTTGTTTCTAGTATCAGTCTGAGCCAGTAACAAAATGCCTTTTATTAAAATGTGTAGATTATGCCGTAGAAGAAGGATTATGTGGCAAATGCATCAAATCTATAATTATGTGGAAATCGCTGCGGCAGCAAAATCACATAATTCCAGAGTCCCTGGAAATATAGAGAAAAACTAGGATGTATGCAAGAGTGGAATAAGTGGGGTGTAGGTAAGGTAGATTTTCTAGGATACAGATTGTAAAGGATTAAAGATTTAGAAAAACTCACAGTTGAGAGAGAAGGGGTGAGGAACTAGCTGGAGTCGAAGAAGAGAGATGAGGAGAAAACGGGTGAAAGGGAAGAGTAGAAATGTCAGAAGTGGAAGAAAATGAATATGGGAACATCGGTCTTGAAGAGACCTGGAAATTTGCAAAGGCCGACATGTCTCGACCTGTTTGTTTACTGGAGGAGCTTAAGAAGATGAACTGTTTTGCAACATATGGTGGGAAGGCCTAAAATTGCTGCATGTATATGCCTTTTATTTTTATGGATCCTTCCTTAGCTACCACCGGAGTGAATGAATGAAGGAATGAATGAATAATTTATTGTACAGATAATAAAATCCAATACAATTTAAAAAAAAAAATACAAATGCAGTCAGAAACTAAATACATGCTAAGAACACGCTGTAATTAGAACACATATGATATATTAAAAGGAAAGCGTTCCTGCCTAAATTATAAAACAGTCCTAAAATATAAAAATAGAAAAAACCACCAAGCCCAGAACTCCACATAATACATGACAAACAGAATACACAAAGCCCAGGCCTTAAAGTGCATAGTGCATGAATAATGGCTATAATAAATGCCAGCATATACCATTAAACTCCACAGCCTAACCAATAACGGGCAGCATGACAAGAGCAGGGAGAAGGAGGTTCCAATTGTGCCTATCCATTGCTTGGAGTGCCACTGAATTTTAATTGAGCGATTTTAATAAATTTAATCAATAACACATTTAGCGTTGAATTAGCGGGATCCAGAGACTGAATGATGAAGCTGGGCACAGACAAACCACATGATCGAAAGTTTTGTCCGCATTACTACAGCCTCTGCATGTCACCTCTTCCCCAGAAGGTAGCCGCCATTGAGGTAGATGTTTCAGGAAACCCCAATCGCCCATCCTTAAGGCCATAATGGCCTTTTTCAACCGAAACCCATAAAAGCAGGAAAAAAAGCTAGAAGGCAAACCTGGCTTAAAGGATTGAATTACTGACCAGGCAAGCTTCCGTTGAGCAAGGAGGGAGCGGTCTGAGTGATACTAATACAATTAAATAAGATTTTTTACATCTAGTTTGAACAGAGAATGGGGGGATTACTTGCCCAGAGATCATCAACACCCAGTCGCCATTTACATTCAGCCAAAAAATGGAAGTATGATCCCTTCAATTTAGACTCACTGATTTCTTGCCACAGGACTGCCTCTAAACTGCCATCCATGGCACAACGTAGCTTATAACAGAGCTTCACAAAAGCACCGGCACCAACTGCCACCAAATCCGGAACCCCAAATTCCAACCGTACCTGCGCGGGTGAGGCAAGGCGCGGGACATGGAAGACCCTCTTATAGATTTTATTCACCAGCCTATTTAATAGGCAGGAACCTTTGCCCAACAGAATTTCTTGAACATAGGCCAATGAGGGGATAATCTTTACTCTCATAACTTCCATTGAGGAAAGGAGGGTCGGGCCCTTTAAAACTTTAGATAATTTGGAAAAGGCCACCTGCAATGCCACAGCTTTGAGTTCGATCTCCTTCTTATGTTTAACAAAACTGCCCCTATAGTCGAAGCGCACCCCTAAATATTTGTGAGAAGGGTCAGAAACAAGTTTACAGCTTTTATAGTACCAACTGGAGCCCAAATGTTTTTTCCTTCCAAAGGAGACCACTTTGGTTTTAAGCAGATTAACTTCTAGTTGATTCTCGGAGATGTAAGATGCAAGTTGATTAAGCAGCCGTTGAAGGCTGATCTTAGTGTAACTAAATAGTACAAGATTGCAGATGACTAAGCCTAAGGCCACCAATCTTAGGGGAATGAGAATTAACAACATCAAGAGATGTTGACATGTCTGCAATGAACAAATTAAAAAGAAGGGGAGCAAGCACACAGCCCTGTTTCACACCACGAGTGGTGGGGATTTTTCTAGTAGGAGAGCACCCATCACCGAGCTTAATATGAACCCAGGTATTTATATGGAGTTCTATAATTGCACCCAAGAGCACTGGGGTGATACCCCAGTTTTGTAGTTTAGCCCACAGAGCACTCCGGGGAATCCGGTCGAAGGGCGCCTTAAAATCAACAAAACAACAATTCAACGTTAAGCCTGACAGAATAGTCCTCTCAATCAAAATAGAGAGTGCTAGTAGGTTTGTCAAAGTGCCAGAGCCAGCAGAAAACCCTGTCTGAACAGTGGGAATTAAAGCCTTTGAGTCAGCCCAGGGACAAAGATCTTGCAACAAAAGACTGAAGTAAAACTTACTCTTGTTGTCCAGCAGGGCTATCATCCTAAAATTGGCAGGGTCTGACCTTGGACCACTTTTATAAAGAGGATGAAGAATAGCACCCCGCCAAGACTCAGGAATTGTTGAAGTCAGGAGGCAGTGCTCAAACAAGTGGGCGAGATGATTAGCCCAGAAGAGAAGATCCTGTTTGAACAGTGCCTGTGGAAGACCATTAGGGCTGGGGGCTCGAAATTGCTTAGCCCTTGAGATGATATGGGGAAGATGTAGTTGAAAGGACTTCTTCACTCCCTGTGGGGAAGTTAAAGACCCAATAAACAAGAAAGACATCTTAGGCAGAGCAGAAGTAGAGATGTAAGCCCCCGCATTCAACAGTTTCCCATCTGACTTACTTACAGAAAAGTGGGTAGTCAGGTAAGACGTCCAGGCTCCTTCTGAGATGTTGGCAATGCCAATGCCCCTTTGATTGCTAATAAGGGACCAAAATTTCATAGAATTTGGATCTTTACTTGCTCTTCAAAGTTTAGCCCAAAACTGATTATGGTAGGGCTGGTGGTCGACGTAAATAACCTTCCTGTAGTCTTTCCTCAATTGTTTGTATTTGATGAATAAACACTCAGAATCAGGACTTTTCATAATTGCCCTTGCTAGTCTATTGTGCACTTTCTTTAGGTTCCTGGTTTCCCTAGAAATGACAAAAGAACGGTGTGCGATTGCACACAGGTTGATGAAACCTTGACCATAGAAGGCAGGAAAGTTGAACCCATGACATAATTGGGGACACACAACCCAATCCTTCAGAGTCAAAAAAGTTAATGCATTCAGACAATACTATGCCGCCAATAGAAGGATTCCATTTTATGCGCTTAAAAGACTCAGAGCAGACACCACCACCCATCACCCGCATAACATCATGCAAAGGAAATCCAGATTTGATGGATACAATTTGTGGACAGTGGTCACTCTCGCTCCGAAGGGAAATCAAAAGCTTTTCAATAAAGTGAAACAATTCAATATCGCAAATGGTATAGTCTAAGTAGGAGTAAGATCGACCATCTGATCTTGTCCACCGGGGAGGGACATCGTCACATAAACGGCCATTCAGGACTTTAAAGCCGATGCTGTTGAGGTGCATTACTGTGTACTCTCCCAATGCAAACAACCCTGAGGCCTCAATTGTTTGGGAATTAACTGGCGGTTACAAAGGTCAGGACCGCCAAGAGCCTCCATTGTGTCCTGAAACAGGTTCCTATTAAAGTCACCAGTTATGAGATAGTTGGCACATGGATATTCCCAGACTAAATCACCCACAATCTGCATCAATCGAGACAACCTGCCCCTTTTGTCCTTTGTTCCGGGAGCAATTTAAACATTAATTACTATAAAAGTTTGCTGTGCAGTCCCGTTCCTGATGACTGTCCCCTGGATCCAATTGTCATCCCAGGCCAGTGGCAGAATACTCCCATTTAGTTTATCTGTTACATAGGTGGCCAATCATCCCTTAGCACGTCCATTCTTACTTGTTCTGTGGGCAGGTTTCCATATTTCTAAATACCCATGCAGCGGACAACTGTTCTCAGCCCAGGTTTCCTGAAGGGCGATTACATCATAGCTCTTCAAGAATACTAAGAGATCAGCCAAAACGAACTTGTGCACAACCCCGTTGATGTTCCAAGAGCACAGGGACAGACATCCAGGTGTTGACCCAAGACTGCCCACACATGGTGGTCAATGAGGCTGCCCCTGCAAGAGGGTGGAGGGCAGCCAGTCCCAATTAGATGCCCCCTGGGGACCAGAACCAGTACGGGGGTGCCATTGAAAGCATAGGTTCCACCTAGAGCACCTTTCAAAATTGAAAAAGGCTCCAATACTGTAGGAGTGGTTGAAAATTGAAGTTCTGATAATAGTGTAGGATAACCAGACTCCTTATAGGGAATAATTGTAATACCCCACGAGTGGAATACATTTCTCTTGGAAAAAATAGACTAAGCTGTTGAAGCAGAGAATAAAGAAACCAGGGTGGATTCCCTTGAGCAAGACCCACTTGAGTCCAGAAATTTAATAGACGCAATGTCCTTAGAGCCGATTTTATTAAGATCCAGGATAGCATGAAAGTGCCTTAAAATGTTTCTCCTATTCAAAATGTCATGGGGGCCCCTGAAGCGATATTCTGGAATGAACACAAGTTTAGAGGTTATACACTCCAGTAAGGCCATTGAGGGACTTGGGTGGAATGAAGGCTGTAACTGATCCGTTGCATTGTGTGAGCCCACAGGGCCCCCCAGGGCTGGAATATTGGCGGGAACGGACCGGAGGCTTGATGGCAAAACTGCAGGGTGTAACTGATCCGTTGCATTGTGTGAGCCCACAGGTACCCCCAAGGCCAGAGTATCAGGAGGAACGAACCGGAGGCTTAGTGGCAAAACTACAGGGAGGCATCTAGTGTTATCAGAAGGCAGCTTGAATGAGTTGGGAGAACCAGGAACCAGAATCTCACCATCGGTGTTTCCATAGACAGTTTTAGATTCAAACAATACAGGCACTCCGCCAACCCTGTGTGAAGCTACTGTGCCCAATACACTGCTTAAGTTACCTTCCTCAGCCGAAATCAAAGGGCCCTTGAAGTGGAATTCAGTATCCTGTACAGTAATACCAGCCAAAGGGTCCTTAACGGGCTCAATCGAGGAGGAAGACCTATCAGTGGTGTCACCTGGGGATTGGGCGGTGATGTCACCCTGGGGACCACCTGCAAATATGAGAGCTGCTGCGCCTCAGGACGAACCAACGGTTGAGCGTTAGCTGGGAATCCTTCAGGGGGTTGGCTCCGCCTTTTATTCCGTTGTTTGCAGAGTCTTTTTTCCCCCCTCTTGCTCGGCGAATTATGAGCCCCAAAATCAGCTCCCAGGGGCGTTAGATGTGTTAAAACTGGTTGTGCAGGAATGCAGGGGGAGTGGGTGGAGGCAGGCACCATGGACTCAAGTTCAAGCGTAGGAGGGGTCTTGGGAACACAATCTGCCAAAATGACATGCTCCGAGGCTCCAGCGGCAACTAACCAAGGGGGGTTGATAGAAGTTGCACTCTTGACTGGAAAGAAGTAATCATCCAATGTCTTTGGTTTGGTAGGTTCCTGAGCCAAATCGGAGTGGGAGCTTAAATTCGGCTGGGGCACCGCAGGCGCAGGAGCTGGAGATAGCCTCTTGATTTCACAAAGGACCAAACTTTAAAAAGTGGGCAGAGAAGAAAGGCTTTCAATAATTGGAGACCAGCAGCATGTTGGTTGCGCAAGATTAGAGTTTATCTGAGCTCTAGTGATTTGCTGGTTAAGGTTTTCTATTTTTTGATCAATACTAGCTACATAAGAGGCCAGTGCATTCAGCAAATCGACTTGGACGTCCAGCTTATCAGAGTGGTAGTTCAAGGCCAGCACAGTGGATTGAAGAGTTTGCAAAACCTGTGGCCAAACGGAGCCGGTTGCCACGGTCATAGAAGAATGCACAGGTTTGGATACCCTGCCAGCACCTCCCAAGGAATCGGATTGAAGACAGGAAAAATCAAGGAGCGATTGGTCGCTGAACTCGCCCTTGATAGACTCTGTTTGAGAGCTGGAATCCCCTGCCCCGCTGGGAGACCTTATTGGTAACATTGGATGGATACTGCCAGTTGGCCTATGAATCCACTGAGCTGCCTGAGGGCTGGATAGTGGGGGAATGCTGCAGTCCTTTAGAGAGTCGTGGCAACTCACAGTCAGCCTGTCCTGCCGGAAGAGAACAGCTGGGGAGGCAGCTAAGGAAGTCACCCACTCTCCAACAGTGAAAAAATTATTACTGGGTATAATAATTGGTGAAAGTTCATGTTTTGACACGGGTGCGAACAGCTGGCCCTCATAGGATGGAGAATGGCTCACTTCATCCTGAGATGCTAGCTGAGAGGGGGTGAAAAAGCAGGACAATGAACTAGTGCTGCTGTTGTTGAATAACCACAAGCCATGGGTAGAGCATCAGTAGCTGCAGATTCCGTAGAGACACTCTAGCCTAACGCCGGCTCTTTGTCCCCACCGTTAGCCAAAGGTTCCAGCTTAGGTATTTTCTTAAAGTAATCCAGAAGAGAAGACTCACAGAGTTTTGAAGAGCATGGATACGGCGTATGAGCAACGGAGAGTTGAGACTTCAAAATGGCTGGATTGGGCGAATCAGCAGCCAATGCAGAAGTGTCCGCTGTAATCACAGTAGGAGAAAGGGGATGAATCCACTTTTCGGGGGTCGATGGCAAATGCAGGGTGACATTGCTGCAACTGCATTTCTTGCGCTTTTGAGGATTGGGAGGCTCGTTCCTTACTTTACCAGACCTCATGTTGAGACAAGCTCCAAAAGTCCATCCTTATCTGGAGAAGATCAGGGTGAAAGGTGAAGTAACAGCGTAAATAAATTCTTAGAAGCGCTTGAGGCGTTAGTTGAAGGATATCTGTGCTCCACTTGAAGGCTTACATGCTTAAGGTGAAGAAAAAGGAGTAGCAGAGACCCATTGAGTTGGATTGAGAAGGAGAATCGGGGGGCGGGAAAGAGCAAGGCAGTACGGCCCAAACAAGTCGCACTGGCCTAACGTCAGCTGATTCCGTCAAAAAACGGTTGCTTGCATCCTAAGCTTCAGTTTATTAACGCCCAACGCCTTTTTCTTAGCCCTGCCTGCAAGATGCTGGACGCTACCTTAGGCCACCGTCTCCAGTGAACTCCAGTCCTGGGCAGGCCTAGGAAGATCAAAGTAGGTGCAGTAGTGCAGGACCAGGAATTCTCTCAATCGACTCCACCGGGACTGTCTGTCGTAAAATGAGTAGCCTGGTCCTCACCGGCCCCACCAAAGCCTTCCAAGGGACTGGAGCCACCTAAGGCCGAGTCCAACAGCAGCTAGAACCGTCCAGGGGACCTTGGGGCAGATAGGAGCTCGGCCCCTGGGCTGGAAGTTCGAGAAACGGCAGGGGAGAAGGCAGAATGTTCAGTGCCCTCCACCTTACTAGAATGCTGTGGCAGCTCCGCCCGCCGTGTGGCCGCGGCTGCAGCATAGATGCAGCAACCCAGCAAGGGCCAGAGCAGCGGAGGAGCTCGGGGGTGGGGGCAGGAGCCAACCAAGATGCCCCGTAAACCCCCTGCAGACGTAGACACCCAGGGGAACCACGCACCGCACACCAGCAACCTCCGAACTCTGAAGCTCTGCCCCGTACACATGGTGTGCTGCTCTAGCGGGTGCTACTCCTGTAGAAACTGCAAGACGGCCCCATCCTTCCTATGGCTGAGCGTCCCCAGTGTAGGTTGGCCTGTAATTGTTCAATGATGAGACGGGACACAGCGCTTTGCTTGGTAACACACAAGGAATTGCGTCATCGCAGTTCCTGCTTTATTTATACTTGTGCTCCGCGCCCCTCCTGGACACGCAGAGCACGTAACATTAGAGAGGAGAGCCCGAGTGGCTTTCCTCACACTCTCTACATCCCTCCTATGTTTTACTTCACACAGATAAGAATGGCTTTATGAACGTACATTATCCAACCAAAATTTAGCCCTTCAAACCCCAACCAGGGCGAAGGTGTTAGGGAACATAAGAGAAAGAACAAACAGAACTAAACAAAACAAACTCGATGAAAACCCAATGTCACGTATGATATCACTGTTCACTGTTCACGAGTCCACCCACAACCTGCCTTACAGACAAAGTCCTTCAGATGAGAGCTGGGGGCAGGATTGGCTCGTAAACCCCCACACCCAGGAACATCACCCAGGATGGCCTGCTCACCCAACGTTGGCCCCTGGACACTCACAGTCTCCCCAGGTGTACTCGGCGAGCCACTTATGGCGTCTTCCATCTCACCTTCTTCTTCCGCAGGGACCACGACACCAGCTCTACGAAAATGTGACACATTACGTGTGACTCTCCGTCTTCCTCTTGCCGCTGTTATCATGGCGCCTTTTACCCCTATAACTTCCCAGACTTCGGGTTCAAATGTTGTCCGGAATTTTCCTCCTTCTCTCCTATTTTTCACTACCACTGAATCACCTTCCCTAAAGTCTCGATACTTTGCTCTTGGTTTTCCACTCGCTTTCTGATTGGTGATTTTCCGTCGTCTCTGAGTGGCCTTCACGTCCAACACAGGCGGCTTCCACAGTGGACCGGCTGGGATACAGTCACGTGGAGACACCTTAAACATCAAAACGGAGGGTGCACACCCAGTGGTGCAATGAGGTGTTTGACGGTATGCACTCAAAAATTGCTGTAGGCACTGCTCACTTTCCTCCCTTTGCTCAACTCCAATCCTGAGAGCCCTATTTAAAGTTCGCATAAATCTTTCAACATCACCATTCGCCTGAGGCCAATATGGCATGATCTTGCGATGCCGTATAGCCAACCCATCAAGATACAAACGAAATTCTTGCCCCTGGAATGGAGGCCCATTGTCTGTCCTGATCTCATCGGGCAACCCAAATAATGCAAAAGTTTTCTGAAGAATTGGCCGAACATTTTCAAATTGTGTTGATGCAACGACTTCAACCACAGGGAATTTGGTATACGAATCCATCATGGTGACAGTCAGTCTTCCATCTGGAAAGCTCCCAAAATCCATACTCACCTTGGACCATGGTTTCAAAGTGGCAGATTCTGTCACCACCGGGCAACTTGGCGGGTCCACCGATGTGATGATACATGAGTGACACTTCCCCACCACTTCATCAACTTGGACATCCATCCCCGGGAACCACACTTTGGCACGTAATCTGGCTTTTGTTTTGGCTGCACCTTGATGTCCTTGATGAGCCAATTTGATCACCGTAGACCACAGACATTGAGGAAGTACAATTCTTCTTCCCCTTAGGACCAGTCCAGTATTATCTGTAGACAACTCATCACGTACCTTCCACATGCCTTGCATAGCCATCCTCTTGTCTGAACTGGCAACCTTTGTTTTTTCTAAAAAGTGTTTCAATTTTTTATAATTCAACGCCTCCTTTACCTGACTCAGTACAGCATCATCCTTAGTGGCGTTCACAATGTCAGTTATGAGAATGGCTTTGGGACATGCCGACTGCACGACCATGCTGACAAACACCTCAGTGCTCTCTTCGTCTTGTTCTTGGTGAGAATCCAGCATCTGAGGCGACGGATGACGAGACAGATAATCTGCCGGATTATTTGCACCAGGTCGATAAACTACTGTAAACCGATAAGGCTGAATTAGAACTGTCCATCGTTCAATCCTCGGAGGGGCGAGACGTGGGCTGCCCGCAAACAAAGAGACTAAAGGCTTGTGTTCAGTTACTACTTGAAACTCATGTCCATACAGATACAGATGAAAATGCCGGCAGGCCCACCGAATCGCGAGAGCTTCACGCTCAATCTGCGCATATCGTGTTTCGACCGCCGATAAAGCTCGACTGGCATAGGCAACAGGAATCCATTCTTGATGTCCTTTCTCCTGAAGGAGGACAGCCCCAAGCCCGACAGGGCTCGCGTCCACCACCACTTCTGTCCGTCTCCCCGGATGAAAATAAGCCATAGTTGACCTATCCAGCAGCGCTGCCTTAATGTCCTTGAACGCCTTATGAGCGTCAGGAGTCCATTCCCACTGGCGTTGTCCTTTAGTGAGTTGTCGAAGAGGCTCTGACATAGTGGCAAGCTGTGGTATGAATCTTCCACAGTACGTGGCCATCCCCAAAAAGCTACGAACTTCCGTGGGATTTTGAGGAATTGGGGCTTGACGAATCGCTTCAGCTTTACGAGGATCCACCTGCAATCCATCCTTTGAAAAGATGTAACCAAAAAATTCTACTGACGTTTGATAAAATGCACACTTCTTTTTGTGAAGGGTCAGTCCAGCTTCCACTAGTCTTTTTAACGTCGCTCTGAGATGCCGATGATGTTCTTCCCTTGTCCTCGAATGTATCAGGATGTCATCACTCAAGTTGATTACTCCCGGTAGTCCAGATAAAGTCTCTCTGATAGCATTTTGGAACACCTCAGCAGCTGAGGACACCCCAAAACCCAGCCTCTTATATATCCTTAGCCCCACGTGCATCGAGAAAGTGGTGATGTTCCTGCTTTCCGGATCTAACTCTAGCTGATGATATCCAGCATTCAGATCGAGTTTTGAGAACCACTGTGCCCCATTCAGATCCGCAATGATGTCATCCATAGTGGGCGTAATATGTCTCTCCCTCCGAATGGCTTTGTTGGGCAAGCGCATGTCCACGCAGAGACGAATAGCTCCAGGTTGCTTAGGTTTCGGCGCTATCACCAACGGTGAAACCCAGGGCGTAGGCCCATCCACCTTTTCAATGACACCTAGATCTTCTAGCAGTTGTAGCTCCTTTTCTACAGCAGGCCGTAAGTGGAAAGGCACCCGACGATGCCTCAGCGCCACAGGGACAATGTTCGGGTCTATGTGAAGCTTGACCCGTTTTCCTTTTAACCGCCCTAATCCCTCAAACAGTTGCGGAAATTCATTAAGGAGACTTTCTCCCTGAGAGTCATATATCTGACGAGCAAAGAATACCAGCTCCAAGTCTTCAGCGGTATGACACCCCAACAAAGTGCCTCTATTTCCTTCTACCACATAGAATTTTGTATTTGCTGACCGATCACCACTGGTCACTGACACTTCCACAGTTCCTTTTAGAGGCAGAGGCTCTCGTCCACCGTAATTGTATATCCGTGTCGCAGTCGGGATAAGTGGTGGCATGGGTGTTAACTGCTGATAAAGGGTCTCATCCATGACGTTGACTGAAGCTCCGGTGTCAATGAGTACTGATGTCAACATGCCTTTGACTTGTACCTCACTTATGGGAGGTGGTCTCTTCTTTTGTTGCCTCCCACCCGTGAATGAGATTACAAAAATGTCCTCTTCCTCATCTTCTTCAAAAATGGAGCTATTTGATGTTATCTGGTCTCTTGCCTCCTCAGCACTCTTGGACACACACCGGACATTTGCATCCTTTCCTTTTTGATCCCCGGGCTTATTCTTCCTTGACCGGCACACTTTTGCAAAATGATTTGCTTTGCCACAACGGTTACAGGACTGGCCTTTCGCCGGACACCCCATGTTACCTCTATGTTCATAGCCACAGCTCCCGCAGACACGTTCACCAGGTCTGGCAAGATTTGGCCTGCGCAGCATTGCAGGGCGCGACTGAACAACATCTACTTGCTCCTCTTTCACTTGGACTGAACGGGCAGATGACGCTGCAGCTAACGATTGACCTCTCACAGCCGCCATTGCATCTGCCCGCACCGCAGACAGTTCATGAGATCGTGCAAGGATTAGAATTTCGTCAAGGGACATTCCTTGCTGTCGAAGAATAAGCTTTCTCAAAGCGTTAGATCTGCAACCCTTAATAATATGGGCCTGGATTTCTTCTTGCTGGTTGAGTCCTGTGCACGAGCTCGCTAACTTCCTTAACCTGGCGTAAAACATGTCCATCGACTCAAGTTCCGTTTGCTGTGCTTGTCTAAGTTTGAAACGTTCATAGTCTGAGTTGAGTTGAGGATCAAAATGTCTATTCAAAGCGGTAACAGCCGCATCAAAGTCAGATTTATCCCCTGTGTCTGGGAGGGAATCAAACAGCTCTTGTAGTTCATCCCCGCCCATCAACAACATTAAAGACCTTCGTACTGCTCCATCTGTTTCTCTTGAAGCACAAAAGTAGTTGTCTAACCTATTTATCCATAGGCGCCATCTTGGCGCAGCAGTAGCCAGATCAATTAGTTGGCTGAAAGGAGGTAATGATGTGACTGAAGAATGAACACTATTATTTACCTGCGCGGGGAGCAGGGGATTACCAGGTTGTTGTGGTGGTGGCACGTTTACATTTTCTTGCTGAGGAGCACTCATATTTGCGCACTAGTGTCAAAGATGAAAGTTTTTTTTTTTCTGCGCTTATTTGTTCTCTTGATGCACCCCTTTTAACAGTGTTGTTGCTTATAGATATATATATATATTTTTTTTCTCTTCTTTGTCACCTTTTCTTTTCTTTTATTAAATGTATTTATTTATTTTTTTCTTGTGCTAGAGCTTTGCTCCTTTCACAGTGTTATCAACCTCTTTTCCTTTTTTTTTTTTTTTTTTTTTTTTTTTAGTGCCGTTCCCTTTTTTTTTTTCTGGCTCTCCACTGGAGCCCCAGGCACACACGATCCCCAAATCTTTCTGTGAAGGGACACGCTCTTTCACTCTGCTTCCCTTTCTTCACGGCGTGACACTGTTGCTGTTTCCTAGCAACAGAACGCCTCACGGGGAAAGCGCTTCGCTCATCGGGCCAATTCCGCTTCCCGCTCCTCACGGAGTTACACTGTTGTTGCTTCCTGGCAACAGAACGCCTCCCGGTGAGAGCGCTCCGCTCCTCGGGCCAATTCCTCTGGGGGCGTGGCGGGGCGTGGCTCACCTGTACATCTTGTCCCGGCAGGGAGCCAGGAATCAGGGCCGCGCGGTCCTCAAAACCAAAGGGCCTCTAGAGCCCAGAGCCGCGATCACGCTGCTCCACTTCTCGGGGAATCGCCTTCTCACCGACGCCGTGCTGCACACACGGTGAGTGCACACCAGAGAGCGTTTTCTCGTTTTTTTTCTTCACTGGATTGTTTTTTTTTTGTTTTTTTTTTAACGTCGGTTGGTTGCAGACGCGTGGACCGAGGGGAACAGTAACAGACAAAAATTAGATCCCTACTCGTCGCCAATGTAGGTTGGCCTGTAATTGTTCAATGATGAGACGGGACACAGCGCTTTACTTGGTAACACACGAGGAACTGTGTCATCGCAGTTCCTGCTTTATTTATACTTGTGCTCCGCGCCCCTCCTAGACACGCAGAGCACGTAACATTAGAGAGGAGAGCCCGAGTGGCTTTCCTCACACTCTCTACACCCAGCAGCCGTCACACCCCCGGTCAGAGCCGCCCGGTCCTTCCCGGGAAGAGTTGCATGGGTTCTCGAAGTGCAGTGGGTCTTCTTCGGCAAGCAGTGGTGGATGGGGCTGCCCGGAGCTCCCACGGGCGGCCTCTCCTCTGCAGCGGGTCTGGCTGTGGGAGGTCTGCAAGGGGAGGAGACTGCACTGAGCTTGACCTTTGCGGATCAGGCAGGCAGTAGGTCAGTATCCTCCGAGGTGGATTGTTGACGTTTTCAATAAAATATACCACAGCACCAATTGGCTGTAAAACCGGACTTTGGACGTATAAGAAATTACTACCGAATACATGTATTTTATTTGTGCCTGCATGTTTTCTTGTAAATATGTGGAAATATATGTCTTCGGTGAACTTTTGTAATACTTTTATGAAGTTTGAGTCAATGTACTCCCGAATGCATATAGGTGAATAAACTCATACAAGGTTCTGGGACAAAGATATATTGTGGTGTATACTAAGTAGTTTGATTAAGCCAGAGATTAGTGTCAAGTGCAAACAACTGAGGTTGTTTTTAATATGAATTATTGCTTTATGAATTGATGCGTGTTCTCCCACTTTTTTGTTACAAATAAAATGTAAAGGCATGGCAAGATAGCATTTGGCGACCTGCATTGAATAAAGATAGAGTTGCTGTGTTAGAGGACTTAAAAATTCCAATCAAGGCTTAATTTGTGCCCTTGGCTGCAGGCAGTGGGCACCAGCACGCATTCTTAGGGACTGGGGCTTAATTTTCTTGATTAGACTTGACCTTGAGAAAGAGGCAGGGATGTAAAAAAGAGAAGAAGAAAGGTTCTTGGGGAGGCTGTTCCATGCTTTTGCTGAGATGTGAGAAGGCGCATCCTCTACTTCTGCTTCAGCAGAGTATTGGCAAATGTGACGAGGCAGGGGGTGGTAGAAGAAAGAGGCATGATGGGGAATCAAAACTTTCTGGCACCCCTGTTACTCATCAGCTTTGGCAGAGGGTGATCTATGGGGCGAGGCCAATTTCAATCTTATTTATGTTGTTATTTCTAGCAACCTTGTCCTCCAAAAAAAATGTATTCATAGCTACAGGCCTGTGGCAGGGCTGCAAAGAAAACATTTGGGCAGTTATGTTTTTTCTTAACTAATTAAGATCTGATTTCCACATTCGATGTTAATTACTCCTCAAATGCAGACCTGCCAATTCACATGGCTCCACCGTGTGTCACAATATATCGGCTCCTTTCACATGGTCACCCAGTAAGGAGCTGATTTCACACTTTGGCAGACAATCTGAGCTGGAAACCCCTGCAAAGAGTGCTTTCAGTTCACCTTGTGTGGAAGGCTGAGCACCTCTGATGTCCATTGGAGATTTGCAATCCCTCCATGTCATCAGCGGCAGCCACTGAAGGATTGATTGTGTGGGTTTTTTGGGGGGAGGGGGAACGAAGGGTTAGAGTGGGTCACGGACAGTGACCTGCACAAAGCCCCACCCCTATAAATGTCTACGCCCCTTCCGAGGCACTTTCATGACTGTGGAGGCTAAGGACTCAGGGCCCCACAGCCTCCTCAGGCACTGCCCACTCCTCGTCCCTTGTGCGATGTTGCTTCAGGTTGGCAGGTCTGCAAATGCATTAAAGAGAACTGCATTTTACGTAACCTGAGCTGATTATATAAGTGGGGTGTGGGGAGGGATGCTGAGAGCCGCATAGAGACGCCGATTAGATTTTTGAATACACGACTAGAGACAGTTGCACAATTCGGTTCCTCTCTGTTTAACACGGGAAGAGAGACACATTTGCTGCTCATTAAATCCCCTTGCTTACCCGCTATGCGTGTCTGCATTAAAACATTAATTACACTTCATGCACAGTACGCCTGAAGAAGAGGGAAGGGCCAGGGAACGGGCAAGAATAACTGTGCATCGTCTTTGTATTGTTCAAGCTCAAGGAAATAATTATAATACGATTCTATGAGTGTCAGGCTCAGCAGTGAAATAAAACTCAGAAACTAGGAAGAGCGTGCTGTTTACAAAATAAACCTCATGCGGGTCAGTGCCTGTGCTTCCGACCCCTGGATGGGTTAATCTCCCAGCATGCATCATTCCAGGGATGACGACCAGCAACACAAGAGGTCAGAAATTCAAAACAAGAGTTTGACACTGACGTAATCATTATTTTTTTAAGAGAAAATTCATCGATTTCTGGAGGAAGTACTACACTCAATGACTACACAAGTGGAATGTCTCTCGTTAAAGAGTTCGCATGGTGTTGGAAATTCCCTTGGTGAGTCCTTTCCAGATTTGACACTTCCCTAATAACACACTAATATGTGCAGCCTCAGCTCTGCAATGGAATTTTGAAGCCCAGGACAAAGAGCATTCTGGAGTAACATATTGCATGACCAAGATATATACTGCTGAGCAGGTGCGCACTGTTTGTGAGTACCTACCGGAGCAGTCCTGTATATTGTAGAGTCCCCTCTAGGTGTTTCACCATTGCAATTCCCTTAGTGATATTTTTGCCCCTGCTTATTCTTTGCGATTAGATTACGCACAGGGACAAAAATGATCCTCTTAATTACACGTTGAACTTTACTGTACGATTTAGAGTTCACCCCCTCAGAAATAAATGCATATGCACTTGAACAGCTGTTTTAGGATATTTACGTGAAATAACGCATAATTATGTGAAATACAAAACCTGTATTTGGCACTATATTATAACACCAACTGCACCCTTTTGTCCAGTATGAACACAAGGATGTATTTCATACTAAACAAATAATGAAAAAAAGAGTGCAAACAGCAGCTATTCGTATTCTGATAATTTGTTTATGCGCACATTTTTCCCATGAATGGCTCACAGTCATGCATCATGGTGTAACAGTGTGATTTCAGGAATTTTGCGAAACAAGTATATTGCAAAATTACCGAAATTACATGAGATTATGTCTGCATAATGGGAATTTCGCCTGGGCCTAATCTTCATGCCCCCTTTTGCAATAGAACATTTGCTGTATTTTACCGTACTTCTGTAGTTTTGAATAAAAAAAAGCGTCTTCAAAACTACATAGAACAGGAGTAGACATATACTTACGCAAGTATTTTCTATGCATATTTTGCCCTAAAGTTTGTAGTTTACTGCTGCCAAGGTAAGCCGCTGCATTAAGTAGACTTCTCTAGGCCTTCCATTGTGCGACAATATTCTCTCCCAGTGAAAACAGTCGCGGGTATCTTCAGACAGTCGTGTGGACTTCTGCAAAGTTTATTATGTTCATCCAGAAACACATGAGGAAGGTTTGCAGAAGTACGAACTAAGGCCCATATTTATACTTTTTTTACGCTGCATTTGTGTCATTTTGTGACGCAAAAGCAGCGCAGACTTAACAAATACTATTATATTTTGTAAGTTTGCTCTGCTTTTGTGTCAAAAAATGACGCAAATGCGGTGCAAAAAAAGTATAAACATGGCCCTAAATTGCCTAGATGACCGACAAAAACACAGTATAGGGGACAGACACACCCTCTCATGCAATTGCTTATTTATTTCTAGTTTAGTATTTGCTTTTGGTTCAAGGTCAATTGAATTATGCACAAGTTTCTGCTTGGTTGTTGTGCAGCATGCTCAAAGATAGGTTAATGCCCAGTGCTTCTTTTGATGTATGTCCTTCCTCCCTGTTGCTTCCCTTCCTTCCAAAACATTCCCTCACGCCTGCTGCGATAATCAAGCGCTTTCAGTTCAAAGCATCACGTGCCGACTACCTTGCTACCTCATACAACCTCGGTAGTGCCTGGTAATTCTTTCCCATTGGGTCTACTGGTATTGGGGACATCAAGAAATACAAGGGGCAAAATCATCTGGTATTCCCAGTGCCATCAGAACGGATGGTGTATTTCTAGTCAACGTCATATTTGGTTTTGTCACAACCATTTAAGTCCGTCATTCTCCTACTATAATAGTTAATTTGCAGGCCCTAGATTCTGCAACTTACTATAACAAGGGTAGCGTGCGTTTGGCTTGTAAGGGGAAATTTATTAGAGAGGTCCTAGGTGTGATGATGTGTGCTGGTAGCACCCTAAGATTAGCTTGACCTATGAGCCACTGATCCGAATTACGGCCCTGCTCAACAAGAGTGAAAGTAGTGGCGACTGGGGTTGTAGATGTATAGTAGGAAGATATAGGGGGAAGTGATGACAGAGTATTATTCCTTCATCCAATAATGATTCTTTTTAACTATACCCCTGTTTGAGCCTGGGCTATAGGAACGTGGATTAAACAGTAGCACTGATAGGTCCCAGCAGTCCCAAGGTGGAGCCTGGTTATGTAACAGCAACTAGCCATGGACGTTAAGGCCGTGACTTTGAAACAGTTGGAACATTGTAAAGTTACTATTAAATATGTGGTTAGTGGATTGCTGCACCTTTAGCACTCTTTATTTAATTTAGAGACTCATTATGAGGGCCTCGGAAAACTGGCTGGTAATTCCCCAACTTGCTGATTTGGCAGTACTCAAAGTACTGGCAACTTCAGGTTGGGGGGAATTACCAGCCAATTATATTTGAGACCTAAAGGACCCATAAAGAAATTATGGAATCTGTAAACCTGATCCAAAAATCCCCAGTCATTTCTCATTTGCAGATGCTTTAGAAGGGACAGAATGGACCGATGCAGATAAGCTCATACAAATAGAGCCAGAACCAAAAACTAGAACTTCCCCTGCCAAGAGCTAGTTCCTGAAACATGGACAGAAAAGATAAAGTAATCTTAAGCAGCAGGCTGAGTAATAAAATGTAAGCTTCTTTTATTGGAAAAAAACACATGTCAAATCTAATTGAAAGTTTACTGGGTTGCATGACACCAAAAAATGGACCACATGCTGCAATGGAACCCTGAAAACCCAAACAAACATGACCGAAGCTGTCAAAGCCACAAACCAAACACGTAGCTGCTGAAGTTATTTAACAACGATATTCAGCTGCCCCTAGTTGTAGTTGCTAACTTTTTTAAAAGCTGGCTTGCCAAGTGAGGCACTTTGAGAAACATGTCCAACTTGAAGCTCATATTCCTTATGCAGGATACCCAGAATGGTGGATGTACCAACTCCAAGGGCATTGGAGGGCAGTTCTGATGAATTTTACTGCCACCGACTACCATCAGCTTGCTGTTATTAGTACTAAGTCAGTGGTAGTTTGCACTCGTTCATTTGTAGATCATCAGCCAATTTCTGTACTAAGACTCCGATGACATAAGGATTCAACTCCACTTGCCACAGGTAACCACTTACCTGTGTCACTGACATTTAAGAGTTAATACGGTTAATCAGTTGCCAACCAATGGGTAAGATGCACAGACTATGCAGGTCATCTAGAGCCTTCCCAAAATGATGTTTCACATTTCTGAGCTATTGATAGTAGGATGCTACCACCATTGGGATACTGAGAAGTGTAGTGCCCTGAGTTCCAGTATTGGTGTGCAAAAAAGGTGAGAGAAAGCTGAGTTGGGAACTCTTTGTCTTTGAGACGACTAGGAAGAGGATTTTGATATAGTCACGCAAAAATAAGGTAGTGTTTATGGACAGCCAACGAGCTAGCCATCCCATTCAAGACCTGCTTATAGCTAAAATGCCACAACGTCTGAATTTGTTATGGTTCATATGGACATTAAAATTATCCCAAAAAAACAAAAATAAAATGTGATGTTCCTGGGGAGATTCCTACCCTGGTTTAGAGGTAGAGAGGTAAATGCAAAATTACTGCTCTGTTATTTCTACATGGCCCAGTGGAAGTACTACCGTCATTGACTCACCATCACTAACAAGGGGCATGAAAAAGATTTTCCCCAAACAGCCCCTAGTTCAGGGCAGTCGTTGCTTGTGGGGATTACAGGGGGTGGGGCAGCGCATGGGGGGGTGAAGGAAGATTAATACAATTTAAACAATACATTTTAAAAAACGTACTGCAGTGCTGCCAATCCTTGTCTTCCAGCAGCAGGCAGGCACAGGCTCCTAGCCTGCCCTGCGGCCAATCCTGATGCTGCTCAAAGCAGCGTTAGGATTATCTGGGAGCACCCAGCCAGGGCGCTCCCAGGCAGACTGGGAGCCTGTGCCTGCTCTCTTCAGCCCAGAAACAGTGCCAGGCTGGAGAGAGCCTACTGCGCATGTGTGTTTGGCTGGCCCGAGACGGCAGCCAGCCTTTTCATGGTAGTGAAACCTCCATGAAAAGGCTGGCGAAGAACAAGGTCGTAACCAGCAGCGACTCCTGGCATGGGCGGCTCCTCCGTTAGGGCGGAGGAGCATCGCCCCACCCTGCCAGCAGCAGAAGCTGCAAACCTTTCAGAACCAAAGGATAATAAACTACGTTTATTATCCTTTTGTTGTGAAAGGGGTGGGGCCATGGGTTGATGAGCAGTGAGGGGGTGTGCACAGCACTCTGCCTCAGCATGCATGTGTGTTTGGCCGGCTGTCTTGGGTCTACCAAACACACATGTGCAGTAGACTTTCTCCAGCCCGGCACTGTGTTTCCAAGCTGGAGAGAGCATGCACAGGCTCCCAGTCTGCCTGGTAGCGCCCTGTCTGGTCGCTCCAAGCCAATCCTAACGCTGCTCTGAGCAGTGTCAGGACTGGCCTCAGGGGAGGCTGGGAGCCTGTGCCTGCAGTGGCGACGGAAAGGGGAGCGGCACGACGTGGGTCGGTGGATCAGGTTAGTTTTTATTTTATTTTATTTATTAAATGTACGCCCTGCTCCTGTCCTCCTCATCTCACCTCCCCCCTCCCCTCACACCACCTCCACCCCTTGTTAGAGCAGCGAGTGGTGACTGATATTATGGACTTTAAAAAGACATAATATTCCAAAAAGGGCACACATTAATTAAACTCTTTACTTGCATTATGCGTTGATAAGGCTCATTGTTTCAATAACTAAATAAGCCAGAGCAAAACAATTGTCAGCATAAGACGCTGTTTCATTTGGTGATCTTCAAGAAAACTAACCAGTATATTCGTTGTTGTTAAAAGTATATTTTTGTTTCTATTGCCTTCCATTTTTAGAAAAACGCTCTTAACATGTGGTGTTTGTGGATTGTATAACCAATGTGGGGCTCTCTCGGCAAGGGTCTTGTAAAATGGTACCATATGGTGAATTTTATAATGACTAATATCCAGTGTCAGTTAGCGGGGTGCATAAGAGGCGGGGCGGCGTGCGGAGGGTAGGGGGCAATAAAAACTAAATGAAGAAATTAAGAAGAAAAAAAACCTACCTCCTCCGTTGCGTTGCGCAGCTCCTCGGCTGGCTGCAGGCACAGGCTCCCAGCCTTCCCTGCGGCCAATCCTGATGCTGCTCTGCCTGGGAGCCTGTGCAGGCTCTCTCCAGCCCAGCAACCACATTGCTGGGCTGCAGAGAGCCCGGTGCATATGTGTGTTTGGGACAGCCCGAGAGGACGTCACCCCTGTGCCCTGTCCCTTTCAAAGAAAAGGATAATAAACATAGTTTATTTGAAAGGTTTTGCAGCTCCAGCTGCTGCCGGGGGGCGACGCTCCTCCGCACTAATGGAGGAGCCGCCCCTGCTAATATCTATTATAAACTGCATATTTTCCTAATTTCATTGCAGTTGGATTTGCTAAGTGGCCTGTCAAAAAATGAGCTGGTACAATGGAAGCCGTGTGGCTTGACTAATATGCTATGAGCAGTGTAGGTTTGTTTGTACGCTAGAGAAAAACAACATTAGTTTCTCCTCATCGTTATGTATAAAGAAGACTCCTTTTAGTCATGTAGAACTGGTCCTTCAAAAATAATATATACTTAAAACGTAACTTCACAGTATCATTAACATTAACTTGAGTCAGACTTTCAATGAGGATTGTTTAAAACATAAACAATTGCGAGTCATAGAGGATCAAATGCCATCTGATGTCACTTTCTGTTATGTCATCAGTTGTTGATGGTTGAGTGGTGTCACTTCTGTTACGCTTTTGGATAAGGTCTTCATTGCAAATATGATTGAAGAGTTGTTGATGGTTGAGTGGAGTCACTTCTGTTTCGCTTTTGGATAAGATCTTCCATTGCAAATATGCCTGAAGAACAAGAGGAATTGCCTTTAACCATATTCCAGTATAACATGGGAAGAAATTAAGAGAACGTGCCAGGCACTTCGCAAACAATGGAGCAAGTCAGCTGATTTTCTCCAGAAGGTTCGGAACTAGTAAGATGAATTCTTCCTCAGAAAAGTCATAGTCCATTTTCAGGACATTTTCCTAAAAAACGGCAAAAAAGTTTCACTTGGACTGTTAAGCATTCTTATGTATTGCTGTAGTAAAAGGACAGGTTAATTCTTATATGTCCACATCCCAATAACTCACCCTCATTCATCTGCCACAGAGGCCTACAGTAAGCTTGGGATTGCCATCGCTAAGCCCCAGATGGATGCTAGGTCATAGATGCCCAATGATTTTCACAATTACGCCATGGCCACCATTTTGACACAGTCAGGCACAGTGATACAGAGGATGCCTATTGTATGCCTAAGATGGTTCTAATTCGACAACACTGGGCAACATCATGAGAGGAATGCCCCTAATACACCAAGAATGTTTTTTTAATACCAGAGACCATTAGAGCCAGGCACAATTAACACCATTAACCCAAATACTTCCACTATTATGCCAGTGATAATCCCTATTATGCCTGTGATGACCAGTATCATGCCATAAATGCCCACAATATGCCAAGGAGAGGTATCATTGTGCCTTGGTGACCATCATGCTAAGAAGTATCATACTATGTCAGGAATAGCTAACATTCTACTGGGGTTAAGTACCATCAGATCAAGAGCACCCTCTATATTAAATAAACACACACCAGTGTGTTGTGGGGGAAGGGTGGTGGAAGGGAGGGACACTGTGTGCTAGGCCTGAGGGATATCACATCAGGTTCACTTGGTCTCACATAGGGATATAAACATATGCAAGCACTCACAAAGAGATGCCTACACACATCGACACCACATTCAAATGCAACACACACATCCGTCTTTCTGCACCATACAAGCAACAGGAAGTCATTTACTTACTTTTGTCTGCCTGCTTCAATACTTCATCAGCCTGCTTACACTGGTTGCTTTCTTCTTTGATAGGTTACCTCTAAACTCATGCTTAATATGGCTAACATCCCAAGGCCTGCAACCATGCCAACAACCAGGCATCAATAGTGCATCCTGGTTGTCTGTGTTAAAGAAAGGCATTGTATTCCCAGCCACCTTGTATTTGAGGGCATGGCCCTGGCTTTGGGTGTCTTGTAGGTAAGATTGTACAATGCTTAAACTGTTGTTTCAGTTCCAGATCTCTTATGGAGACTTTGTGCATGCACCGCTCCACAAAGCCTAAAGCTGCAGATTTGTGATGAGATTCGTGGCCACTACACATGAGTATCAATGATTAGCTAATTCTCTGAAGGTCTGGGGCTGTGCAACTTTACTTTCTGAAACATGACGAAGGTGGCACTTTCAGTGTTTATGATTATAATGTAAACCTAATTTATTAGTAAGGCAGCAACTCCAACATATGAGAAACTCATCAATTTACACAAGTAGTTAGTGTAGCTTCCCCCGGCCACACAGAGAGTGGTAAATCACATGTCTTTATTCCTCTGTACCTGTGAAGTCCAACACTCTAAACCAGGCTTTTATTACATTCTTTTCTAGCGATTATGTCACACTGATATACAGTCCTCGGGGAGCCACAGAGGTTGTTATAAATCATGAAAGACACTGCATCCCCCTTCTGTCAAATGAAATTTTCATTTTTTTTAGAAAATCATTGGACATACAAACATATCCGCATAGAAACATTGTACAACTATATCTCTTCAATTAATCTTCTTTGTGCTTTGATCAGTCGACCGATCTGGTTACTGGAAGCTGTAAATTGTCATCTTCAATGTCAGAAATCGCTAAAGATGATATGGAATCAGTAACAGTCACTGAGTTGTCAGAATCAGTCATTATGGCACAAGTTGAAGACTGATGAAATACAGGCCTGAAGTGAGAAGAGTCTCTGGTAATAGACTTCCCAGGGCACTGGGCAGCCACCATGTGTCCTTTAGTAGACACTACTTCGAATGGTTCAGTATTGTAAGGAGCATCAGGGTTTCTTTTGCAGAACTGGTGAGCAATCACTAAATCTGCTTTTCTGAATGAGAGATCCTTTGCACGTCCTCTCTTGTCTGCATACACTTAATTTTTTTGTTTGTGAGCCAAGGGGCATATTCACAAGGAAGTTGCACATCATAGATGATGTGCCACTTTTGTTGCACCTTCATGGCCCGTAACGACACCATGGCATCACCATATTTATGATAGAGTGCGCCATGGCATCGTTAGGCCATTAGCGTCAAAATTGTTGACGCTACAGTGTTGCTTTGCTGCACTAGCGCCAACGTTTTGACTCTAGTGCAGCAAAATGCAAGGGGGCCCATTGGTTACTATGGGTGCATCATCTTAACGCCTGCTTTAAGCAGGCATTGAAAATGGTGCAGTGAAATCTGGGAAATTTCACTGCACATTTTTGTGGGCCTTCTAGCGCTGGAACGCCCCCTTGCATACATTATGCCTGGCACAGGCATAATGTGGGGCAAGGGGTTACAAAGTGGCACAATGCATGCATTGCACAACTTTGTAAATATGACGTGGCAAAAATGCCTTCTTAAAGGCACCTTAGAGTAAAAAGAATGACGCTAATGTGGCTGGAGGAGGTGCTATGAGCTTGTAAATATGGCCCTAAGTCGCTTGCAGTAATCATTTTCACTTATATTTCTTTCTGTGGTCTATTGAAGAAACTTCGTTGCCCTTGCTTTCCAGTACATCAAAGTTGCAGGACTTTCACCTATTGTCGAATGATAAGCTCATTGAGTAGAGTTTAATACTGCCCTTAGACTGAGCTTCAAAAGAATTGTACACTGCACTGCTTTCTTTACCATGCTCATAAAAAGCTCAAAAAGTTCATTGGCCTGTGGCCATAATGGTGTGATCTTCAGAGGCTTTATGTTCAGATGCTTCAGAAATTCTTTACTGTTGAAGGGTGGACCATAGTAAGACTTTGCAATGGCTGGTATGTCCGATGTTGCAAAGAGCCATCAAGTTTCTTAATTACTCGCCCATGTGTCATGGATGAAAGATCTTCGACCAAAGGAACAAGTGAATATTCATCTATAACCACCAATAAAGTGTGTCCATGATCAAGTGGACAAACAAAATCAATGGCTATTTTCTCCCAGGCTTGTCTAGGGAGTTCAAAAATGTTCAGAGTATGTTGAGTAACTTTGGTTGACAGGCAATTCTGACAGGGTTTGGATTTCTTTTCAAATCTTTTATGTAAGTATGGAAACCAAACTCGGTATTGGAGAGCTCTCTTTGTACCGAAAATACCACAATGTCCTTCATGAGCCACTTCAATCACCTTTTGTAGTAGATTCTCTGGAATCAGGATTCCCAATCCTCACAGTATAATTCCTTCCTGATTTACAGACAATTCATCTTTAACATGTTTGTATTTTTGATATTCACCAACAATATTGAGAAGTCAAATGTATTTATTCCACAACTGATGTGTAATTATGTCTTTTAACTTCAACAGGTCATTACCATGACTTGTCAGTGACAATTCGGGCTAATGACACATCAGCTGGTGTACCGGACTTGACAATCGTTAGAAATGGGGTCTCTAATTGGCAGTGGTTTGCACCCTGTCCAAGTAGGGAACCTCACTCTAGTCACGGTAAGTGAGCCCACAGGTAAGCTAAACCCCGTTCACCTCATTGGTAGCTTGGCAAGAGAAGTTAGGATAATCTCAGAGACAATGTGTGAAGTATTTGTACATACACACACACAGTAACACGGCCAGAACTCTACGAAAGGACTCCACACCAGTTTAGAAAAATAAAAAATATTCATCTGATTAAAACAAGACCAAAACAACAAAAATCTAACATGCACAAGCAAAGATACACATTTTCAAACTGCTACCGGGGGGGGGAGAGGCCTTGGATTCCTTACTGACATGCAGGTGAGGTGAGGTGTTGATTCCTTACGATTCAGTGGGGTCAATGATCAAGCATGTCAAGATGCAAGGCGTAAACTTTGGGGTGTTTTGATTACACCATAGGTCCACAGGGGCTGCTACGGAGTCAGTGTCAGGTGTCCCAGATATTGGGGACATGGCACTCAGGACTTACACTGTGGCGGGACTTTGGAGCAGCATCAGGCCTGCAGTGTCCATCACGGTCGTTGCACTCAGTGGGGACCACAGCTCTGGGTGCAGGAAATGGAGTGGAGTCAGTCAGCGGTGCTGGTTCTGAGGTCACTCTGGAGTCGCTGCACTTAGTTTCTTCTTGGTTACACCAAAACTCACACCCAAGGGCCCAGGAACTGGATTTGGCACCACTTGGCGAGTCAGGTCTCTCAGCAAGAGAGCCCAGGTGCAGGCAGATGAAGTCTTTGATGTCCCTTGAGACTTCTAACAGAAGACAAGCTCAGTTCAAGCCCTTGGACCTTGGAGAGCACAATGTAGAGAGCAAAGTCCAGTCCTTTCACTCCCAGGACAGAAGCACGATGCAGCAGTCCAGCACAGCCAAGCAACAGGCAGAGTGGCAGTCCCTTCTATGGCATATAGCTCTTCTTCCTGGCAGAAAGTCCACATTCCAGTGTTGTATAGCCATTTTAGTGATATCTCTGGGCACGTTATTTTAGCAACTAGACCAGCTGCTTGCACCCTTTAGCCTAGTAACATTTTATTCTGCTTGATTTTATTATTACAGAATCAGCCTACTTTGTGGTGTTGTTTTCTTTTCTTTATCTAGTTGTTCTTTTGCCTGGGAAGCATCACGTTTCTTAGCAAGACATTCTTTTCACTTTGTGCTTTCTCAAGGCTGCGGCAGGATAGGATTGCCGGCACAAGTGGTACACCACGTCTTGAACATTTACAGAAATACACACTTCCTTACGTAGGGACATTTTCTCAGACCATCAGTTGTTTTGTTACAAAACACTTCCCTGTCCCATATACATTAGAGGGAGGTTCCAGCTAGATGACCACAATTGCACGCTGACTGACTTCTTTACAGCTGCTTGCTGAGCCCACCTGTTCCCTGGTCTACATGAGGATGGTGTCTCTATAGACAACAGGCTTACTTGCTACTCTCATACTCAGGTATGGGGGATTGTGTCTTCCCAGGGGGAAATCCTGAAGGGCGGATTAGGGCTCATCATGCTGTGCTCTAACATAGCTCAGGTAGGAATCACATATATTGCACATAGTGATAGTATGGTGGGACTTTTCCTGTGTTTCACTTTCCTTGTCACCATTTTGCTTCTGTTATGTTATTCCATTTCATGCCATTTTCTATCTAAGATGCAGCTGATTCAATAAATTCTATTGAAAAATTTCCTGCCTCTGTTTGTCTTTGCATGTGTTAGACTAATGTAACGGAGAGAGAAGGATGAGGTCTGATCCACCACGATTTCCCTGAGAAGTCATCATGTCATGCGTCTGGTTGCCACAAATCATCCCTGCTCTTGGACGAAGATGAGGTGCTGTTAGCTGGCCGAAAAAGGATTAGGCCGACAGTTGTCACATGGTGTGGGATTGGACTCACAGCCCCACGATTCAGGTGATGCTGCTGCCCAAATCCAGCCGCCTCATTAAGATAATGAGAGGCCACGCAACATGGCGCCGGCAACTTAGGGTCAGGCACTAATTTTTGGATCCTCCTGAGTGTTGCTGTCTCACTACATGCTAAAGGCACCTCAATACTATATATGGGGACATCCATGGTATTGAGAATTTCCTCCTCAGCTAGCATAAGGGTAGTACCTATCGATCACTGTAGGTTATTCAAGCTTGAACCTTAAAAGGATTAATCCCCATTTGGTGCCTTCTTCTCTGAACAGGTATATCCACCATGGAGAATCCACAATAGGTAGCAATTGCAGTAAACATGCAACCTCCCCTCACTGCTCATTTGTTATCTAATGGCCTCTCAGCCCAGGGGGGTCCTGTAACATTTGTAGTTGGGGCTCATCCCACCTATAGAAAAGAAACATTCTATTCTTGGGTCACCTTTCCACCAGTTGATGGGAACACTAATACATTTCATCATTACACACCTGCTAACATGCCTGCACAATATGTAGCATATGCAGACTTAGAGATACATCTATCTTTTCAAGAACATAATAATTGGCTTGATGGCACCCTCCCTCGCACAATACTACACATTAGGTTAGGTCCTCTGAGCAATGACGGTCCTACCTGACCTTTTTTTGGCCACATATACACCACATCCTAATGCGGCCACCTTGGCTGTAGCTGAGGTTCACTGCTTGTACGTTGAGCTTACAGCGATATATAGACTCTTAGTACAGTTTGTAATGCAAACATTAAATACGAACCCAGCATGTGCTATCCCAGCTCAACCACATGCAATCACACCAGGCATTAACCCTGTGACTGTACATTCAGTCATGGGTAAAGTACACGCCAAAGGAGAAAAAATTCAGTTTTGGTTAGCTCAAAAAATAAATGTGCAGGTAGCAGTTTTTCCCCATATGGGACCTAAAGATAAACATAGAATTCTCACTATGTGCTTGCCATTTGTGATGGTTCCCAAAGTAGATAACTGCCATACTTCGGGCACGGTATTTGCCAAAATCTATACTACTGCACATGGTACACTGACACTTGCCAATTTTCCGGAAGTGTTAAGACCAATTAAAAATGAATACAGGGCTGCCCCGATCCTGGATTTGGGGATGCAATTATTGGGCAATTTTGCTACTGTAGCTTCAATAATACTTAGCAATGTTAAAAGGGAAGCAGTTGCACTAGCAGTGCCTATGCAGTTGCAGGATGTTCCTGTACAGGATCAAGAACGCAAGCTGCCACAGATTATCGCTGAGACCTACTCTAGAATTGGTTGAGATCGTCTGGGAGACAGACCTATTTAACGACAATTACAGGGTAAATCCAATAAGGATTCTATCAAGCAAGCAAGGGTTCTGAAGTTGTGGTCTCAGAGGCCCAATGCTTATATTCATTTTTGTCTTTGAAGTAGGCAAACTTCAAAGGAAAGTCTTTGTGGTGGACAAGACCCTGCCATTCCTGTCCTGTCCCCAGACACACTCCAGGGGGTTGGAGACTGCTTTGATGACAGGCACAGCTCTATTCAGGTTCAAGTGTCAGCCTCTCTCACCACTCTAGCCCAGGAAGACCCATCAAGATATGCAGGGAACACCACAGCTCCCTTTGTGTGACTGAATTCACAAACAGCCCAACCAACATCCTGACCGAGACGTGTATTCCACAGCCAGGCAGACACACAGAATGGTTAAGTAAGAAAATGCCCACTTTCTAAAAGTGGCATTCTCAAACTTACAGTTTAAAAACCAACTTCACCAAAAGATGTATTTTTAAATTGTGAGTTCAAAGACCCCAAACTGCTTGTATCTATCTGCTCCCAACGGGAAATTACACTTAAAAGATATTTCAAGACAATCCCCATGTCAACCTATGGGCGAGATAGGCCTTGCAATAGTGAAAAACACATTTTCCAGTATTTCACTGTCAGGACATGTAAAGCACACCAGTACATGTCCTACCTTTTGAATACACTGCACCATGCCCTGGGGGCTGCCTTGGGTCTACCTTAGGGGTGACTTACATGTAGTTAAAGAGAAGGTTTGGGCCTTGCAAGTGGGTGCACTTGCCAGCTCGAACTGACAGTTGAAACCGCACACACAGACACTGCACTGGCAGGTCTGAGATGTTTACGGGGCTACTCGTGAGGGTGGCACAACCAGTGCTTCAGGCCCACTAATAGCATTTGACTTAAAAGCCCTGGGTACACACAGAACACTTTACTAGGGGCTTAATGGTAAATCAAATATGCCAATCATGGAAAACACAATTACCAATAGAATTTAGACAGAGAACACTTCAGCAGTAGTCAGCAGTGGTAAAGTGTACAGAGTCCTAAAGTCAGCGAAAACGAAGTTCAGCACAGGATCAAAACAGGAGTTCAGAAGCTAAAAAGGTAGGGGAAACCACACCAGGAGCTGGCAGGTCCAACAGCAACAAAATTGATGTAGGCCGCAGCCATCTTGGGTGGAGTACCATGGGCACTCTTGTAAAGTAGCCAGCAGGATTTTGCTCCTTTCCTGGTCGATGCACAATTGTTAAATCATACTCTTGCAGTCGTAGCCCCCATCGTTCAATTCGAGCAGGCATGTTGGCTTTTGGATTGCTGAATATATGGTCAGAAAAGCTTGATGATTAGTCACCAGTGTAAAAGGTTTTCCGTACAGGGATCCATGGAAATGCTCACAGGCCCATACTACAGTTTCAAGTTTATTTCTAAGATGCACGGTTAGTTAAAACTGTTGCACAGATTTCTAGGGTCAGAGCTCATCCCTTTTAGAGACTTAGTTCAAAGACACCAGTGTCAGTGCTCTTCATGGCTCAGCGGTTCTGTCGTGAAAAGTAACGGTCCTCAGCTCGCTGAGGTGGCGCCTATGTGGGTGAGGCGGATGTGAATTCTGGCGTGAATGATGCCGACGACGCTGCACAAAGACGCCTCCTACTGGTGTGCAGGGGTACTGCTCACAGGAAACTATCCGGTTCGGGTCTGATGCCTGAGGGGGATTAGAAGGTAAGGAAGCTGTGGCTAGATGTAGTTGCTACCAGACAAGGCATTACTGAAGGTAAGTAACTTGTTCTTTATATCCTTTGCTGTTCATTCCTTGGAAGGTTGCCTTATTCCTAACAATCGCTTCTCATAGACACATCAAAAAATTGCAGATCTTCACACTATAAGAACTTTTTTCCAGGTCCACAAAGACAGAGTGGTTCTTAGAACCAATTCTAAATTCTGATTTAAGGTGGGTTCCCATTCCCACCATAATCAAATGATTGAGGCTCCCAATCTTTTCCACCTGACTCAGTAGCTGAAGTAGCACTCCACATACTTGATGTTAACCATACTGTTAGGTATGTTATAGATAGAATCAAGTCTTCTGTAAAATGCAACTAGTTGTAGCTTTTTCACAACCTCATAAAGGCCTTTCCATTTCCAAGACGGGAATGGCTTGTTAAATGCAACCAAGTCTGTTATGCTAAAGCTAAAAGAACTTTACCTTCTTGCTCCAAGCTACACCCCACTCACAAATAGGGCACTTCTGTGGCTTTTTGGGGGGAACATACTCATAGCAGATATCTGTAGAGCTGCCACGTGGTCCACTCCACACACATTTATGAAACATTACTGTGTGGACATCCTGGCAACTGAGCAGGTCAGAGTTGGTCAAACTGTTCTCCGGACCCTGTTTCAGACCTCCACACCATCCACTGGCTAGCCACAGGTTAAGGGGGTACTGCTGTACAGTTGATGGCGAGCATGTGTATCTACAGCCACACATGTCACAAATTATTACTTACCCTGTAAGCATCTGTTCATTCCATGTAGTACTGTAGATTCACATTGTGCCCATCCTCCTCCCCGAAAGCCAGTATTTGTTACAAATATCTCTCACTTTAGTTTTACTTTCTTTAAACACGCATGGACTCTATCTTTATCCTATTCACTACTCCATCCCTAGTGTCACCCTTTGGGGGCAAAACAATGTGACAGCGGAGTTTGTACCCACGCACATCCAACCAGAGAAGGAGTCACCAAGGCACTGTAACTTGATAGAATTCTTCAAAGAAGAACAACTTACAAAGAGGATTACTGGGTAAGTAGGAAAACACTTTCACCCACTTTATCATGCTACAATGGAATCTGAGTTTAGCTCTACCTCTTTTGATGGTTACTTTGTTTGAGCCCATTCATAGTTCTCATCTGCATTACCTGTCTTTTCAAACTGTTTTTCTGGTTGCAGTTACCTCTGTGAAGCATGTCTATGAATTGTAAGCCCTGAGCGTCGGTCACATGCTTCATGCCTGATAAGCTGCTCCTCAGGACTAGAGTGGCAATCCTTCCCACTTGGAGAGTGTGGTTCCTCTAGGGAAAATCATTATTCTTCTTGCTTTCTATTCTCCGCCTTATCCCAGCAGGAAGAAGCAAAGACTGCACTGGTTGGATCTGAGACAAGCTGTCACCTTCTACCTCAACACCACTGAAGTCTCCAGGTCTGATGACCAGCTCCTTGTAGGATACACTGGCAACAATAAATGCACAGCGGTCCAGAAGAGGACTCTTTCCTGATGGATAATTTTGTGTATCAAAATGTTTTGTGCCCTTAGGAAGAAGGAGTTGCCTGAAGGACTCGTCTCCATTTTCACCGGGGTGAAACCTTCTACTTCAGATTTAGTTAGGAACATTCTAGTTGCTGGGAAATGCTGTGCTGGTACACAACCATCATTTAACACTTTCACCATACTCTATAGGCGGCGGCCACTGGAATTGTTCAATTCTGCATCCTTTAGATTTTTTGCTTATTTATGGAGTTGGCACATCATCTGCTGCATAACCTGCAGATTTTAACAATAACATTTAATTTTAACTGAAATAGATCAAAAGTTACTCAAAATGCAGCAACCCGGTTTGCTGTGTAGCGGAATGCACTTTGCAAAGTTTGAATGTTTACCTTCAGTTGTATATTGCTGTATTTGGGTGTTAAACTAGTGCTAATATGGTAAAACCTTTGTCCAGACCTTGTTTACGTGTAAAAATGGCAAAAGAATGAACTGATACTATCTCAAAACTTGCTGCATTATGCCACTTCATTTGCATTTTCTTGCCGCATAATTTAGTAAACATTGATGCATAATTTGGTCCTTCATTACTGCAAAATTCCAATGGCCCTCACTATTGTTTGGACTCTGGTGAAAAGGGACTGCAACTTTGTACATTCAGTAGTGCATGACATCTTGCTTTGACCATTCCTTCAAAGCCGCCTCTGGGAGGTGGTACTGTTTTGTAATCTATTCAACAGGTGAGGAATATACAGGTAGAAATATCCATCAGAAGAAAGTTCCTTACCTAAGGTTACAATCTTTTGGTGGAGGCTCTATCGTCCTGCAGATTCCTCACCAATCCTGCCTTCCTGCCGGTTCTGATGAATGCTCATAACTCTTAATAATAAGATGCCAATCTAGATTGTTGCACTCCTCTATGACTGCAACAATCAATATAATTGCCTCATCTCTGCTGCTAAAAGTGCAAATGAAATGGATGTGGAACTGATGTGAAGGTGCCAGGATGAGTATTATAATGCTCCATTGACATCACCATGACCTCGCTTACTGCATTGTGATGGAGACAGCATGGGGTACTATGTCACAAGTTTTCAGATGAAGTCGGCACCTGAGATGCATTCTACAGGTAGAAAGCTAGTTATCGAAGGTAAGTAACACTTTGATATGTAGATTCTGGCAGTCAGTTTAATGTTCTTATTGAGTTGACATATTGCTCCTAACCGCAGAATAATGACACTCAGCAGCTTTTCACTTTATCTGTTATTTACAGCTTTGAGTCAGGAAACTAAAAGACAGGTTAGTCGTTTCAAATGACTGAATGGCAAGTGAGTCTAGACTATCTCCATGTGCCGGATTGGATCTGAAGCATTCTTAAGCAGGCCTCCTGCGCGCTGGCAGGTAGTGCTGTGTGGCTCCATAGTGTCTCTGTACATCACTGAAGTGAAGGAGCAGAACTGTAAAATGCTATCCCTGTGTGCTGACGTAAGTTCCTTTAGTTTTGCACCCTTTGACATGGATCCAGAGGCCCGCTCCCTACTGTGTTGGTTTTTCCAACAGATTTAAAATTGTAAATAGCGTGCTTGAGAACAAAGTCTCCTCCGAATCTAGTCAAATTATGAAAAATAACTGTCAAACCTGGACAAAATTGCAGAAGAAGTGTTTTGGGTGGTTTTCTACTCCGGAGTGGGTGCTGTTTGACATGTCCAAAATTCCACAAAGTCGTGTTGCTGTAAGGCCTCGAAAATCACATTTCATTTTGTCAGCGAAAATGGATGTTTCAATGGAAAAAAGTTTACCTCTAGAAAAAAAAAGATTAAAAAAAATGACTTTATATACAGTATATTTCAGAGTAGCTATGATACATGTAATAAGTTCTTTATGAAAACATAAACAATGACATATGAAGAATAAGCTGCATCAGATAACCCAAAAACGTTTTAACCAAAAATGGAAGAACATGATTACCCGAAACAAACATCAATCATCTGCATCACTGCTGCTGTCTTCATATTCGTTGGTAACACAGTTATTGCAGCCTCTGACTTGGCACTCTCCACAAGCAGCTGAGCAGGGCATGACATTGTTTTTGCAAGTTCATCTCATGGTTGCACAGTGTGTGGTGCAGGACCAACGTATCATATTCAATAACGAGTCTGGAGCTGGTGGCAAGTCACATATTACGAGCCAAAATGAATTAACTTTTTCATCCCAACCCCATTCTTTTGGAATGAGATTCTCTTCGGTTGTTTCTCACGCTCTGATTTGATAGTAGGTGCAAAAGCTGTGGTATTTCGTGGCAGATTCAGTATGTGGCAATCTTTCTGGTGTAACAAATGATTTGCCATCTGCTACCTTTTCTAACAAAATTGGATGATGAAGTGTGTTAATGGAATCCATTTTCCTGCATCCATACAACACCAACAGGGAGTTCCTCCCAGCGTTTTCAATGCCAAAGTGTTGGGAATCTACCGAACAGAAAATGTTTGCAACTAGTTGGAGCTTTTTCTTTAGTAGATGACCAAATGTTTTGGTTCTTCCAATAGAAAAAATTCTGGAAGTTGTGTTGCAACCTGTATAAGTGTGTAGGAATAGCAGGTACTTGCAAATGTCAGTGCAGAGCATTCACAGATGATCCTCGTTTTCTGTCGCTACGATAACACAATTTGAAACCATAGTTCTTGGAATTATGTAATAGAAGAATTGCAAATCTGTATCTTCCCCTACAATGGTAGTGGATGAATGTTTTGAAAAGAAAATAGCAGCACAAACAATATCCACCTCAGCATCTCCAATAGCATGTTCCCGCTGTGAGTAAAATGATTAGCTGTTTGACCAGAACTTATCTTTCTGGCCAACAAACTTCATATTTTTGGTAAATTTGTCAGCTGTGCTCATCATTAAGTGGCCACGAACAGCTCTAGAAACTGCTTTGCCATACATCATGTGAAGCACTGAAATTACTCCATACACTTCTTAAAAAGCTCTGTAGGCCTGAATCAGTTATCAGAGTTCCAATTGCACCCAAAAGATTCATGAGGGTATGAAATGATTCCAGCATTAGAATTGTATCTCGCAGGTCATAATATTTATTTTGTTATTTATGCTTCTTTCCAGAACAGAGACAGATCAAATGTAACCATGCATGGAACAATCTGATTATGTGAAATCTTGCTCAGATACTCAAGAGTATATGATAAAATACAAGCCATACTACTTGGTGCCATATCAGTTATGGGCAGGAACCTAAATGATGCCTTTCCCGTATGCTGAACTACTGTAAATTGTGTGCATCATTCCTTACCCATTTATTCCATGACTTCCAGGAAATGACCAAGATAGCTGCCACATAACATCGAGTCTATTGATGCTACAACTTGGTGCTGGTAGTTTGTGGAAAATTATGTGCTTTAGAAGATATCTTGTGGATCTGTACTCAGTAATAGGAACTTTTGCAAGATCCTTTATGTCACTGTCTGCAACATCGTACCTTGGAGTTACGGGTTTGATTTTGATTACTGTAGTTACAACTGCGATCATTCCCATACCTTGGAAACTATTCTTACCATCTAGGGCAGTGGTCTTCCCACCGTGGAAAAAAAACACCGGGCCCCCACCAAATGTGTCACAATTATTCTATTGAATTGGCATTGTTTAAATATGTCTTGACTTATTTAAACATTGCAGTCAAGTTCTGTTACTGGTTTAAAAATGCATTCAAATACATGATGCCAAACATACTATTCTGATCAGACCTGCCTTACTAACCTGGGGGTGTTGAAGGGTATTTTTGAGCCTCTTCCCTTTTGAGGCACACTCAGCCCCCTGGGGTTATTCGAGGCCCCACTGGGGGGCCTGCCCCCAGTTTAAGGACCCCTGATCTAGGATGAGGATGTTGTCGTCAACATTATCGGCTACTAACACAATTGTCCATATCCAATGAGGGACTGAAACCATTTGAAAGTGCAGCATTTCATTCAAAGTTAGCAACTTCATTGTAGGAAGATCCAAATTCCTGGTTATGAAGAACGTCAATAAGGTACCTTGATTTGAAGCTGTGGTGCAGTTGAATGCTAAGGCCATGCTGGCACGGACATATTAAGGCTCTTGGGCGGATAGCTTGCATAATGCTCACCCACTTTAGTTGGGACATCTTTTCCTACAAATAACTTGGAACACAGCAATCTCAAACTACTTGGACGGTAATCAAAAGCACTTTCAGCATTTAGGTCACTTGTAGCTGGATATACGTCTTTTCTTGCAGAGTGAGGTGACTTGACATCACTTTTGATTAGTTTTGCTGCAGCTTCTATTATATGGATCTTCTGGAGTTTATCACAGTCCTTTGGCTTGGAATAATAAATTTGAAGAATGTTATTAACTGTTTCCCAAAGAGTTACCACATCAGCTTTTACACTTTCCCCAATATAATAATACCATCCCCATAATATTCTACAAGCTTCCTTTTCATGTGTCTGCTATTGTATGCTTGGACGTCATTTCCTTGCAGATATTCTTCCGCCTTGGATAGGTGTGCAATGCACATTTGTTTTTCATCATTCGAGTCTAGGTAACTACACATCTTCAGAAAAGGCTCATGTTGTTCTTCATTACTTTGACGCCTTACTTTCAACTTCTTCAATTGCTATTCCACAGTTGAATGTTCTTTGGGGATGTTTCTCCTGCTTTGAAAGTTTACACTGCAAGATTGATGGTAAACCCAATCTGCGGCATGAAGCTCTGAAAGAAAATATTCAATACGGCCTCCTTCTACAAACAACCATTGATCACCCCAACTTTCAAAGCACCTTTTTATAGTTTCAGAGAATTCTAATGTCCGTACAGACACGTTCTGTTCTTGACTTGTGCTTGCACAAAAACTTTACACGAGTTCTGCAAAACAATCACTCTGCAGAATGCCCCAGCAGCTATTGAAGCACTTCTCTGTGCAATAGATGCTGTACTTGCCTCTCGATTCTCAACTTCAGTATCCTTCTTATCAGTAAACCTTTCCCGACATGAAACATGAACTCTGGTTCCAGAAGTTAGGACAACATCACTTCCACAGTTTTGACTGGTAGTGTTGATGCACTCATCTCCTTCTGAAGCCAACATCGCAATCTTCTGTCCATGATCCAGTCTCTCTTTACAAATAGAACACTGCTGTTCAAGGGTAGTCACATCCTCTGAGGAAAGGAAAAATAAGTTAATTAAAGGTATAGTGGCTATTAAGTATTCTAGTATATTTAAAAAGTCACATTTGTGTCACTAACACTCTCGTTAAAACATCCTAATATGCCTTATTATATATTTACATGCCACCGTTTTGAAGTGTGATTTTGCGGGCTTTCCCATAACCCAATTTTTAGGGGGATTTTGGATGTGTCAGGCAGTGCCTGTTTCTGGGTGAAAACCCACTTGCAAGGTTTTTGTTGTGGTGCCGATATCAGCAAAGGATTCATTCTACTTTTGGTTCTTACTCTAACCCAGTGCAAGGCGCACTTTGTTTTTCCCCAAGACACTGAAGATGGGAGAGAGGTCCCTTTCCCCCACTAAACTATCCTGAGAATCAATTATATGAAGACGTGCAAAATGCCAGTGAGCTCAGCACATCCCTGCAGCTTAGCTAAATTTGCCACTGAGGCCACCAACAGAAGATGGTACTTTGTTTGCTTTGGTGGTACAGAAGGTTGCTGAGGAACTTGAATTAAAGTTGCCCAGTGTAGAGATAAAGACCAGTGTATTGACTGAGATTCGTCTGGGGACTTCCTCTTCTGAGCCTTTGTTGCCATTTAATGAAGTTCTTTTGGATGCCCTTCTTGCTCTGTGGTCCAAGCCATGCTCATGCCCGCCAGTTTGTCACCCTGTGGCATGTGCTGGCTCCTGATGAGTCATACTTTCTAACTAAACACCAGAGAGCCTAATTGTCCAAGGTTCAGTGTAGGAAGCCTGCTCTCTATATGGTGCACTAAAAAGAAATACACCATGCAGAGTCCAGTGGATCCCCAATTGGTTTTTCAGAGGTGAAAGTACGTAGGGCTAATGCTCTATTTGGTGGTAGTGTGGGTGAGCAGTTAGGCTTATCAAAGGGTAGTGCTAAGAATCTGGTGAGCTCACAGAGGCAGTAAATGAGACACAATCAAAGAATAAATCTGAGACCAATTTTGAACGAGCATTTGGAATGCGTTGGATCTCATGTTTGCCCGAGTTAGAGCTATTAGCGTTGTAAATTCCTAGCTGGACTTTTCTTGCCACATAAATTGAAAATGAAAAATAAAACAGTTGACAGAAGCAAGTTAATTCAAAGCTCCACGGCCGCAATGAGCGCAATAGTTATCGGCTCCCTGCGAGAATGTCTAGAAAGGATCGCGTTAGGATGGAAGGCATACTGAAAATGGAGGAGGGGCCTTTACACACTATAACAGGAAGAAGCGTGACTTAGTGTGATGGCCAACAAAAATGTTCCCTTAGTGAAATCGCCTGGGAGGGGACTCATCACACAAAGAAAGGACATTTCACAAAATGCAGCAGGGAAAATGAAGCATTTATGACAAGCACAACAGAGAATGAATAGCAAGAGTGGCCGTGGTTAAAAGCTTGCAGAGAGATTACAACAGGCCAGAGCGCTTGCACGCTCAACCCTAAAAAGACAATGAAAGAATGGAGAGAAGAGAAAAAAATAGTGAAAGAATGAGTGCCTGATTAAGAAAAGAGAGAGGAACGAAATAACCACGTTTTTGCAAGTTTGAAAGAGGAGGTAGCAAGAGGGAAATAAAGAAAGGAGAGGTGTAGAAATAAGCAGTTGAAAGAAAGAGCAAAACTGTTATCGTGTGGATTTTAAGAGCAGGGAAGAGAAAAGTGGGAGAGAAAGAAAACATTGGGAGTAAACTAAGTAAAGGAAAGAACAGAGTGAGATAGGTGACATAGACCCTCCCAAACATAGACGGCAGCTAAGAATAGATTTGACTCCCTCACGTCCTCAAACAGAAGTCAGTGTGTGGAACAGCAGGGGGCACTGCAGACCAGCAGGAGGTGCATTAGCAGAATTGTATGTGTACCCCAATACAGTAATATTGGGGTGCCTCAGATCAGGATTGGGGGTATAGACAGAGCTGTGTCCTGGCCCTGGAATAACAGAAAGGCAGCGGGTGAGGAATGAGAAACAGAGCACCGTGTGATTCCTGGTATTGGAATAATGGGGCACTGCAGGTGAGGGTTGAGGTCCACTGACAGAGTTGCATGTGGCTGCAGTACTGGAATAGTAAGGGGCACACAAAGTCAGAAGTGAGGTATGTTAACGGAGCTATGTGTGGAATCAAGTATTGGCGTGCCAGCATTGTCAAGTGTTAGCCTGGAGGTGCCCTTCTGAAGCTGCGAGTGGGACCCAGCATGGGAATGGCATTGTCTCTGAACCACAGAAGGTAAGACTCCTGAATGGTGTGTGTGAGAGCCTTAGTACTGAGAAGAAAGGAGCACTGAATGTCAAAATTGATGGATTTTGCCAGAGCTTTGGTGATTCCCATCAGTAGAGGCATTAGATGTTATACTTGAGGTGCAGGGACTGAGCTCTGTGTTGCTTTTTTGGGTCCAGTACTGCCATGGCATTGGGAATGAATATTAGAATTGAACTGCTGAAATGGATTTATATATGAGCGAGGTCCCTGTATAGGAAAGGAAGTGACCTCACTGGGGTAGAACTGAGGTGCACTGATGGAGCTGCGCATGAGATCCCACTACTGGAATAGCATAGTGTATTGACTGCAAAAACTGAGATGCTCTGGCAGGCAGCATGTGTGAGGTTCCTGGCACTGGCACAGCTGAGGGCTTAGAGCGTGCAAACGGAGGTGCACTGATTGGGGTGCGCCCGACTTCCCAGTACTGGAGCATCAGAGTGTACAGACTGCAAGAACTGAGGTGCTCTGGCAGACAGCGTGCGTGGGGTTTCTGGCACTGGCACGGCTGAGAGCTTGGAGCATGTGAACCGAAGTGCACTGATGGTGCTGCGCCTGAGATCCCAGTACTGGAGTAGCAGAGTGTACTTATGGCAAGAACTGAGTGGTGCTCTGGCAGACAGCGTGCATGGGGTTCCTAGCACTAGCATGGCTGAGGGCTTAGAGAGTGCGAACGGAGGTGCACTGATGGCGCTGCGCCTGAGGTCCCAGTATTGGAGCAGCAGAGTGTACCGACTGCAAGAACTGAGGTGCTCTGGCAGACAGTGTGCGTGGGGTTCCTGGCACTGGCACAGCTGAGGTCTTGGAGTGTGTGAACTCAGAGAGTTAAGGTAAGTAATGGGCACTGAACAGAACCACACCAGCAGGTCACTCCGGGCAGCACTGGGGTGGTGGGTCCAAGGGTGCAGTAAGGCATCAGGTGCCTAATGGTTTCCTGTAGGAGTTTGGTCCTTGAGAACACAGGCTGCAGGCTCTGACTAGGTAGCCAGTCAGGGACAACAGGCAGGTGGGTAGTAGACTTGGGGTGCTCAGGGACATAAGTACACCTTTAGTCCTTTTATCACGGGACCCCCTGACCGCGGGTGCTCGTGGGTGGAGAGGCCCTGCACCCGGGTACGCCCTTGCATCCATCGCTCCAGGGCACTGGGGTGGCAGATGCGGGGGTGTCCTTGGGCGTGGGGTTTCTCCATCCGCGAGCGCTCGTGGTCAGGGGATCCTGTGTGTTGAGGCTTCAGGCGTCGGTGGGGAGTCCAGTAGGGAAGGACCCAGGGTGGACTCGAGCTCAAGGGAGCTGGGGTGGTGGGGGATTGAGGGGGGACACCGTTGGCACCAGTGACCCATCGCAGAAGGGCGCAGGGGCTACGGATGGAGTGGTTTTTGGAGGTGTCAGGTTTTCTCTCACCACAAGGCCATGGACAGGACATGGCACACAGGCTGTGTGCCATGTTGTGTTTTCACTTTTGTCTGCACCAAGGCACGCAGCCTGTCATGTGCTTGGTGAGGAGTCCCTTAGGGTGCACAGTTCATGCTGCAGCTCGTTAGGGACCTCCTTTGTACCCCAGGCCCTAGGTACCATGGGTATAATTTACTAGGAACAAACAGCGGGTCCTAAAGGTTTTGCCAATTGGGAAAAATGACTGTGCAGTTTTGGGGGAAGAGATCTGGCACTGGGGTCCTCGTTAGCAGGAACCCGGTGCACTTTCAGTCGAAATTACACCAGAAACCAAGCAAATAGTGTGTTGGGAGGGTGACCATGTGAAAAGAAGCACTTTCCTACATTTAGCAATCAAGGTTAATCAAAATTCAGACTCCTTACCAACTAGCCCTCTCAATAGAGTCAAAAACAAATGATTTTTTTTTTTGGAAAGGATGTTTTGTTCGGCCAGTCTAGCACTCAGACCCATTAATTCACTATGCCTTCTGCCAAGGTATAACGATGTACTGTTGGATATAACTAGCTACATCTTGCCTGCTGTCCTGGAAGATGTCAGGGCGTCACTAGCCCAAAATATTCCGGATGGTCAGCATGCAACCCACAGGTGGTCTTACAAACTGTACAAACCCATTCATTTCCTCCCCACACTATGGCATCTTTCAGATGCAGAAAGTCCATCTTCCACTATCCAAGAGTGCCATCAAGCTTGTACATAACTGGTTGAAAGGAGAGAGAAGAACATTTTGTTAATTCTTATTCCAAAGAAGGGCAGAGGCCTCAGACCTGTTCTGGATCTCTGTCTGCTGAACGTTTTGCTGAAGAAGGTCATGCTCAAAATGCTCACTCTGACTCCAATCCCATCAGCTCTGGTCCCAGGAGACCTTCGTTTACTTAGACTTGCAAGAAGTATATGTACATATACCTGTCATGCATGGCGTCCCACAGGCATTATCTGTGGTTCAAGGTGGGCCAGGCTCACTTCCAATTTATTGAGCCCCTTTTGAGCCTTACCCCAGCCACTCAGTTGTTAGCAAAAGTAATGACAGTGTTTGCTGCCTATCTTTGGAGGTCAGGGGTACACTAATTTCTGTACCCTGGTGACTGGCTGCTGAAGACAGGTTCACTGCAGTCAGTCGTTAACCACCTACAGCTGAAAACCTGACATTGTTGGGTTTAACTATCAACTAGCTGAAGACCCACATAGTTAATTTAATTAATTAGTCCAATTCTGGACACTTCAGCTTTCAAAAGCCTTTCCTCTGCCTCAGTGAATCTGGGACATTGAAGATATAATCTGGATGTTTTGAGATTAGTCCTGGGTCTTGGTGAGGATGTCTCTGAGCCTGCTTGGTTTCCTGGTGCATCCTCCTCATCCTTAAAACCAGTTGCATATATGCCCCTGCACTGAAACCTCATGTCTCAGTAGACCCAGAATCAGGGCTGTCTCTTTGACGCCCTTTAGATCTCAAAGGAGACTATGCATTATCTGCTGTGGTGGATAGCAGATGCCAACCTGGCCTGAAGTGGGTTGCTCTTCCTTTCGTAACTAGGGTTCCCATTAGTGACTGATACATGGCTGCTGGGCTAGTGAGGACCATCTAATTGAGGCGGCGATCATGGGCCTCAGTACTTCAGCAGAGTTCCACCCGTCCCACCCCCGGGTGTTTGCTTTGGATTTGAGCTTCTGGGCTTCAGCATGAGATGCAAGGATCCAGCACATGATGCTTTTTTTGTAACCTGGTATCTTGGAGTTGTGGTTAGAAGTGTACAAGGAGGACTACAAGTACCAGAATGCCAAGGAAGATCCTGGACAGGAGAAACTGCTCAGTGATGGACCTGGAAACTTCAGAGCACAGTGGCTCACCCAGCAAGGAGTTTTGTGTGTGTGCATCGGGTATTTTACCCTAATGTTAGCAGTGTTTGTTGAGCAGCATCTTGAGGCTGAGCAGGTGTGTGTGTGCCTGGCCCTGCCTAGGGGTCCTAAAGAGGGTGGTTAATCAAACTGCTAGGTCTTCAGCTTCTTTTGGAATTCAAGAAGTGAGGAAGAGTCTATGATGTAGAGTGGGAGTATGTTCCACACTTAGGAGCAGTGTACAAGAACACAGAGGTGTGGCTGGTGGACGCTGATGCAACTATTCAGGTATGTGGGACCTTGCTTGTGGGGTGCCTTAAATATGTGTGTGAGGAGTTTAGAATGAGAGCATTTTTGTTTCGTGAGCCAGTGGAGCTCCCTAAGGTGTGGTCTGTTGTGAGTTGTGTGGTAGTTAGAGGGTGAGTCTGGCTGGCAGGTTCTGGGTGGTCTGTAGTCTTCTAATGAATTGCTTGATGGTACCAGCATAGAGGGTCTACCTGTAGTCAAATTTGCTGGTGACAAGGCTGCGAGTGACTGTTTTTATGGTGTGGCTAGAGGTCTTCTTCAGCATCTTCAGAGTATGGAAGTAGGATGCAGCGATAGACTTCTGTGGTAATGTCCAATTTACTACCAATGATCCTGAGGTTTCTGGCATGGGTGTTAGGTGTTAGTCTGAGTCAGCTGACCACCAGTCGCAGTCCATGGTGAAGAACTGTTGCTAACAATTGCTACTTCTGCCTTCTCCGCATTGAGATAGAAACAGCAACTTTCAGTCATGCAGGCGGCCAACTTGTTCTTGTTGTTAGCCAGCTGAGTCTGTTATCAACTGAAGAAAGCTTTCTCTGTGCCCCCCCACACACAAATGAGGAACCCTAGGCCCTGTTGTGTGTACTCTCCAGCGAGCCTCCTGTTTGTGATGCCCAGGGACATATAATTTTGTGTGTCACCCCTCATGGATTATAGTGTGTTTTGGATGCCCCATACCACATCTTGTTATGTTATCAGTTTTTGTATATATCACATCTAATCTATGTTGTACAACATTCATTGGGTTTAGGCGACTTTCTCCCCACCCCCTCACAAAATGGTCCAGAAGTAAACTGTGCAGCCCAGCCAAGTTTCCAATGTCCAAGCTTGGCTCTGCTTCTGTCCAGATGTTTTCTTTGCATTCTCAGATTTGTAACCATGTTTATCCCCTTACAAAATCAGGACTACAATTTCCAAAATGCAGTAAGGAACCTGGAGTTGACTGCTAATTAAAGGATGGACCTCTGACACTTAACACTCATGGCCTTTGGGTGAGTTGGGACTGCAGGCCGGATTCCACATTAACAGAGAGCACTTGACTTGCCCCTCAATCCTATCAAGGCCATTTATAACATCTGTGAGCCTCTGTTTATTTTAACCATTTATGTTTTTAACTTGCTGTGGCTTTGCTCCCTTACTAACTACTCCTCCTTTATGAAAACCAGCAAAGATGCAGGACATCCTGAAGCGGGATTGGTAGCCATATCAACATGTCCGAAAGAGAAAGACAATGATATTGCAGAAATTACCTGGCAAGAAGTTTCCCTTCCCAGAAATATGTAAATGAAAGTGATGTTGTGTAGGAAACGTTTTTTATCTTGCAATAGCCTCCCCACATGTTGCCTGATATTTGATGAAACTTTAACTGAAGTGCACTGGGTTACTGCTAACCATGTTGCCAGTGTTCTTTCCCTAAAACTGTACAATTGTTCCCCGATTGGCAATACTTTTGGCACCCTTGTAAGTCCCTAGTAAATGGTATCCCAGGTGCTTGGGGCATGGGTACCAAAGAGGGTCCTCCAGGGCTGCAGCATATATTGTGCCAACCTCACGGACCCCTCACCTAGCTCAGGGAAACTGCCATTGCAGGCTGCAAGTCTTTGTGCAACTAAAAGTGAAAGCACAAAATGGCCTAAAGCCTGTGTGCCATACCCACTAACACTGCATCCGATATATGTAAGTCACTAATACACTAGGCCTTTCAGCCCTAAGGCAGGGTGCATTATATTACATGTTTGGTCATATCCACATGAGCAGATATGCCCCTGCTATGTCTTTGTCGATTCTTAGGCATGGTAATTGATCAGGCAAGCCATTTTTAGAATATGTGCTGGACACTGGTCAATACTAGTTCCCCTGGTACATGATGGCTTCACTGAAAACAGGGATGTTTGGTAGCAAACATCTTGTATTAATATACCCACACTGTTTACAGTGATGGATTTGTTAATACTTTCACCCAGAGGTCACCTAAGGCCAGTATTTAGGGGAGCCCTTGGCTCCTGGAAATCAGATCCTGTCGACATGAAAGAAGATGACGGACTCTGAAGAGTCGCAAAAGCAAGAACAAAAGACTTGGCGCCAGCCTGCCTGCCGTCCTTGACAGGGCACCAAAGACGACTTGTCCTGCAACTGCCTCCAAAAGCTTGGGAGGACTGTCTGCTTTCAACCATGACCCAGGAACTCTCCGTGGAGTAGTGGAGCTTCTCCCTGGCATCCTGCAGGCACCCCAGAAGAACTGCAAGGACTGTGGACTGCCAAAACCTGACACCGGAAAGCACCACTGCACCCGTGCCCACTAGCTCAAGTAGAAGTGGCCAACAGTGCCACCGTGGTCCTCCAACCCTCCAGAGATGAAGCTCCACTAGGGTTTGCCAACTGTGGACTTGCCAATGCTGCCTGCCTCCTCTTTCTGAAGGCCCCCTTCTTTCTTGAAACCAAAAGACACCACTGCACCCAAGTTCCACAGCCTGAGGAGAAGTGGGCCAATGGTATCCCTACATGCCTGAGGATCCCAAGGCTTGAGCCCCCACCCCCCTCATGGGTTCATCTGGACTGGCCCACCCAGTCCCTGATTACAGCCTCTTTCTGACCAGACCAGTCTCCATTGAAGTGAATGGAACAACCAACACCGCAACCTACCTTTGCACCCGGATGCCCCAGAGCCCCCGAGGTGACTTAGTAGTGTGGGTTGGATCTTTTCCCATAACCCCCTCAAGTCCAGAATAAAAGTCCTGTAAGTGGTTGTCAAGTACCCAAATGTAGTATATGTTCCTTTCCCCATTGGATAACATTAGGGCACCCATGGCTGAAAAACACGTCTGCACCCGGATGCCCCATTGCCTCCCAAAGTAACCTGTTTGTGCTGCCTTGGACCTTGCTCTATACTTACCTTAGTTTCAGAAGATTGGTCCTCTAAGATGCTGTAAATACCTCTATGCAGTCAATCCAACTAACAAACTCACATATCCGCGGCTCAAATTAACTCATAATAAGGCTAAAACTGTACTCACATTTCCCTATACTAATCCAGCACTAATTCCTTTTGGGTTCCGGAGTAGCGTGCTACTCGCCGAAAAGCGTTTTGATGCCTCGTCAAGGGTAGTAAGCGCTATATAAATACTATTACAATTACATGTAAACATAAAACAGTGTCAAAATGTGAAACTTACAAAACTAGTTTAATATAGCACTTATTTAAAAATCACAAACTGTGATTCAAGGTGCAGAAAGGGCAGTGTAAAAGGGTCAATTATTAAAATTAAAATATACAAAACAGCTATGATTAAATGCATGATTGAGTGTCATGAGAAGCAGTTAAAAAAGCAGAGCTATATTCAGGGGTGGCTCTTCCATTAGGGCGGAGAAGCGTCACCTTCCCCCCCCCGGCCAACAGCAGCAGCTGCAAAACCTTTAAAAGAATAGGATAATAAACTTTGTTTATTATCCTTTTCTTTTAAAGGGGTGGGGCCACGGGGGTAAAGAGCAGCAAGGGGTGTGCTCAGCACTTCCCCTCACTGTGCATGTATGTTTGGCCGGCCATCTCGGGCCGGCCAAACACGCATGCGCAGTAGGATCTCTCAAGCCCGGCAACACAGTTGTCGTGTTTGAGAGAGCCTGCACAGGTGCCCAGTCTGCTTGGGAGCACCCTGACGGGGCGCGCCCAGCCAGTCATGATGCTGCTTTGACCGCAGGCTGGGAGCCTGTGCCTGCAACAGCAACGAGGGACAGAGGAGTGGTGCACAGTGAGCGGCAGAGGAGGTAAGTGTTTTTCTTTAATTTTTATTTACAACCCCCCCGTGTGCACGCCGCCCCACCCCTTCCAGGTGTTGCGAGCCGCAACTGGCTATTTTCAATAGCAGAAGTGTACTTAAGAATTAACTGTGCCATTAGGGATTTGAGAGCTTATGTTCGAGCATGTCCAGGTATTTCACCATTAAAACAGGCCATAATAGTATGTCTGCATCTGCGCAGTCCTCCCTGGAGCCAAATCCGCTGACGGATTGCTCTCTAATTGTCCAGACTTCCTTTACAAATGCACATCTGGTGAACCAGTATCTCTGAATCTAGTCTGCAAAGGTGGCATAGCCCCTACGTTTCTATCCAGGGAGATGTCCATATGTTAGCAAGCAACCCATTCAGAATTTCATAAAGGCTGCTTTGACTTGAGGTCTGATATTTGCTTCCAGATATGGCCGGGGTACTAGTTTTGTTTATGATGACAGAGTAAGCCAAGCGTGCCTTGACGCTTTTATTGATTAGCAGTTTAGCTTGGTGATAAGAACTAAAGGGTTTCCATTTGGACATTAGACCTAGTGATTCCAGGGAGGTGTTTAGGTAGATCCTGGCTGAAGAATAGGACTTCCCCTTTCTTTCCACCCAAAGAAGGGACCTGAGTGTGCCAGGGCTTGCCACCTCAAGTTTATAGCACAGCTTGATGTATGCACCATTCCTCACTAATGACTGCCTCACCAGGCCAAACGTCAGACGCAGCTAAGCAGGTGACGTGACTTGGTAGGTAGATTATTGATTTAAAAAGCCTGGAGACTATCTTCTCCAGGAAGACCCCATCTCTTCCTCTTAAATTTTCACTGCGTTATGCAATAGTGGGGACCAGTTTGGCCTGGGTCACTTTTAGCAGAGGTAGATGGGTCAAGCAGCATATGGCAGCTTTGATGCATTTGAATGCAGACATAAGGGAAAGGGATTTCTGCCTTAGTAATTCCAGGTGTGTCCGGAAAGACCCGTTATTATCCAGGAGGATTCACAAGTATTTGTACTCCTGCATCACTTCAACTTTGTTGTCACCCAAGTACTAATGGTGCAAGTGCCACTGAAATGCTCTGATGGACATTCTTTTAATTTTCTTTCAAATTGATAGTCATGGCACACTCTACAGAGTTATTGGCTGAGAAGTTCAGAAGCCTTTTAGCCCACTTTTGGTATGGTTGAGAAGGATCAAGTCATTGGTGAACATCAGGCATGGCAGAGCTGTGTTTCCTAATTTTGGGGGATGAAACGTGCTCTAAGCTGGTTGGTAAGTCACCCAAAAAGGATTGAAAAGAAGAGAAGCAACATGCACCCTTGTTGTATGCCCTAAGATGTTGTTATTTCTCTTGAAAGGTGGGTGCTGTCCCCAGCTTTATTCTCACGTAGGTGTTTGCATTGAGAAGAATTATTACTCTCAACAGATGGTTAAGGATGTTCCTTTTTATGAGTTTGGTCCATAGTTTGCCTCTGTCTACTCAGTCAAAGGAAGCCTTATTGTCTATTGTCTATAAATGATAAGTAAAGAGGAAGCTTGGTACGCTTCCTTTGACCAAACATTGAAGATACTGCCATGAGGTTGGCAGATGCGCCTGCTCCTTTGGAAAAGCCTGTTTTACTGAATGGAATTAGATCTTTATCCAATTCCCAGGCTTCTAATTCCTCCAGGAGGCAGCCTGCAAAAAACTTGGATTCAACATCCAGAAGGGCTATTAGCTGATAGTTGACTGGATCATTCAATAAGTCCCCTTTAAAAATTAGGAAGATTATTGAGCCTCTCAATGAACGCAGGATGGATATTATACCGTTGCAAAGTGTTAGCAGATGAGTGTAAGCAGATGATTTACCCAAAAAGATTTGTCCTCTTTGAAGGGTGGCAGAAATTCTGTTGAGGACCTGGAGCACCCTCTCACCAGCTTTTGGTTATTCCCTGCTCAACTGCTTCTGACTGAATTACTAGACTATTTAGGTTTCATGCCTCCATTTTAGTGGCCATAGATATCAGGCCAACTGTTCCTTCCTCCTGGGTTAGTGTGTGACATGAGGGGCCAAATTTCTGGGAAAGGTCATGGTGCTAGGTGGTTTCAGAAATGTTTGTTATAGCTTTTGACGGTATTGAGCTGTTCAGGCTATTCACCTGCATCCAGAATCCTGCAAGCCTGTTTGCCTTGAGGCCGTGTTGAAGCTCGGCTGCTAAGTTTGGCACTGATTCTCTCTGACGTTCTCACAAATGTTTCTGGTAGACTGTTCTAGATTTGTACACAAGTGTTTTTGAAGCTGCATCTCTGGGGTTTCGTTTACATAGTTGTAAGACTCTATTTAGATTGTGCTTTAGTGTCTTAGGGCCAGTTGTAGCAAAGGGTTTTTCCCATTCTGTGTCAATGGGAAAATGTGTTCGTACATATGGCCCTTAGTTTCCTAGCTTGTTTGTGCCACCATAGTTCGATTATTGTGCCTGGACAGCCCTGATTTGGCAGGAAGCTACCAGCTCTCCAATAATCTGTTCCCAGGCCATTTGTACGGAGGGAGCACAGCAAGACATGTCGATCCACATATGTTTGACCTCCACTGTAATGCGTCTGTTGGGCCCTGGTGGTCTATGGTGATAGGAAGGAACATTTCTTGTGGTGAGAGATCACTTTCACTTCTTGTGTGACCTGGAACCTGGAGACTAGATTCAACAAAGAGGATGAAATTGTCAGGCCTATCAGACCCTTACTTTGTCGCAGGAGTGAAATGGACACAGCATAATTCCCTACTTCCCTGTAAACCAAGCAAACCATAAAAGAGGTCAAGTCTGCCCCACCGGGATGAAGCTTGATTGAGAAAAACACCAGATTCCACCAATGACATGCGAGTTGTCTTATCAGCTTCTACAACATAAGAACCATACTTTAGAGCTCAGAACATGTACTAGGTGGATTTTTTTCAAAAAACAAATAATGTAACCGTTTCATGCATTAGCTAATGTTCCTTCCTCCTAGTTCGGTAGATGGCTCCTAGTAGACTGGCCCTCACTAAGTGTTAAATCTAGGAAACAGAACTTAGAACTATTAGCTCATGAGAACTCTTGCAGAGAAACATACATGATCTATATTTATCAATAAGTAATACCATTAATCACCTACCTAGTAACCCTAGACTCTGGAATTCTGAGCAGTAAGTATAGCTGAAACAATAGTCCTTCTGTAAAATATATCACAAGTTGATAATACAGTTCATTATTCAATTCACCTTTAGGGGCATATTTATACTGTGTTTACGCTGAATTTGCGTAATTTTTTATGCAAATTCAGTGCAACCCTAACGCCATATTAATATTTTGACGTTAAACACGTCTAATGTCAAAATCTAGGAGTTTGCATATTTTTTTGATCAATGAGATGTAAGGTAGGCATTCTGATCCAAAAAATGGTGCTGTCCCCATAACCCACTATTTATTCCCCCATGCTAAAATGACACACGGGTGGGAGGAGGGGCCAAATAATGGTGCAAAGCTTGCTTTGCGGCAACATTTAACGCCTGGGTCAGACAATGCCTTAGGGGACCCGTGGACCCATTTCCATGGTTAAACACCATGTAATGGGTCCAAAGGTGCCCTCCCAGAGCCCCAGGAACACCCTCACCCACACCAGAGGGACACCAGAGTATGGGGGACCCCGTCCCAGGTAAGTAGGGTAAGTTTTGGTATATATATGCAATGGCCATGCCCATGGGACACTTGTTCCCTGTGCTAACCATTGGGGTGGTGGGCATGACTCCTGTCTTTCCTAAGAAAGGAGTCATGTTTTTGGTGGTTGTGTGCCAGGAAATGGTGCTGGTCTGGTCAGAGGCATTTAGTTTTGCCGCTAACCAGGCTAGCATAATTTTCTGACGCACAACCCCCTCTTCCCCAAATGCCACCCCCACCCTGCTAGCATCTTTCTTGAAGACGCTAGCCTAAGTTTAGTGCCAGCTTGCGCCATTCAATAAATACAGCGCCCGGCTGGCGTTGTTAAATAACGCAAGCTGGCGCTAAGCTTTTTGTAGCAAAACTGCGTTATCGCAGTTTTGCAGCAAAAAGCATAAATATGGTCATAAGTCGCCTGGTAAATAAAAGTTCATAGTATGATTGACTCCTTAAAGTCAGTGTTTTTCAGTACTTCCAAACCTTGTGCAAATAATAATGTTTCTTCTTTCATTTTTGTGTTTGTAGCAAATGAAAAAACAGTTGAATTCACCAGTTCCTTCCACAAGAATCCATGAGATAAATATTAATTATACTATAGTACAAGTCTAACAGTTTTGTCAGAGCAGAGTGATTACAGGTTTTAATACTTTTCTATTGTTTTTCAGGTCGCCATGCACTCCAAATGCATCTCGAAAAGAAAGGGAATTCGATCAACCAGGCACCTGAGGATGAACCCGTGCAGCCCTAGGAACACCAAGCGCTCAGCTCAGATTCTAGGTTGAGGACATAAGCAGGAGGATGCAGATGGGAGCTGAGGAAGATGCCAGCACAGGCGCCAAACAGGAAAACAGCAATGAGGTGAGTGTGGGGGAGGGGCTCTGAGATGATGATCACAGTTCAGTACGCAGCCTTTAAGACAACGCACGCCACCCTTAAAGGAACCGCACAGCCAGGGTGTCATCGAGACAGTGCGGCGTGCCCAACAATACAGTCCCCAAAGGTCCTCCCACAGGCTTTGGTTTTATCAGGATATCGGCGATGAAAGAAGTGGGTAAGGCGGGGGAGTCACAAGTGCGATCCACAGGTCCATATCCTTTCCAATTAATCAAATAAAACAGTCTAAGACATGCACATTTAGAGTCTAGGAACGCCACTACTTTGAATTCTGGTTCATCATCAACCAGAATAACTGGGGGTTTCTTAAGGAGTACAGTTCCAGGGTTGAGCGTTTTTAACAAAGACACATGACGTACAAAGTGTACTCGTATTTGTGGATGTAAGTCCAACTTCATGGTGACATCATCGATCCTCTTGATAATCGGACATGGGCCTATGTATCATGGTTGAAATTTTCATGGGCCATACAAATTGAGATGTTGCGCCATACTTGGTCTCCAATCTGATATTGGGGACTTGCTCTTCGATGTTCATTTGCATTTTGTTTATATGTCAGTTTTACCTGATCAAAGTTGGTTTGGACTGTTTCTTGAATACCCTTTATTTGATCTACATAATTCTGAACTGCCGGAACCTCACTAGTACGAGTGGGCGAAAGTAATAGAAAACGGAGATGCAGACAATAATTACATTGAAATGGGGTAACCTTGGTAGAACTGTTTTGTGCATTATAATAGGCAAACTATGCAGCTCAAAGAAACATATCCTTTTCTGCTGTATCACTCAATACACAGGACACACTTATTGCTCTAAACATTGATTTACCCTTTCTGTCTGACTGTCATGTCTGACTGTCAATTTGTGGGTGGTAACCAGTAGACAGATGAACTTCTATCTCTAAGACTCCACACAAGGCTTTCCAAAACCTTGAAATTCATTGAGGATCGAGATCGGGCAAAATTATGGAAGGTAGACCATGCAAACATACTATGGAATGCAAAAAGATGTCTGTGAGTTCTCTAGAAGTAGATAAGCCTAGTGGTGGTGTAAAATGGGACATTTTGGAAATATGTTTACTGTGACCATGATTGCAGTATAACCTTGATCTGTTCTGGGTAGCTGTACTATGAAATCTAGAGAGATTGTATGCCATGGGTGTGGGGGAATAGGTAAGGGGTGTAATAGGCCAGCAGGTGCTTTATGTGGGTTTTCATTCTGAGCACAATAGTACATCTGTGTACAAACTGGTTTGATTCAGTCACAAGTGTGGACCACCAAAAATGATGCCTAATCAATTCTAGAGTCTTCTTTTCTCGTGGGTGCCCTGCCAGTAGATAATTATGACACCAGTATAATGCCTGTTGCTTTAAGACTTGTTGTTAGAGTAAATACACCATTCTGTACTTAATAGATATTGTTTATAACCTTGTTATCTTGTTTATGTAGGATATGTTGTGCTGCTCTGCTTTGCTGTGCTGCAGCTACATCTGCCTCAAAAGATATTACAGCCCCTGAGATACGGTCAGAGGGTATCACTGGATGACTTTCGGATTCTTGTTCTTATACTTCATGTCCTAAATGTGACAATGCATCAACTTTCCCATGCTGTATGTTAGCTTTGACTTTGATTACAAAATCATAGGCAGTAAAAAATTGGGTCCAGCATAACTGTCTCATAGAGCCTTAGAGGTCTTCTCTAACTTGAGATTTTAGTGATCAGTGAGTACAGTGACAGTATGCCAGCTGCAAATAATGCTGCCATTCCTCAAAGGCCTTTCATTAGAAATGGACTGTCAACACCAGGACAGTGTGCGCTCTACGGGCATCTAGAATGCAAAAACCCAACACTCGCAAGATAATGTAATTTATGCATTGTGATGATATGTTATTGTTTAACCTTTTGCATTGCAGAATTCCATCCAAAAGATTCATTTTAAAGCTGCTTATAAATACTGTACATTTGCAATGTATTGCTGCAGACATTCAGAGTGTGTTAGGGTGTGGTCCCTTTCCAGGGCCTTCTAGAGACTTTCCCTGCAACATGCCTGGGCGTGGTTCTAGGCTGGGCCAAGACTCTATAAAAGAGAGTCAGCCCAACTTCCAGAGCTCACTATTCAGAGGTCCCGGTGCAGAGCAGCAGCTTCTTCCTGAGCTCCTGTCCCGACGGCCTATTTGGATTTTCCAGTCTTCTGCGCTCATCTCTCATTGGTGATCACTGTTTCCAGGCGGTAAGACGGTGTTTGGACATTTCCCAACACCGTAATTGAGAATTTTCATATTCTTGATTTTAATTCTTAAATGAATAACAGATTACTTGTGTGCTGCCATTTTTTGACATTTGTATGGTGGTTTGCAAATAGGGAGGACGCGCAATTTATTCCTTAAAGATTTGACTTAGTTATTACATTGTTGTTCATTGCACGCTGATATTTCTTGACATTTACATGATGTTTTACGAGTTGGCAAGACGTGCAACTCGTTTCATGAGCATTTAACTTTGTTGTTCATTGCGCGCTACCATTTCATGGCATTTACATGGTGGCATTAGAATCGGCAACACGCGCGATTCTTTCCTTGAGTGTTTTTTCATGTTATTCATTGTGCGCTACCATTTTTGGGCATTTGCATGGTGGAATTTGAATCGGCAAGACGCGCAATTCTTTCCCTGAGTGCTTTTCATGTTGTTCATTGTGCGCTACCATTTCTTGGCATTTGTATGGTGGCATTTGAATCGGCAAGACGCGCAATTCTTTCCTCGTGTATAAATAATGTAGATTACTGTGCACTACTATTCTAAGACATTTTCTTGGTAGCATTTCAAGTTGACACGTTGCGTGATTTATTCCTTGAATCTACGTTGTGTGTTTTTATGGTGTTTAATACTCATATAAAAATCTGCAATGTGCGCAATTCACTTCCCAATGTTTTTTCTGAGATGAACACAACAATACCAGAGTTCTAAATGTAATGCTGTGTGTTCCTGATATATATTCTTAAAAGGAGATTCATATGGTTGTTTAGAAATTGCTCAGAGTGTTTCCTGATTCTCATGCTAAAGAAAGTACTCGATTCTGAAAGTCCTATTTAACTTTTCCTGTTTCCTCCTCAGGCATTCGGTCATCTAAAGCCTAGTCAGTTTTAGGACTATTCTAGGGTTGTTCATGTTTTTCGGAAAAGACGAAGCTTAGAGTTGTAGCATGGTACTGATTTCATGAGATGTAATTTTGATGTTGTGTTTTAACCTTTTGCTTCCTACAGGTCTCCTTCCCAGCTGTTCCCGTCCTAATCCCCTTTTCCCCACTTGGACTCTCTTAGACTCTGTGATAAATCTAATCAGAGTATTGGAGCTGTCTTGTGGTGGAAGTGTTGGGAACGTGCACAGACCCCGAGGATCTGGTGACTCTGACAGGTCTTCGGTTGGCAGTCAGGTTACCCCCTGTCTAAGCAAGGACCCTCACTCTAGTCAGGGTAAGTCACACACAATCCAAATTATCCTGTGTCCACCCTCTAGTAGCTTGGCACTGAGCAGTCAGGATTAACTTAGAAGGCAATGTGTAAAGTATTTGTGCAATAACTCATACAATAACACAAAATACACCACACAGTGTTTAGAAAAATATATCATATTTATCTGATAAGGTGCAGGTCAAAACAATTAAAATGCAATAAGTATATGTGGAGATATCACTGAAAAGTGATATAAAGTGTGTTAAGTCTTTTAAAACAAAACAAAGTCTCTTTCAAGCACACAGTACCTGATTTGCGTGAAAAATCACTGCAAAGAACCGCAGAGGAGGAGATGCGTAGAACCAAAGGGGTGTGTGTTGATTTCTTGGGCCACACATGGAGAGGCGTTGTTTAGTTTTCACGCAGGGACAGCTGTGCTCTGATTTCCGGTGCTCGGGTCTTCTTTGGGTTGCGGGGTTTTCAGACTTCCCGGGGACGATGCGTGGATTTCCGGCGCTGGCAGGACAAAGTCACAGAAGGTGCGTCGATCTAGTAGGCTTTGCGTCTAATTTTCTACCGAACGGCAGGAGCTGCGTCGATTCCTCTCTGGAAATTGGGCTGCGTCATTCTGGCTTGGCTGTGCATCGATCCGGTGAGACTGTGCGTCCAATTTACGGTCGCTACGCTGGCACAGCGTTGCGAAATCGGGCTGCATTGTTCTGGTTCAGCATGCAGTGAAATGTTCACCACAGTGCAGGCTGTGAGTCGTTTCTGGCTTGGCTGTGTATCGATCCGGTGAGACTGTGCGTCCAATTTACGGTCGCTACGCTGGCACTGCGTTGCGAAGTCGGGCTGCATTGTTCTGGTTCAGCGTGCAGGGAAATGTTCACCACAGTGCAGGCTGTGCGTCGTTTCTGGCAGGCTGTGCATCGAATTTCACCGCACAAGGAGTCCTTCTTGTAGAGCTGAAGTCTCTTTGGTCCTGAGACTTCAGGGAACAGGAGGCAAGCTCTATCCAAGCACTTCTTCACCACAGCCAGAGAGCAGCAAGGCAGCAGGGCAACAGCAAGGCAGCAGTCCTTCACAGAAAGCAGACAAGTGAGTCATTTGAGCAGCCAGGCAGGTCTTCTTGGCGGGATTCAGGTTCTGGTTCAGGTTCTCTTCTCCGGGAAGTGTCTGGGTTGGTAGGGAAAGAGGCCCTGTTTACATACCCAAATGTGCCTTTGAAGTGGGGGAGACTTTAAAGAGTGGCTTAGAAATGCACAAGGTCCCCTTTCAGTTCGACCCTGTCTGCCAGGGTCTCAGTAGGGGGTGTGGCAGTCCTTTGATTGAGGGCAGGCTACTGTCCTTTGACATGCAAGTGTTGTGCCCTCCACCCTCCCAGCCCAGGAAGACCCATTCAAAATGCAGATGTATGCAAGCGAGGCTGAGTATCCTGTGTTTAGGGTGTGTCTGAGTGAATGCACAAGGGAGCTGTCAACTAAACCCAGCCAGATGTGGATTGTAAGGCACAGAAGGATTTAAGTGCAGAGAAATGCTCACTTTCTAAAAGTGGCATTTCTAAAATAGAAATATTAAATCCAACTTCACCAGTCAGCAGGATTTTGTATCATCATTCTGGCCTTACTAAATATGACCTTCCTAGTCCTTTCAGATCAGCATCTACCACTCAAACAATGTATGAGGGCAGCCCCAATGTTAGCCTATGAAGGGAGCAGGCCTCACAGTAGTGCAAAAACAAATTTAGGAGTTTTACACTACCAGGACATGTAAACTACATGAGTACATGTCCTGCCTTTTGTCTACACAGAACCCTGCCCTATGGGTTACCTAGGGCATATCTTAGGGGTGTCGTGTATGTAGGAAAAGGGGAGGTTAAGGTCTCAGTAGGGGATGTGGCAGTCCTTTGATTGAGGGCAGGCTACTGTCCTTTGACATGCAAGTGTCGTGCCCTCCACCCTCCCAGCCCAGGAAGACCCATTCAAAATGCAGATGTATGCAAGCGAGGCTGAGTATCCTGTGTTTAGGGTGTGTCTGAGTGAATGCACAAGGGAGCTGTCAACTAAACCCAGCCAGATGTGGATTGTAAGGCACAGAAGGATTTAAGTGCAGAGAAATGCTCACTTTCTAAAAGTGGCATTTCTAAAATAGAAATATTAAATCCAACTTCACCAGTCAGCAGGATTTTGTATCATCATTCTGGCCTTACTAAATATGACCTTCCTAGTCCTTTCAGATCAGCATCTACCACTCAAACAATGTATGAGGGCAGCCCCAATGTTAGCCTATGAAGGGAGCAGGCCTCACAGTAGTGCAAAAACAAATTTAGGAGTTTTACACTACCAGGACATGTAAACTACATGAGTACATGTCCTGCCTTTTGTCTACACAGAACCCTGCCCTATGGGTTACCTAGGGCATATCTTAGGGGTGTCGTGTATGTAGGAAAAGGGGAGGTTAAGGCTTGGCAAGTACTTTTAAATGCGAAGTGGCAGTGTGACTGCACACACAGGCCTTGCAATGGCATGCCTGAGGCATGGTTAAGGGACTACTTATGTTGATGGTAAATCAGTGCTGCAGGTCCACTAGTAGCATTTAATCTACAGGCCCTGGCACACGTAGTGCACTTTACTGGGGACTTATAAGTAGATTAAATAAGCCAATTGGGTGTGAACCAATGTTACCATGTTTGAAGGGAGAGAGCATATGCACTTTTGCACTGGGTAGCAGTGGTAAAGTGTGCAGAGTCCTAAAACTAGCAAAAACAGTGTCCAAAATGTGGAGGGAGGCAGGCAAAAAGTTAGGGGTGACCACCATAAGGCTGTCAGGTCTAACATGTGTCCCCCCCAGCTGAAAGTGGGGAGAGCTACCCAACCTCCTGGGAGCTCTCATCGCTAAGGCGGAAATATGTGGAGAGACCATCAGCGTTGGCGTGGTCAATCCCTGGGCGATGCTCCACTGTAAAGTCCATCCCCTGTAGGGAAATTGACCACCTCAAGAGTTTAGGAGTTTCCCCCCTCATCTGCATGAGCATCTGAGGGGCCTGTGGTCTGTCCTTCAGGGAGTCAAAGGCTTTCTGACAAGCCTCTGTCCAATTTACCAACCTAGGTTGCTTTTTGGATGTAAGTTCTGTCAAGGGTGTCACCATGGTTCCATAGCCCTTGACAAATCTGCGGTAATAACCAGTGAGGCCCAAGAAGTCCCTCACCTCGGTTTGTGTTCTAGGTGGTTGCCAGGCCTTGATAGTTTCAATCTTGGTCTGGAGGGGCTGCACCTTGCCACCACCTACTAGGTGTCCTAAGTACATCATGGAACCCTGCCCAATCTGGCACTTACTGGCCTGGATGGTCAGGCCTGCCTGTTGCAGGGCCTGAAGCACCTCTTTGAGGTGGAGCTGGTGTTCCTCCCAGCTGTCACTGTAGATGGCAATGTTGTCCAGGTAGACTGCGCAGAAGGCATCCTTGCCAGCTAGGACCCCGTTGAGCAACCGTTGGAAGGTAGCGGGGGCATTTTTCAACCCAAAGGGCATCACCCGGAATTGGTAATGGCCCTCAGGTGTGGAAAATGCAGATCTCTCTTTAGCCCCCTCAGTCAAGGCGATCTGCCAGTACCCCGATGTGAGATCAAAAGTACTGAGGAATTTGGCAGCGCCTAGTCTGTCTACGAACTCATCAGCTCAGGGGATGGGGTGAGCGTCAGTCCATGTGACTGAGTTGAGACCCCGGTAGTCCATGCAGAACCGGAGTTCTGGCTTGGCATCGAGTGCAGCAGCCTTGGGTACCAGCACCACAGGGCTGGCCCAGGGATTACCAGATTACTCAATAACCCCTAGAGCCAGCATCTTGGAGACTTCTTCCTTGATGCTGGCCTTCACCTTATCTGACAACCTGTAAATTTTGTTCTTTACAGGGGGACTGTCACCCTTGTCAATTTCGTCGACACAAGGGTGTGTGAGTCCAGGGGTGAGGGAAAACAGGGAGGAGTACTGTTCCAGTAACTGGTAGCAGTCCCCTCTCTGGTCTAGGGTCAGGGAGTCAGAGAGAATGACACCCTTCACTGACCCATCACCTTCCTTGGCAGAGAGGAGGTCGGGGAGAGGTTCACTCTCTTCCTCCACACACTCATCTGTCACCAGAAGGATGTTGGCCTCCGTCCTCTCAAAGTGAGGCTTCAGTCGGTTGACATGGAGCACCCTTAGGTGGTTGCTAGGGGATTGGAGGTCCACTAGGTAAGTGGCCTCCCCTTTCCGCTCCTTAACTTCAAATGGGCCAGACCAGCGGTCCTGGAGAGCTCTAGGCTCTACTGGATCCATTACCCACACTTTGTCTCCAGGTTGAAACTCCACCAGGGTGGCCTTCTGGTCATACCAGCGTTTCATTACCTCTTGACTGGCCTCAAGGTTACTTTTGGACGTTTTCCAAAAGCGGTGAATCTGGATGCAGAGGGCCAGCATGTAGCTGACCACGTCCTCAGGGGGTGCCTTGGGAGCTTTCTCCCACCCCTCCTTGACAATGCTTATTGGTCCCCTGACAGGGTACCCATAGAGAAGCTCAAAGGTACTGAACTCCACCCCCTTTTGGGGTACTTCTCTGTTAGCAAAGAAAAGGCATGGTAAGAGGATGTCCCACTTACACCTCAGGGCCTCAGAGAGGCCTGTGATCATGCCTTTCAAGGTCTTGTTGAATCTCTCCACAAGACCATTAGATTGGGGGTGATAAGGTGTGGTGAACTTGTAGGTTACACCACACGCATCCCACATGGACTTCATGTATGCAGACATGAAGTTAGTGCCTCTTTCAGACACAATCTCCTTTGGGAATCCCACACAGGTAAATATCCCCATTAGAGTTCTGGTCACCACCGGTGCAGTTACGGTCCTCAGAGGGATTGCCTCTTGGTAACGGGTGGCATGGTCCACCTAAACCAGGATGAACCTGTTGCCTAGGGCAGTTTTGGGGTCCAATCGACCAAACAATGTCGATGCCCACCCTTTCAAAGGGGGTGTCAACGACAGGGAGTGGGAACAGGGGGGCTTTTAGCTTTTTCCCTGTTTTCCCTCTGGCCTGGCAGGTAGGACAGGACCTACAGAATGCATCTGAGTTTGTGCTCATCCAAGGCCAATAGAAGTGGGTGACAAGCCTGGCAAAGGTCTTGTCTTGCCCCAAATGTCCTGCCAGGGGAATGTCGTGAGCCAGACCCAGTAGGAAGGTCCGGTAACACTGGGGGAACACCAGCACATGCACTGCCCCAATGACCGGATCCTTAGGCTCACTGTAAAAGAGATCATTCTCCCAATATATATGGTGATCACCAGAGGCTTTCACCTGCTGCCTGGGCTGAAGTCTGTTGCCTCAAACCCTCAAGAGTGGGATACTCTTTCTGCACCTTGCAGAATTCCTCCCTGGTGGGCCCACCCTCAACTTATTAGCCAGCAAGCTCAGGTAGGTCACCTAGGGCGGCAATGTCTTCCCCAGTTGGCTCATGGGCCTCCTCCTTGGGAACCCCATCAACCACCGTGGGAACTTCTGGGACCGGTTTCCGTAACCCTTTGCCCCTCTTCTTGGCAGCTGTCTGGGCCATTGTTCCAGGCTCCAGACGCCCTTGACTTCCCTCCCGGGCAGCCATGGTCCGTGTGGTCATGCAGACCCATTCAGGCAATCCCAACATCTCCAAGTGAGACCTTAGCTCTACCTCCTTCCAGATAGTGTGTTTAAGGTTGTTGCCTATAAGACAATCTACAGGCATGGCAGGACTCACAGTTACTTTTAGAGTACCAAATACCCCCCACAATCAAAGGGAACCAGAGCTACCGGTAGGTGGCTCTCACGATTGTCTGTGACAATGACTTGGTGGAATGTATTTGGGAGTACCTGCTCTGCTGACACCAACTGACCCCTGACAGCAGTCATGCTGGCTCCTGTGTCACGCAGAGCCTCCACCCTTTGCCCATTGATGGTGACCCACTGCCTATACTTGGAAGTATTGGCAGGCATGTGGGCTTTTGGCACCATCTCTGCATCCCCCAGGAACACTAGGGTTACCTCTATCTGCTTCCCAAAACTATCTGGGACCACCTCCTCCCGAGTGCTACACTAGCCAACCCAGGTGTCTGCCCTCCTTTGGGGGGTTGTGCCCTCGTGGGACACTTGTAGTCACACTCAGAGTGCCCATACTTATTGCACTCTGCACATTGGGGTAGAAACCTCCCTGTCTTATGGTCAATGAACCCTCTCCTTTTGGAATCAGACCGGGACTGGTTACCACTATTCCCTTGGGAACTGTTTTGGGGGCCTTTTGAGAACTCCTTGTTTTTAAGTTTTTCTCCCCCCTCTTTCTTCTGATGGGAACCCTGACCACCTTTGTGGGTGTCCCCCCAGAAACCTTTCTGGACACTCTGGTGCTAGTCCAGAGGTCCGTCTCCTCTGCAAGCTTCCTGGGATCAGTCAGCTTACTGTCCACTAGGTGCTGGCCCAACTCTGTAAAACAAGTACTGAGCATATGCTTTCTCAGAATCAAATTATACAATCCTGTGTAATCATTTACTTTGCAGCCCCGCACCCATCCATTCAGTGCCTTACTGGAAAAGTCAAAGAAATCGACCCATGTTTGTATGGACTGTTTGGTGCTGTCCCGGTATTTCTCAGGGGTCAGCCCAAACTTGGCAAGTAAAATGGCTTTCATATGTGAGTATGTGTTTTGATCCTTTGGGTCCAATGTGAGGAGTGTGTTCCTCCCAATTGTTGGGACATACCCCACATACCTGTACCTCATTGCTCTTCAGGAACCCCATGTGCCCTTAGTGCAACTTCGTAAGCAGCTAGCCATTTATCAATGTCATTTCCCACCACAAAACTGGGCACCACATTTTTGGGACTTCAAACCTTCTTTTCTCCAGCAGGTCCTGCCTGTATGCTGCCACCATTACTGCTGGACTCAGATTGCTTCGCCTTAAGATCCAGCTGGTTTACCAGGAGGCACAATTCCAGGGGGAAAACTCCCCACTACTGGCAAGAAATCCTCTGAGGGGCCATCCTCTGGACCCTCTATGTCAACATTCTCCTCTGTATGGGCTTCTGCTCAAGCCCTCAGCGCCTTTTGAAATTCCTCCTTTCTGGAGGAACCCTGAGTTGGTACTCCCATCTCCTTGCAGAACCCCTTCAGCTGTTTGACAGTATATGTCTCCAGTTTGGCTAGGTCAAAATCTTCAGCTCCTGCTTCGGTTCCAGCCAGAGACATGTTGAGTGAGGATTTAGTTAAAACTCAGGCAGAAAAATGAAATTGCAGAAAAAGGAAGAAAATCAAGTTGACCTTCAACTGTGGGTAGGTAGTGAATACTTAGCTACTGTATGTCACTGCACAAATACAAGTACTATCCTCACCGCTGATCACCAATGTTAGAAATGGGGGTCTTTGGTTGGCAGTTAGGTTACCGCCTGTCCAAGCAAGGACCCTCACTCTAGTCAGGATAAGTCACACACAATCCAAATTATCCTGTGCCCACCCTCTAGTAGCTTGGCACTGAGCAGTCAGGCTTAACTTAGAAGGCAATGTGTAAAGTATTTGTGCAATACATCATACAATAGCACACTATAGCACCACAAAAATACACCACACAGCGTTTAGAAAAATATTAAATATTTATTTGATAAGATGCAGGTCAAAACAATTAAAATGCAATAAGTATATGTGGAGATATCACAGAAAAGTGATATAAAGGGGGTCATTCTGACCTTGGCGGTCAATGACCGCCATGGCGGAGTGCGGCGGAAGCACCGCCAAGAGGCTGGCGGTGCTTCCTGGGCGATTCTGACCGCGGCGGTAAAGCCGCGGTCGGAAAAGGGGAGCCGGCGGTTTCCCGCCGGTTTCCCGCTGGCCCAGGGAACCCGCCATGGCGGCACTGTTTGCAGCACCGCCATGGGGATTCCGACCCCCTTCCCGCCAGCCTGTTTCTGGCGGTGTCCACCGCCAGAACCAGGATGGCGGGAACGGGTGCCGTGGGGCCCCTGGGGGCCCCTGCACTGCCCATGCCACTGGCATGGGCAGTGCAGGGGCCCCCTAACAGGGCCCCACAAAGATTTTCACTGTCTGCTGTGCAGACAGTGAAAATCGCGACGGGTGCCACTGCACCCGTCGCACCCCTTCAACTCCGCCGGCTCCATTCCGAGCCGGCTTCATTGTTGAAGGGGCTGTCCCGCTGGGCCGGCCGGCGGTCTTCTGGCGGTCGCCCGCCGGCCCAGCGGGTAAGCCGGAATGGCAGCCGCGGTCTTTTGACCGCAAAGCGGTCTTTCGGCGGGAACCGCTTGGCGGGCGGCGACCGCCGCGGTCAGAATGACCGCCAAAGTGTCTTAAGTCTTTTAAAAGCAAAACAAAGTCTCTTTCAAGCACAAAGTACCTGGTTCATGTGAAAAATCTTCGCAAAGAACCGCAGAGGAGGAGATGCGTGGAAACAAAGGGGTGTGCGTCGATTTCTCGGGCTGCACACGGCGATGTGTCGTTTAGTTTTCACGCATTGATGGCTGTGTGTTGATTTCCGGTGCTCCGTCGTGGATCCTCTTTGGGTTGTGGGATTTTCAGACGCCCCGGGGACGATGCATGGATTTCCGGCGCTGGCATAACAAAGTCACAGGAGCTGCATCGATCCGGTAGGCTTTGCCTTGAATTTTCTACCGCACGGCAGGTGCTGCGTCGATTCCTCTCTGGAAGTCAGGCTGCATCGTTCCGACTTGGCTGTGCGTCGATCTGGTGAGGCCGTGCGTCGAATTTCCGGTCACGACGCTGGTGCTGTGTCGATCTTCTGGTTGCGAAGTAGGGCTGCGTCATTCTGGTTCGGCGTGCAGGGACATTTTCACCGCAGTGCAGGCCGTGCGTCGTTTCTGGCAGGCTGTGCGTCGAATTTCGCCGCACAAGAAGCCCTTCTTGTAGAGATGAAGTCTTTTTGGTCCTGAGACTTCAGGGAACAGGAGGCAAGCTCTATCCAAACCCTTGGAGAGTACTTCTTCACCACAGCCAGAGAACAGCAAGGCAGCAGGGCAACAGCAAAGCAGCAGTCCTTCACAGAAAGCAGACAGGTGAGTCATTTGAGCAGCCAGGCAGGTCTTCTTGGCAGGATGCAGGTCCTGGTTCATGTTCTCTTCTCCAGGAAGTGTCTGAGTTGGTATGGTCAGAGGCCCTGCTTAAATACCCAAATGTGCCTTGGAAATGGGGGAGACTTCAAAGAGTGGCTTAGAAGTGCACAAGGTCCCCTTTCAGTTCAACCCTGTCTGCCAGGGTCCCAGTAGGTGGTGTGGGTGGCAGTCCTTTGTGTGAGGGCAGGCTACTGTCCTTTGACATGCAAGTGTCAGGCCCTCCACCCACCCAGCCCAGGAAGACCCATTCAAAATGAAGATGTATGCAAGTGAGGCTGAGTATCCTGTGTTTGGGGTGTGTCTGAGTGAATGCACAAGGGAGCTGTCAACTAAACCCAGCCAGACGTGGCTTGTAAGGCACAGAAGGATTTAAGTGCAGAGAAATGCTCACTTTCTAAAAGTGGCATTTCTAAAATAGAAATATTAAATCTAACTTCACCAGTCAGCAGGATTTTGTATCACCATTCTGGCCATTCTAAATATGACCTTCCTACTCCTTTCAGATCAGCAGCTACCTCCCAAACAATGTATGAGGGCAGCCCCAATGTTAGCCTATGAAGGGAGCAGGCCTCACAGTAGTGCAAAAACGAATTTAGGAGTTTTACACGACCAGGACATGTAAACTACACAGGTACATGTCCTGCCTTCTGTCTACACAGCACCCTGCCCCATGGGTTACCTAGGGCATACCTTAGGGGTGTCTTGTATGTAGGAAAAGGGGAGTTTAAGGCTTGGTAAGTACTTTTAAATGCCAAATCAAAGTGGCAGTGTGACTGCACACACAGGCCTTGCAATGGCAGGCCTGAGGCATGGTTAAGGGACTATTTATGTATGTGTCACAATCAGTGCTGCATGCCCACTAGTAGCATTTAATCTACAGGCCCTGGCACACGTAGTGCACTTTAATGGGGACTTATAAGAAGATTAAATAAGCCAATTGGGTGTGAACCAATGTTACCATGTTTGAAGGGAGAGAGCATATGCACTTCAGTACTGGGTAGCAGTGGTAAAGTGCACTGAGTCCTAAAACCAGCAAAAACTGTGTCCAAAAAGTGGAGGGAGGCAGCCAAACGTTAGGGGTGACCACCCTAAGGCTGTCAGGTCTAACACCTTTTTAATGGCTAGGAGCTCTTTGTCACCGACAGAATAATTCACTTCGGCTGGCCAGGTTTGTGAGAAAAATAGGCCACTGGATGAAGTTCACCTGTTACCTTGTTTCTATGAGACAAGGCCTCCCCCTGCAAACTGCCACCTGAGGCACATCTGCTACCACAATAAATGGTTGTGAAGTGCCGAGATGTTGAGGAATGGGGGCATTAATGAAAGCCTTTTTTAATTGCTGGAAAGCCTGTTCTGTTGCTTCAGTCCATTTAAATACTACTACTTTTTTAACAACTGTGTTTTGGGGGATACCAAGGTGGTAAAACTTGGCAAACCCAAGAAAGCTTTGAACTTCTTTCACTGTTTATGAGATTTCCAATGCAAATAGCAGTAACCTTCTGCAGGTCCTTACTAACCCCTTGTGAAGAGAGAACATACCCCAAAAAGGAAACTTCAGAAGTATGAAACTCACATTTCTCCAATTTGACAAAGAGCTTATTATCTTGTAACTCTTGCAACACAGCACTGACATGTTTCTCATGTTCTGCCATGGATGGGGAGTATATTAAGATGTCATCAAGATAGGCCACTACACACACATACCAAGAATCCCTCAATACTGTGTTTATAAAGAACTGGAAGGCAGCAGGGGCATTACTTAAACCAAACGGCATCACCAAGTATTCATACAAACTGAACTTAGTACAAAATACAATTTTCCACTCATCCCCCGCTTCACTCTTAGTAAATGATAGCCCTGCCTGAGATCTAATTTGAGAAAAACCTGAGCATCCTTTACTTTATCTAATAGACTAGAAATGAGAGGCAGAGGATAGTGGTTCTTCACAGTGACATCATTGAGAGCTATGTAGGATATACAGGTGTGTAACTCACCCCCTTTTTTATGTAGAAAGAATAAAGCAGAAGAGGCTGGGAAATGGGACGGCCTGATAAATTCTTAATATTTCATCTAGATATTCCCTAAGATGGATTTTTTCTTTTTCTGCTAGTACATACTGTAGATCCTACTACATGGAATATGGACCCCAGGGATCAGATCGATTTGGCAATCATATGGGCGATGTGGTGGGAGAGTAGCAGCCCTTTGTTTATCAAAAATGTCTGCCAGGTCTTGATAGCATGGGGGAATCTGAGGACTACTACCTCTAGGGACAAGGCTGCAATATTTTCTGGATATAAACTAGAAGTTCTTTGAAAACAATGTTCTCTACAATAGGAAAAACAAAAGGTAATCTAATACCTTTTACAATCTATGGCTGGATTATGGGTCTCCAACTGTGGTATTTCCAAAATAGCCTGAAATTGCGGAGCTTGTATCAGATAAAATGTTATCTTCTCAGTATGAGTTCCCTGAATGTCAAGCCACAAGGCAGTAGTAGCTTGGGTTATGGGACCTGACATCAGGGCACTTCCGTCAATGGTTTTGACTTTGTCAAACTAATCTTTCTGTTCACAAGAGGTGCCATATAATGAAGCAAAGGTTTGGTACATGAAATGTCCTGTAGCTCCTGCGTCAACCAGTAAGTGGAAGCTAACTGAGCCCCCATCCCAAGATAAGTGAGCTGTTACATAGAAATGACAATATTGCTGGATACAAGATGTTTGTGCTACCTTTGTTTCCGCAATACAGACAAGGTTTTAATGCTCTACACCTTTATCCTTCCTCATCATATAATGGTCCTTTCAGATTCCCTATCTGCATGGGTTCTGGTTCAACAGTTTTTTCCGGGTCCGAACTTTTTTCCTTATAAACCACTATCTTAGGTTCAGGTCATCCTTTATCTCGTCTAGCCTCGGTCGAACGATGGTCCAATTTCACTACTGAATTTACTAATTTGCTACAATTGTCTGGGTCCAACATATGTTTCAATTCATCACCTGACCCTTTATAAAACAAGGAAATCCTTTTGCTCTCTGGCCACTCAGATTTAGCGACCAATAGATTGAATGTGGTAATAATTGCAAGTAAATCTTTTTGGCCTTGTCATTAGTTCAATAATTCAGTGTCTACTGATTGAATGAAAGTGTGTCGATCAAACAACTTTTTCAACTCTGCCTTGAAGGCTTGGTGCTTACACAACAGTGGGTTGTCTCTCTCCTATTGGTATCGACTGTGTGGCAGACGTACCCCCAAATAGGAGAAGACAAAGTCCACCTTAGATTGATCAATAGGGAAACATGCTGGCTTGCAAATAAAAGGTAACTGGCCCTGATTTATGAAGGTCACAAATTTTGTGGGGTCCCCAGAAAAACACTCAGGAGGGGCCAAAGGAATAGACGGTGGATTGATGACTTGAAATACAGATGCACCAGCACCCTGACTAGATTCGGCTGTGACATACTGTGCAAAATTACCTTCTAAGGACTTCCCTCCTTGGTCCAAACTTAAAACAGTAGGAATTGCATCAGCTGACCCTTGTAAGGCATTGATTCTCTATGCTAGAGATTGAGACCCTCATTACAACATTGGCGGGCGGCAACCGCCGCCTGCCAAGTTGTAACCGCCGTGCGGCCGCCACTGCAGCCGCACTCCTGCGGTGGCAATTAAGACATCCCCGCTGGGCCGGCGGGCGGAAACCTAGTTTCTGCCCGACGGCCCAGCGGGAATGTCGGGCGCAACACAGGAGCCGGCTCCAAATGGAGCCGGCGGTGTTGTAGCGGTGCGACAGGTGCAGTTGCACTGTCTGCTATGCTGACAGTGAAATGCTCCATGGGGCTGTGGCAGGGGGCCCCTGCAATGCCCATGCCAAAAGCATGGGCAATGCAGGGGCGCCCAGGTGCCCCGCGACTCCCCTTTCCACCAGCCTTTTCATGGCAGTTCTTACCGCCATGAAAAGGCTGGCAGGAGGGGGAGTCAGAATCCCCTAGGCAGCGCTGCAAGCAGCGCTGCCCTGGGTGATTACAACCGCCGGGACCAATGTGGCGGTAAACCACCGGTCCCGGCGGTGCGACCGTGGCTCTTCCGCCGCGGTCGTAATCCCAAGGTTTGCACCGCCAGCCTGTTGGCACTGCAACTGTCGAAACAGTCCTGGCGGTCTTTAACCGCCAGGGTTGTAATGAGGGACTGAGTCTCTTTTTGCAAATTACTGATCATGTGGGCTAGATCAGCCAGGATCATCTCAAGTGTTTCCATTGGACTCTGGCAAAAATTCCATGTGGGCTTGTCGTTCTCCCAGGCCTATCAGACTCTTACCTTGTCACTATTAGCTCATGAGAACTCTCACAAAAATACATACAAGATCTATATCAATGAGTGATACCATCATTAATCACCAAACTAGTGTGACTAGACTCTGGAATTCTAAGCAGTAAGTATAACTGAAACAACAGTCCTTCTGTAAAATATATTACAAGTTAATAATGTAGTTCATTAACTCAATTCACTGTTCGTCTCCTGGTATATAAATGTTTATAGTATGATTGACTCCTCATCTAGTCAGTGTTTTTCAGGACTTCAAAACCTTGTGCAAATAATAATATGTTTCTTCTTTTCTTTTTGTAGCAAATTCTCCAGTTCCTTACACAAGAATCCATCAGATAAATATTAATTACACCTTAGTACAAGTCTAAAATAAGTGAAGAGATTGCTGCTTTATATATTGTTCTTTTGTCTTTCAGGTTGCCATGAAATACAGATGCACCACAAGGAGAGAGGGAAACCGATTAATCAGATGCCTGGGGACAAACCCGCCACAGCTCTATGAACGCCGAGCGCTCAGATCTTAGGTTGAGGACATGCACAGGAGGATGCCGATGGGAGCTGCGGAAGACGCCAGTACTGGTGCCAAACAGCAAAACAGCAAACAGGTTAGTACGGGGGAGGGACTCTGAGACGTTGAGCAGTCATCACGGTGCAGCCTTAAAGGCTACACACTCACCCTTAAAGGAACTGCACAGCGGGACTCTGCCGAGGCGGTGTGGCGTGCTCAACAGAAAGAATCATAAAATTGATTAGCGGCACTCCTTTTGATTATGAAAAGTGAAAGAAGGCAGCTGGTCTATGTTGAAGCGATCATTGGTGAGATATAGATTTGTAAATTCCAGATCATTTGTTAGTGATCTTCCCAGTTTGTCAGTCTTGAAGAGGCTGCTTGAAACTTGGTTGGAACTTGCCAAAAGACAGTCTGAGCCACAATGGCTTCCTCAGAGCATTCAGTGCCCAACAGGTTCATATTAAATTTTCCAGAGAGGATTAGTTCAAATTAGGAGGAGGAGTCCTGCAACTCCATGATTTCATTGACCAGATGAACTTTAGCTGCCAGTTTGTGATCCTTTTTCAGGGGTATGTGGATATTTATAAGAGCTAGAGTAAGGTTTTGAGAATCTTGGTTCAGAGAAAGCAGGACTGTTTGTAGGCAGTTGCAGTTAGTTGTACACAGAAGGTGTCTCCCTTGTATGGCAGTGTAGATATGAATAGCTAAACCTCCACTTGGGCGACCATAGCAGGTGCTTTTTGTAGCTGAAACCTAGTAGTTGGTGTACCCTAGAATCACCTGAGCTTTTTCAGCCCATGTGCCCATGTTTCATGCAGCATGATTATTTGAAAAGAGGATAGATAGTTCAGTGTCTCTTTGTCAGCTAGCTTAGCAAGGAGACTTTTGGTATTGTTGTGTAGCCATTTTAGTAATAGCTTCATGCACATTATTTTAACATAACTAGGCCTGCCGCTGTGCACTTTAACCTAGATATATTTTATTTAGCTTTGCTTTATTATTGTTACAGTAGCCACTTTTACGGTCTTGTTTTATTTTCTCTCTATCTCACTGTTTTTGCATAGGCCAGCACTCTGTTATCACAAGACATTCTTGCTCACTCTGTGCTTCTTCCAAGGGTGCCAGTAAGATAGGTTGCTGGTGAACGTGGTATAAGTTTAGTCTCAGACATTCATAGAAAATACACATCCTTACGTAGGGATATTTTCTTAGAACACCAGCTGTTATATTATAAAAACACTTCCTTGTCCCTTATACGTTAGAGGGAGATTCCAGCCAGAGAACCACAACTGTATGCTAATTGCCGAATGCTTCGCTACAGCTGTATTGCAGACTTCAAGTCTTTGCTCAGGTATGGGGGATGATGTCTTCCCAGGGGAACCTGAAGGGCAGAATTAGAGCTTAACACGCTGTGCTCTATCATAGCCTAGGTAGGAATTAGTCTGTTGACTCTAGTGACAATATGGTAGCATTATTTTTATGTTTTACTCTTCTTGTCACAATTTTAATCTTGTCATGCTGTATCGTCCTAGTTATTGCAGTCCACGCTTTACTATCTAAGATGCAGTCGCTTTATTAAAGCATTATTGAAATATATACTGCCTCTTTTTGTCATTGTGTATGTGAGACTAATGTAACTAAGTGACCACAGCTTCCCTGAGAAACCATGTATGTCATGCGCTCGGCTGCCCAATCATCCCTGCCCTTGGGTAAAGATGAGGCACTGCTAGTTAGCCGGAGCAGAACCCGGATTGGAGCGACAGGTGGCACCTGAAGTGGGTTAGGGGCCATGTTTCCCGGAAGGTCTGTGTTTAACTGGGTGATAGGCCTGGTAAAATTTGGTGATACCCCCGGGAAATTGGGATTGCTTGTTTTTGAGGGCCAGCTGAAGCAGCCTCTTGAGGTTGCATAATGGTGTTATGCAAGGAGACCTGGGAAGGGCTCACGGTGAAGTTATTCAATCACTCTGGATCTCCCTCCTGCTCCGCTGTGTTGAGCCTGGATAGTGACAAGCCCATACTACAGCCAAACTTTCTTCCTAGGCTGTGTGTAAGCATGTTCTCTTTGAGATAAACTGTGTCTTTAATAAAATTAAGACTTTCCTTCATAACTTACTAGGAAAATCAACATTTTATGGCAAGACCGGAGGCTCCTATTATGCTGTTTTAAAGCGAATCAACAATAATAAATGAAGCATGATGAATTGGTTTACAATAAAATACTCTGAAAATATTATCGTTAGACCAGTCAGCCGATCTGAGAATGTTCTCAGGGCGAGAACCGGACCAAAAAGTTTTAGAAGCCATAGCTCCTCTAACTGAACGGGCCCCAAAAGACGATATATCAATACCAGCAAGGGACATAACCCAACGAACCCAGCGGGCCAAAGTGGGGAGGAGACGGGATTGAACGGTTTTCTGAAGGAAATGAGGAGCTGGGATGCAGAGGAATTCCTCAAATCGGTTGTCTGTTGTTCATGAGCTTTCAAGCACTGGCCTGCACATAATTTAGGATGATTAGGAAAAAAGGGATAGAACACTGATGAAAGATTAGTTTTCGTATGTCTGTAAACATTAAAGAGAACACCTGTTAGGGTAAAATGACGAGCTGTGATATCTAAAGCTCTAACATCAGACAAACGTTTGAAAGAAACATGACATAATAACATGGTAAGTTTAGCAGACAACTGTTTTAAGGAGAGCATTGAATTGTCTGGCCAAGAAATAAACAGGTTTAATACAGTATTAACATCCCATAAAGAACTGTATTTAGGTTTTGGAGGATTTGAAAATGTTACTCCCTTTAATAAACGGCAGACCAAAGGATGTTCTCCAACCGGTTTTCCATTGATGAAAGTGTGAGAAGAAGAAATCGCCGATCTGTAAAAAATTCATGGTACGAAAGGACTTACCATTAGTGGCTTCTGCCGCCAGGAAATTGACAATCAAAACTATATCGGTTGTAAAGGGATCAATGTGTTTTCCCACACACCAGCTATGCTAGAGAGACCAAGCTATATGCCTTCTTTGTTCCTGGAGTTCGGGCCAGATCAAGGAAGTTTGAAGCTTCTGTCGAAAAAGGAAGGATAGATTGGGATTCCCTGAGATTTTCCAGGCCGAAAGGGAGAGGAGGTTCTGAAGGATTAGACTGTGGGAGAGGCCGAGGGGGTTGGTCAGGAGATCTGGGAAGGAGGGAATTAAGAGAGGGCCATCTATAGAAAGTTCCAGAAGGGTGGGGAATCATACCTGGGAATGCCAGAAAGGAGCTATTAGAACCAAAGTTGCCTGTTGCCGCCTGACTTGAGCCAGTAATCTGGAGATCATGATAAACAGAGGGAAGGCATAATTGAGGGAAGATGACCAGTCTTGAGAAAAAGCATCGAAGGCTAGTGCCAGAGGATCTGGGTGCCAGCTGAAGAATTGAAGAAGTTGTGCGTTGAGACGAGATGCAAAAAGATCTATGTGGAATGGACCCCATTTGTCATGTAAAGTTTTGAACACATCGTGATGCAGTTTCCAATCGCTGGAATCTTGAAAATGTCGAGAATGCCAATCTGCTACCGAATTGAGACAGCCCGGTAGGTATTCTGCTTGTACAGAGATTTTGTTTTGAAGACAAAATTCCCAAAACCCTTTTGCCAATTCCGCTAAAGGCTTGGACTTCGTGCCTCCCAGATGGTTGATGTAGCGAACTGCCGAAATGTTGTCCATTCTGAGAAGAACTGAACAACAAACTCTGGCCTTCATTCGGACCTTGGCGGGCGGCGGAGGCCGCCCGCCAAAGTCCCGCCGTCAAAATACCGTACCGCAGTCGCAAGACCGCGGCGGGTATTTTGACTTTTCCCCTGGGCTGGCGGGCGGCCGCCGAAAGGCCGCCCGCCAGCCCAGGGGAAAACGACCTTCCCACCATGAAGCCGGCTCGTAATCGAGCCGGCGGAGTGGGAAGGTGCGACGGGTGCTACTGCACCCGTCGCGTATTTCACTGTCTGCTATGCAGACAGTGAAATACTAGCGGGCCCTCTTACGGGGGCCCCTGCAGTGCCCATGCCACTGGCATGGGCACTGCAGGGGCCCCCAGGGGCCCCGCGACACCCCCTACCGCCATCCTGTTCCTGGCGGGCGAACCGCCAGGAACAGGATGGCGGTAGGGGGTGTCAGAATCCCCCATGGCGGCGCAGCGAGCTGCGCCGCCATGGGGGATTCAAATGGGCAACGGAAAACCGGCGGGAGACTGCCGGTTTTCCATTTCTGACCGCGGCCAAAGCGCCGCGGTCAGAATGCCCAAGGGAGCACCGCCGGCCTGTCGGCGGTGCTCCCGCCCCCGTTGGCCCTGGCGGTGCAACACCGCCAGGGTCATAATGAGGGCCTCTGTCTCTTGCTAGACTTTTTATTGCAAAGGAGCCGGCAAACATCCCAAAACCCTTTTGCCAATTCCGCTAAAGGCTTGGACTTCGTGCCTCCCAGATGGTTGATGTAGCGAACTGCCGAAATGTTGTCCATTCTGAGAAGAACTGAACAACAAACTCTGACCCTCATTCGGACCTTGGCGGGCGGCGGAGGCCGCCCGCCAAAGTCCCGCCGTCAAAATACCGTACCGCGGTCGCAAGACCGCGGCGGGTATTTTGACTTTTCCCCTGGGCTGGCGGGTGGCCGCCGAAAGGCCGCCCGCCAGCCCAGGGGAAAACGACCTTCCCACCATGAAGCCGGCTCGTAATCGAGCCGGCGGAGTGGGAAGGTGCGACGGGTGCTACTGCACCCGTCGCGTATTTCACTGTCTGCTATACAGACAGTGAAATACTAGCGGGCCCTCTTACGGGGGCCCCTGCAGTGCCCATGCCACTGGCATGGGCACTGCAGGGGCCCCCAGGGGCCCCGCGACACCCCCTACCGCCATCCTGTTCCTGGCGGGCGAACCGCCAGGAACAGGATGGCGGTAGGGGGTGTCAGAATCCCCCATGGCGGCGCAGCGAGCTGCGCCGCCATGGGGGATTCAAATGGGCAACGGAAAACCGGCGGGAGACTGCCGGTTTTCCATTTCTGACCGCGGCCAAAGCGCCGCGGTCAGAATGCCCAAGGGAGCACCGCCGGCCTGTCGGCGGTGCTCCCGCCCCCGTTGGCCCTGGCGGTGCAACACCGCCAGGGTCATAATGAGGGCCTCTGTCTCTTGCTAGACTTTTTATTGCAAAGGAGCCGGCAAACATCTCTAAACAGTTGATATGCAATCTTGACTCCTCTCGAGACCATGTGCCTCCAGTCGAGATTGGACCACACCGGGGTCCCCAACCCAGCAGATTTGCATCTGATTCTAATACAAGATCTGGGGCTGATGCGAAGATAGTCCTGCCGTTCCAGGTATCTAAATGGTCTATCCACCACTGGAGTTCTGAACGAGAGTCTTGATCTAAAACTATGGTATTGGAATAGGCCAGACCTTTTTGGAGATGACAAATTTTTAATCTCTGAAGAGCCTGATAATGTAAAGGGCCCGGAAAGATGGCCTGAACTGATGATGAAAGGAGGCCTACAATCCTTGCCAAAGATCTGAGGGACAGAAGAGAACTGTGAAGGGTCAGAAGAATTTCTGACTTGATGGGTTTTATTTTTGCTGACGGAAGAAGAAGAGTGGCAGACACGGAGTCTACTAGGAAACCTAGAAACTGACTCTTTGAGTTGGATCTAGCGAAGACTTTTAGTAATTGATAATGAAACCAATATCTGAAAGAAGAGTGCAAGTGAGATGAGCGTGAGAAAGTAGAGACATGCGGTTCTGGTTCATGATGAGAATATCATCCAAGTAAATAATCAGTCTGATTCCCCTGGTTCTGAGAAAAGCCACTACTGGTTTCATTAGTTTTGTAAAACACCAGGGGGCAGACGACAGTCCGAAGGGTAGCGAAGTGAAGTGAAAAGTTTGGTTGTTCCATTGAAATTGAAGACATTTCTGAGAATCTGGGTGCATGGGAACTTTGAGGTATGCATCCTGAAGATCGAGACGCACCATCCAATCGCCTTGGAATAAGGAATCTCTGAGGTGGAGAATAGTCTCCATCTTGAAGTGACGATATACGACGAATTGGTTGAACTCTTTTAGGTTGAGAACAGGACGCATCTTTTTGTTTTTCTTTTGGACTAGAAAAACTGAACTGACGAAACCCAAGGGATCTAGAGAACAAGGAGCAATTGCTTGTTTCTGCAAAAGAGACTGAATTTCCAAGGAGATCAAATCTGACATTTGAACAGAAAACTGGGGAGGATGAGGGAACGAAGATTGAAAAGGTTCTGAGTAGAGCTCGATAAGATAACCTTGAACGGTGTTTAAAACCCATGGATCTGCTGTGAGATCTTGGCATTTTGGAAGACATAGAGAAATACGACCCCCTACATCAGGAGAATAAGGAAACTGACTTACCGGATTGGGATGAAAATCTGGAACTGTGATTGCCTTTGTTCCTGAAACCCCTGTTTCTCTGGGGATAAAATTGTGCCTGTCCTCCTGGTAAATGTTGTTGCTGTAGTAGCCACGGGAACCTTGGTTAGAGTAGGCACGGCCGGCAAAGCGGTTCCTGCCTCTGCGGGCCCTGGAGAAAACCCAAGCTGAAAACATCTTCTTCAAGGACAGCTGAGCTTTATCCAGGGATGTGAACGTTGCAACATATTTACTCAACTCCTTTATGAAAGAGTCACCGAAAAGGAGGCCCTCGGCTTTGATGCCTGGATCTGAACCTGCTAGATTTACTAATTTAGGGTCCTTTTTGAGCAGGAGACCCTTTCTGCGCTCATGAGTAATTGCCGAGTTGACATTACCAAGCAGACATAAGGCACACTGAGCCCAGAGGGATAATTCCACGGTATCAACTGTGGCGTGTTCCAAACGGGCTGTTTCAGCCATGTCAAAAATACAGGTCAAGGGCCCTACAATGTCCAAAAGTTTATCTTGGCAGGTAGACCAAGCTTTATCAACCCCTTTGCGAGGGTCCTTCTCAAATTTCGTAAAGAAAGTAATTAGAGATGAATCAAAGGTAGGAGTAGAGGTAATCTTGGAGGGTAAAGCTGGGCGGGGACATTCGGACTTCAATTTTGCTCGAATTTGTTTGTCTAAAGAGGTACGCAACCTGGAAGTAACATAATCCGCCACATGATCAGTGGGTAACCACTCCGTAGAGTGAGGGTGTTGAATATCGTTAGGGTCAAACATTGGAACCCCTTCCGCGTCAAAGGAGGAGGCGGCCGGCGGCACCACTGACTTTGGGGCAGGAGCCCTTTAAATTTGTCTCGCACTCCCGCAACCGCGGGAAGCGCGTCATAGGAGGAGGCGGCCGGCGGCACCACTGACTTTGGGGCAGGAGCCCTTTAAATTTGTTTCGCGCTCCCGCAACCGCGTGAAGCGCGTCATAGGAGGAGGCGGCCGGCGGCACCACTGACTTTGGGGCAGGAGCCCTTTAAATTTGTCTTGTGCTCCCGCAACCGCGGGAAGTGCGTCATAGGAGGAGGCGGCCGGCGGCACCACTGACTTTGGGGCAGGAGCCCTTTAAATTTGTCTCGCGCTCCCGCAACCACGGGACGCGCGCAGGCCAAGGGCGGGCCCGTCATCGTCCGTTAGAGGCTCGGCTGGGCCACCCCTCTTTCCTCCCCAGTGAAAGGTTGACTATTGTATATTTACTATATATTGGGGATCATTTTGGAGCCTTCTTAGTGAGTCTTTGTGGGTTTTTAATATTTTCAATTTTTTAGTCTGTTTTGTTTGTTATTTCGTTATTGAAACATTTTGCTAATATGGGCAGGAAAAGAGGTCCGTTAACTGGCCCCATGGGAGGGGGTGGTGGCAGCAGTAGACAGGGAAGTGGTACCACCACATTGGACTCCTTCCTTGCAAGAGCTGTCGGGGTCGTAACAAAGGAGATTGATCTGGCAGAAAGGAGGTTATCAATGGAACTGGAGGACTGGCGTCTGGCCCCAATAGATAGTGGTCCTCGTGAGGTTGTGGATGTGGAGGTGACTTATCCGGAAGGAGACCAAGGTACTGCTATGGTTGCTGTTGAACCTGCTCAAATTGAGCAAATAGAGACTACAGAGGGTTCTGGTGGCCAAGGCCCTTCCAGAAGAAGCAAAAGACTTTTATTATCTTCTCCCCCGGCCTGCCCCCTGGATAAATCCCCCCTGAGGAAAAAAAAGGCCTTAAAGAAATCGATTCCCAAATCGAAAACATCCCCCTTGGAATTCCCTAAGGGTACGAGTAGTGACCCTGCACCTTGCCAGCAGCTGAGTTGTGATGTTACTATTTTTTTGTCAAAATTTCGTGAAATGATCCTGGAGATTTTATCCCCCGTTGTGGCGAAACTATCGGCCATAGAAAAGGCAGTTTCTCTGATATCTGTGCAAGGTAGTCAGGGGAGGCATTGTGTAGGTGGATGTGTGGCCCCGCCCAGAGGATCTCATCCTTGTGAGGAGTTGCTCCTGCCGGAGGACGCTGCAGGGCCATTGGGGCCTCTGGGCAAATCATCTCAGCTATTGGTTAATTCTGGGAATTCTGGGGGACAAGGCGCTCATGCTGAGATTGCACCGGCTGCACCGACTTCTTTATTAAGGGCGGATAGGACTGTCAATAGGCCTAGCTGTAGTAGGCAGCCTGATCCTGAATTTGTGGTAACGGGGGGGCTGACCAACAGCTGGTTGGGAATAATAATCTGAATCTCCAGACAGCCAGGCCTGAATTGACCTGTTTGGATCTCCCCCCAGCTTGTGCTCCTTATGTGGTGGTATTAACTAATGTACCTGCTCTTGCCCCTGGGGTTACTGAGTCCACGGCTCAACTCATAAACAAGGCTGGATATTGGTTGAGTAAGAATTGTGATTTCTCATGTAAGGATTTCAACAATATTCTGTTTGCCAGAAGAATTGGATGGGTTGGGCCCAAAAATAGGGTGGGGGATGATGATTGTATTATTATAAATGTCAGATACCCAGCTCTGAGTCAAAGGCTCCTTTCTACCTACCGCCCTGCTGTATTTAGATACAATTGGTATGGTCCCTTTGGGTTATTTTTATGACCACATGCGATTGAGTGCCAGGGTCTTATCGGGCTCTGGTAGGTTTCCCCCCCTGGGTCAGAATAGTCACGAGGCAACCAGCAGAAGAACTGTCACTAACAGTAATCTATCCCTGGAAGGGGTGGATTGACAATGCGCCAAGACCCTGGCTATACGGGAAGAGGTGCCCCCACAGTGTAAACTTATCTCATGGAATATTGCGGGCTATGATGCTAAGTTATCTGATAAGGCGTGGATTAGGTGTGTGACTAATTTTGATGTGATCATGCTTCAGGAAACCTGGTCAGAGGGGTTGTCTGTGTGGGATGGGTACAACAGATTTGCAATTCCAGCTGTGAAGTCTCTTGGTGGCCGCCCAAAAGGTGTCTTGGTTACCCTAATTCGCCTCTCTAAGATAGTGGGTGCATTTCAAATTAACTGCAATCACCAAGGTATATTGCTGGTATGGGTAATTTTCTCTAATAATTTTAATATTTTACTGGCTAACTTTTATAATGCTGTATGGGATATGGGATGCCAAATTGGGGCCCTGTTTTCCGTTCTTCAGGTTTTGAAATACAGAATGCAGGAGATGGGGTTAGAATTCTGTGCTATTGTCTCTGGAGACTTTAATGCTAAACTGGGAGGCTCAGTACTGTGGTTAATCCCTTTATTTTTGACTATGAGGATTATTCAGTTGATGGTCTGAAGGACGCCAGAGGCAGGGTTCCAATCAAGGAACTCAGGAAGCTGGGTCTTCTGAATGTGTGTGATATAGAAGCCGTAGGCACTCATCAACTCCCAACTTATGTGGGAAGAGGATTTGAATCCACTATTGACTATATCTTTATATCTCCACCTATGAAAGACCTGCTGACTGGGGGGGAGGTGATGGGGGAGAGTTTTAGTGATCACAATCCCCTTATAGTATCCTTTAAACTCCCTGGGGCCCTACGTAATTTAGGGCGAGGTAGGCCGGTAGTAGTGGAGATAAAGGACCAGGGTAGGCGGCTTGGGTGGAAGCAAGTGGATTCCCTAAAAATTTTAGAAAGGGTGGTGGGGAAAAATGTACATCTATTTATGGACACACTCTTGACGGAGGCCCCTAATCCTAAAACTGCTATGAATGCAATAACAATAGTAAATGCAGCAGTGAGAGACTGCCTTTTCTCAGTAAGCAGCCAACCTAGTAAACGTAATTGTGGTTGGTACGACAAGATCTGCTATGATGCAAGGGCAAACCTGAAGATGGCCACTAAGAAACATCCTAGAGATTGGGTCCTCGTAAAAGAAGCTAGAATGAAATATAAGAGGGCCCTGAGGGATAGCAAGATTAAACATAAGGATAAAGCCTGGGAAGAGTTAGAACGTGCCATAGCTCTGAAGGATCCTGGCCTGTTTTGGAGAGTGGTAAATAGAGGTTCCTTTGGAACAGACACATCTGAGGGCCTTGGCTGTAACATCGCCCCGGAAGCATGGGTAATTCACTTTTGTAGTATCTTTGAGGGTTCTCCCCTAAGAAATAATCGGGAGAATGAGTATGAGATGGCTCCCAACCTAGCAATTAGGTTTTCGCTCCAGTAGGTTATGGATGCGATACAGAGTAGTGCATGCAATAAATCTCAGGGCCCGGATTCGATCCCTATGGACCTGTATAAAGCGAACCCCCAGTTATGGGCACCTGTTCTCTTAAATGTCCTCAATGCAGCAGTTACTGTGGGTATCCCTGCCTCTTGGAGACTGGCATGTATTGTCCCAGTGTTTAAAAAGGGCGACCGAAATGATCCTAAGTCCTACCACCCTATTTCTCTGCTGGACTCTTCAGTGAAGATTTTGGGACGGATTATTGTAAGGCGCCTGGAGTCCTGGATGATAGGGAATTATATTTTAAGTCGGGATCAGTATGGTTTCAGGGAAGGCCTTGGCACGCAAGATCAATGTCTTAACCTATTGATGCCCCATTTTACTTTGTTTTGTGTTTTTTATGCACCATTCAGAACTCGTTTTTTATTACCTCTCCTAAGGCTCAAGGGTTTTGTGCAATATCGTCCGGCTTTTATGTGGCTGCAGATGGCCTCAGATGTATTGGTGTGGAAGGGGCTGGGATCATTCCTGAAGGGAGCTATTACTTGGCGTAACAATGTAGAATTTTTAGAATGAATCCTTCTATTTTACTGTTTCTATGTATGTGGTTATATATGTTTTTATTCCTGATGGGTGTTCTTATTATTTATGGTTTTATTGCTAATTTTAACAAATGTATTGAAGATTATTTATTGTAATGGATGAATTTTTTCATACCGAATAAAAGTTAACCCCTTCCGCATCCATTATCTTACATGACCCAGATTGCTCATGGCTTTCTTGTTTAGATTTTTTGGGAGGAGGAGGGGAGAAAACATCTGCATTGTCCGAATCCGAATGAGGGTCATGTAACTCATCATCTGTGTCAAGAATTTTTTACATTAAAATTGGGGAGGAAATATGTTTAGTCTTGGTAACGCACTTCTTAGAGGGTCTGGATAGAAGTAACCCCTTGTTAAAGGAGGCCTTTGAGGAGCCACGTCCTCTGTCCAATAGAGTTGTATTTAAATTTTTTGAAGAGCCAGGATGCTTTCTGCTTTCCCCCGCAGACTGGGCCAGCATGGTTTTTAAAACCACCTTGACAACAGAATTCTCAAAATTCTTACATAATTTCTCCCAAGAAGCTGAAACAGCTTGTTCCACTGAAAAATGAATAAAATAATTTAAATTATCCTTGAGGGCTTCTTCCTCCTCCTCCTGGACAAGCTGGGAAACAGAGGAGCTGTCCATCGTAGCCAAAACTTCAGTAAAGTCAATAATAAGTGAAAAAACGGGATTGAAAGGGTTAAATCCCTTGAAACAGTGAGGGAAAGGCTAGGCCCAGTGGATAAATGACTGGAGAGGAAGACCGAGGAGTCCCCGAGGAAAGGAGCACTCTCGGAGCTGACGGAACCAAACAAACACCGAAGGTAATAAATAACACTGGGGCGTTTAACTGGAGACTCTGTTCCCCTCAACTGCAGTTAAAATAGCTACAGTGCGTTGAGGGGAAAAACGGCTGAAAAAATAAAGCGCACGTGAAGAGGGAGTGCGAGGCAGTGAATGCGGCTACAAGCAAGCTAGAAATACGAAGGGTAAAAGAATACAGACGTGCAAAGTAGAACGCGCATATAAACCATAAAGCACATACTGTAAATATTGAAACTTGAGTAAAATAAGGGCAATAAATAATACTTATCTTGACTGCGAGCAGCAAGAAAAGAGGGCTGTTCTCAGTCAATATAGGTATTATTGGGGCTACTCGACAGTGATTGGTGCATTACGTTGAACTACTCCTTTTTTCCCATTGGCTACTTGTGTTCGCCTTATGGGATCTGTAGTTTATTCTTGACTGCAGCTGCTGTTTGAAATAAAGAAAAGACTAAAGCATAATAGGAGCCTCCGGTCTTGCCATAAAATTAAATGCGTTGACAACAGGTTGTATGATGTGTTGTATGCCGTTCTGCAGGTGATGACACACTAAAGCAAAGTCTGTTTCATCTAAACAAACAGATGTAGAAAAGGTTGTAATACATCTGCAGCTTTCTTCAAGTTCTATCTGATCATAACCCTATATTCAAATCAAGCCGAGAAAAGACCTTGGTACGATTTAGTTGTGTTAACATGTCACCAATGTGCGGTATTGGCTTTCGTTCTCATTCAATTGCTTTGTTCGCCTAGGGCATGTCAAGGCCTATGAACACAGCTCCTTCACGGTCCTTTTTAGGCACTACTACTATGGGATGAACTCAAGCTGTTTGACCAGTGGATGGTTCAATAATGTTGTACTTAAGTAATAATTAAAGTTCTTTTTCAACAGCTTCTTGTAAATGAAAAGCAACTTGTCTATGTCTCTGAGCAACAAAACAAACATCCTCATTGATATGCACTTTTACCTTTCCTAGACCATGAACCTGTGTAGGGAATTGACTTACGGCCTCATTAAGAGACTGGTGGTCTTGAGACAGTCAGCCTTGTGGTGGCATTTGGACCGCCGCATTTCAGGTGGTCCGACAGTCACATTACGACCCTTGGCGGTCGGACTGCTGTCCCCACCAGGAACATGGTTCCCAGCGGCATGGCGACAGTCGGAGTCATACAAATGAAAAAACAAAGACCTTATCCAGCCTGCTTAATTCCAAAAAAAGGTAATCATATAACCATACGAGGCTCAGTGGTGTACAAAAAATATTAATTCGTATTTTATTGTCCATTCATTTCACAATTTACAAAATATATATTCATTAAAAAATTCCAATACTATATTAGCACATTATAAACAGACATCCCCTAATCCCAAACAATCTTTACAGTCATACTTTACAGACTCATACCACATTCTTTCTCATTTGCTATTACTCTCTTTTAAAATCACTCCCCCAACACCTTACATGCCAAACTCCCAAATGTCTAAAACACTTCCATAATTCATGAAAAGTCTTGCATCAAACTAATGAGTCAAGACTCAATATCTCACCAGCACTTATGTTAGCAATGTTATTTGATAAATTATAATCGTCTTTAACTGTCTTTTATAAACCTGTTTGAATCCGCCCTTAGTGTTTACACTCCATATACTGTGTAAGTTCATTTTGCGTGGCAGAGCGGTACCTTTTTGTAGGATCTTGGAAATAGTTTCTTAATCAACGATGCATAGACTTTTCCATTAAGCTCTTTTTCCATTTACATGCTTCACATAGATTGGAGTTGCGCTTTGACTCCACATATGTCAACCATCAACTCGCCACTTCAACAAAGGCACAAGTGGCACACACAAGCAGTTTGCTTGGACCACAGCAAACTCTTCAGGAGAGCACTTTCTTCTTTGGGTTAATTATCTCCTACCTCATCGCCAGCTGTATTGTCCTCCCAGCCTGGTACCAGGCCACACTGGAAGCTGTAAATCAGTCTTTATTTCTCTGTATGTGCATTCTAAACCAAACTTTTCTTACATTCTGTTCAAATGATTACATCATACTGATACAACGTCCTCGGGAGCCAGAAAGGTTCTGTTCTAAATCATACAAGACACTAGTTAGTTACCTGTAATCATTCTTCAAACTTGCAAGGATTTTCTTAAGCCAATGATCAATTCTGCAGTTTCTGGCATCGCAATTCCACAATCCATACGTTAGTCTTTCCAGGAAGATAATGCAAAGATTTCAGTTAGTGAGTTCATGACATTTTCTATAGACAAAAGATATCACACATTATTACTCAACGATAAAGCATTAGAGCTTTATGCTGAGGGCTACACATGCTGTTAAGTGTTGTCTCTATATGTGACTGGTTTGAGAAGCAGGTTATTAAAAGAGAGCATGAATGGGCTTATTTACAAGCCCCTATGGCCCAGGGGGGCACAGCAAGTGTCTTGCTGCATTGCCCTTCCCCCCTGGTAAAGGGCAGAAATGCGCCATATCTACAGGATACGGTGCATTTCTGTCCTCTCCCCCTGCACTGGCCCTAAAATTAGCTGCCTAGTGCCTATGCAGGCACCCTCACACCATAGTGCAAGGGTGCCTGCGTTGCAGGGAATGATTGTTTATGTGCAGGAAGGTGTCCCTTCCTGCACATAAACAATCAATAATGGTGATTTGTTACTTCTTTGTGTGCTGCATTTGCAAATCGTCATTATTGAAAGATTGTTTATGGGCAGGAAAGGACAGCTTCCTGCACATAAACAATCATTTATAGCAATTTGCTCTTTCTATGTGTGCTGCAGAATGCAGCACACATGGAAAAAGCAAAAATGTTGCGCCACACTAACACCACCCCTGGGGTGGCATTAGCTTTAGGCGCTGCCTCAGGTTCACGATTTCTCATAAATCCGGGGCAGTTTCAAAAGTAATGGGTTTTGCGTGGAAACACCCACAGCAACATCCATTGCACGCTCCTCTGCCCCAGAAAACGGTGTGGGGGCGCCCATATTTACAAGGTGGCGTTAAGCCATGCAAAGGGGCTTAGCGCTGCCTTGTAAATGTGGAAAAGAAAGTGGTTGCTGAAAGTGATGCTCCCTTGGCACTCGGGGCTTGTAACAGAGGGAGAATTATTAGACTTTTAGGGCAGAGTGGTAGACTGCTACTCACCGTTAAGTGCTTCAATGCTTTATCAGTGTAGTAAGTGCTATATAAATCCATTTACCATACAATACAATATACCAGTCAACAATTTCTCTCTCCCACACCATTGTCTTCAATGGAGCACCCAAAGTTCCAGTTTGCTAAGAATGAAAAACAATCCTTGCATGTACTGTGCCATTTTCCTGCTTTTCTTGCGTTCTATAGAAAGTTTCAATGACATTCAACCCAATTTGTTCGTGTTTATTTTTGCTCGTCTTGGCTGCAGTATTTATTAGCTTCTAAATTCCAAGTGTTCATTGCTCACATTGCTTTCACAACCTTTTGACATCAATGGGAATTTCTGCTTCTGGAAATGTACTGCATGTTGTTCGCTTTTAATCGCAGTACAGCTAATGTCTATGTGAAAGGAAGGCTTGCTTCGTTCCCAAAGCTCTACTTCACGTTACTATGGTTTTTACAAGTGTGCATTCTTGTTTATTCATCCTATTATTATAAAAGATGTTGAAGACAGACATTAAAATATTAAGGCGGTCATTCTGACCTCGGCGGTAAAAGGCGCTTACTGCCGGTCAGAAGACCGCCATAACACCGCCGCGGCCGCGGTAAACCGCCATGGTCATTCTGACCCGCAACTGGCAAACCGCCAAAAACCCGACATCCACAAAAGTCCGCCACACCAAAGGTCAGCGCAAAAATGACGATGACCAAACCTCCACCGTCACGCCAACAGAAATACGCCCATACCATTCCGACCCACAAATCGACGCGGCGGTCTTTCAAACGCGGTATTCCATTGGCGGTACACACCGCCGCGGTCAAAGTACACACACACATAGAAAACTCAGCCACATTGGTCAGTTTGAAATACACACACCTGATACACATACTAACACCACTCCCACACACCCAACACAATATAAAACACACACCCACATCACCCACAAGCCCCTACGACCCGAAATTATTGACGAAGGCTAGAGAGAGAGCACAGAATAGACAATCCGACAACACAGAGGCACACAACACTATCACCCACACAGAATCCACGCACCAAACACCACACACCACCGCACGCACCACACTCATCACCACAAACGCCACCCCACATCTCAAACACACCACCCCATGGCACCCCAAAGACACCCCAGGTTCAGTGACGCCGAACTCAGGGTCATGGTGGAGGAAATAGTCCGTGTAGAGCCCCAGCTCTTCGGGGCACAGGTGCAGCACTCCACAATTGCCAGGAAGATGGAGCTATGGCAAAGGATAGTGGACAGGGTTAACGTGGTGGGACAGCATCCACGCAATCGGGAGGAGATCAGGAAGAGATGGAACGACCTACGGGGGAAGGTGCGTTCCATGGTATCAAGGCACAACATTGCGGTGCAGAAGACTGGCGGCGGACCCCCACCTACTCCCCCCGAATTTACCGCATGGGAGGAGGAAGTCTTGCACATCCTGCATCCTGAGGGCCTCGCAGGAGTAGGCGGAGGAATGGACTCTGGTAAGGCAAATCTTCACTACTGCTTCCCACCCCCACCCCACCTGCATGCCAAATCATACCGCCACCCTCACCCCCTCCCCCATCACACCAACACCTAGCAAAAGGCTCACCATCACAACCCACCCATCCCAACACCAAGCCCTGCATGCGACCACAAAGCATGGACACCCATCACCAAAGCATGCCCACTGCACACACACATCACCCCCACAAGCCACCCTCACAAAAGCCCCCACAAGGAAATGCCTGCACTTGGGTACACGGACACCCACCCATCACACGAAATGCCACACACAGAAGCAATATCCATACCTTTATACCCCTGCAGGACCCGAACGCCACCACACCGCCACAGAGGGTCCAGAGATGTCCATCCCACCCCCAGAAGAAGCCCCCAGCGATGACAGCAGCTCTGTCTCCCTGGAGCCAGATGACCAGCCCAGCCCATCGGGGACCTCTGGACAGTCGGTTCCCCACAGACAGCCACAGGCTACACCAGACCCAACCCCCTCTGGGGACACCAGCACAGCTCCCACCCAGCGGGCCCATGCCTCTGTCTCCAGGACACGTAAATCAGCGGTGTGTCCACCACTACAGGGCACCCAGGTTGACCCACCACCCCAACAACAACAGGGACTTGGGGGCAGTGGTAGTGGGCACACCGTCCAGGGGACAAAGGCACAGGAACACAGGGGAACTGGGAGGGCTGCTGTGCGACAGGGGGGGGACAGGCCCGGGGAACCGACTCTCCAAGAGGCCCTCTCCTCCATCATGGGAGCATACCACCGCTCCCAGGAGACAATGGCAACGGTACTGGCCCGGTTCCAGGAGATCCAGGAACTGCAGGAGGAACGGTGCATGGGGTTCAGGGAGGAACTGAGGAACATCGGTTCCGCAATGGGGACCATCGTCGTGGCCCTTACCCAGATCGTCACCACATTGCGGGACCATGTGGCACCCCAAAGGGCCCCTGTCACTAGCCCAGGCCAGGAACAGCCTACCACCTCCGCCGGCGCTAGTGGACAGGAGGCCCCCACACAACGACAGGCCACCAGAACCCCACCTCCTGCAGAAGAAGAACCACCCCGCAAGCGGAACCTGAGATCTCACAAGAAGACAGAGTAGGAATGCAAGACCCCCGCCAGCCTAAGATACCCCCTGATGTCATCCCACTGTCCCACATTGTCACCCTGTCCAACCTTGAACTGCCCCTGCTCCATCCTTCCACAGGCATATGGACAATGCACCTGTGCGACTGAGAACTGGACTCTGCCATGGACATTACTCCACCCCCACCCATCACCGTTTCCCAATCATGTACCTATATGTAGCACTTAAAAAAAATCACTTATTGCACTTAAAAAAACAGGAGTCTGCTTGTATTCTTAACAAATGTATTACACATAACGGTGCAATAATGTCCAGTTACTTTGTGATGACAACATACCAATTTCAATAAGCTTTAGTCCATGGGCAAACAAAGCTGAAGTCAGGCAGTGGGTCATACAGCTCTGAAAAGGGAAGGGAAAGTCACAAATCAGTTAACAGGAACTGGGGGGAAACACAGACAGTGGAGACGCATGAGGCCTTAAGTAAATGTAAAATGGGGTGGCTGATTCTTACCTGTGTGCTACTGAAAATATTGTTGTATGACTGTATCCCTGTTGTCTGTGTCGTCCCCGTCGTCTTCCTCCTCTTCACTCTCCACAGGCTCCACAGCTGCTACAACACCACCATCTGGACCATCCTCCTGCAGAAAAGGCACCTGGCGTCGCAATGCAGGATTGTGAAGCATACAGCAGGCCACGATGATCTGGCACACCTTCTTTGGTGAGTACATGAGGGATCCCCCTGTCATATGCAGGCACCTAAACCTGGCCTTCAGGACCCCGAAGGTCCTTTCTATCATCCTCCTAGTTCGCCCATGGGCCTCATTGTACCGTTCCTCTGCCCTGGTCCGGGAATTCCTCACTGGGGTCAGTAGCCACGACAGGTTGGGGTAACCAGAGTCACCAATTAGCCACACACGGTGTCTCTGTAGCTGTTCCATCACATAAGGGATGCTGCTATTTTGCATGACATACGCGTCATGCACTGACCCAGGGAACTTGGCATTTACATGGGCGATGTACTGGTCAGCCAAACAGACCACCTGGACATTCATCGAATGATAACTTTTTCTGTTTCTGTACACCTGCTCACTTTCTTTGGGGGGAACCAAAGCCACATGGGTCCCATCAATGGCACCAATGATGTTGGGGATATGTCCAAGGGCATAGAAATCACCCTTCACTGTAGCCAATTCGCCCACCTCAGGGAAAATAATGTAGCTCCGCATGTATTTCATCAGGGCAGACAACACTCTGGACAAAACCTTAGAAAACATAGGCTGAGACATCCCAGATGATATGGCCACTGTTGTCTGAAAACACCCACTTGCCAAAAAATGGAGTACTGACAGAACCTGCACCAGAGGGGGAATCCCTGTGGGTTGGCGGATGGGGGACATCAGGTCTGGCTCCAGCTGGGCACAGAGTTCATGTATAGTTGCTCTGTCAAGCCTGTATGTAAGTATGATATGTCGTTCTTCCATTTTCGACAGGTCCACCAGCGGTCGGTACACAGGAGAATTCATCCTTCTCCTCGCAAGTCCCAGCGGACGGTGCCTAGGAAGGACAACATGGAGCACAGAGTCAAGCAACCCACAGGTTTGTTCACACAGCTTGCACAGTACACGAATCGCTATGCATTGAAAGGTTTGTATGAGTGGCAATGCAAGGCCTAGGCCTGTGTGACGCAGTAGAAATCATGCCATGTGGGCCCTTGAAATGGCGGCTGCCTGACCTGTGAAGTGTGACAGTGGGATGTGAGGTCACTGCGCTGGCTTGGCACACCGTGGCGGTAGGCGGTCGAAGACCGCGGCGCAAAGCAGCATTGGTTAACATTGAACCCTATGGATCTCAGGAGCCAATGACGATGTGCGCCGGCGGTCGCGGTACGCACCGCCGCGGGCGTGACCGCCATTTTCTATCTGATTAATCACTCGAGACCTGATCATCCACAGGAGAGGACCTATACTGCAAGTGCTGCTGTGACCTCGGTCTGGGAGATACAATAGCTGCTGCGACTGGGGAAAGGGCCCCTGCCTTCACTTCCGAAGAATTGGAGAGACTTGTTGATGGGGTCCTTCCCCAGTATGCGCTACTCTACGGTCCTCCAGACCAACAGGTTAGTACACAGGGTGCACGTTGAATGGGCTATGCCTGTGTTGAGTGGGGTGTATGTAAGATGGTGGGGAGGGGAAAGAATGAGGAGTGCAACGCACGAAAGATGAGAGCATGTGCCACATGGCAAGGTTGGGGAGGGGGGGGCCACTCACATTGACCAGGCAGAAAACTGATTTGATTTCCTTTACCACCCTGTACATGTCACATAGGTCAGCGCCCATTAGAAGATCGACATTTGGCGTGCCATCGCCAAGGACGTCCAGGCCCTGGGGGTCCACAACAGACGGGGCACCCACTGCCGAAAGAGGTGGGAGGACATCCGCCGTGGGACCAAAAAGACCGCTGAGTCTCTGCTGGGGATGGCCTCCCAACGTAGGAGGGGTGCCAGCCGCCAATTGACCCCCCTGATGTCCCGGATCCTGGCGGTGGCCTACCCCGATTTGGATGGGCGCGTGAGGACATCACAGCAGACACAAGGGGGTGAGTATCAGCACATTCTGCTATCTTTGCGCGCAGTGAAGGTGTCTGGGTGGGGGAGGAGGGCTGTGGCTATCTCCAAGCCAGGGCGCATTCTGTAGGCTAGGCCCCTCCGTTAGACACGGCCCTGTGCCCCCACCCCCCACCTCTGTAGGGTGCCAAGTACAGCTATCCATGGTCCGGCCTCACCCATGTGTGCATTTGTCGTCCATAGACCTGTAGGCCTAGTCACAATAACTGAGTAGTGTACCCCGATTGCGCGGCCTAGTGCAGGGGGCTTCTGTGTCTGTCCTCTCCGACAACGGTGTTGCCAATGCATGCACTCAACCTGTCTTCATTTCTCCCCCCCCCATTTTCTTTGTCTTCCTGTTCATGTGTGCATTAGCATCATCAGGCGGAGGAGAAGTGGCATCGGCGCACGAGGGAGCTGCATCTCACATGGCCCCGGAGGGCCATACAACAGACTCCGAGTACACCAGTGAGACGGAGGGCGAGTGGAGCTCCACAACGGGGACCCGTGGAGACGTCAGCGACACCGACACGTCCTCGGAAGGGAGCTCCCTAGCGCACCAGCCCCGCCCTCCCAGCAGCCCCTCAGCCTTCGCTCCGTCCCCGCTCGCCCAGGAAGGCGGGCATCTCCTTCGCCCCAGGCACCTCAGGCCCTGCCCCAGTTACCCCTGCTGCCCTCAGTGAGGAGGTCATTGACCTCCTCAGGACACTCATTGTTGGGCAGTCTACCCTTTTGAATGCCATCCAGGGTGTAGAAAGGGAGGTGCATCGGAGCAATGCATACCTGGGGGGCATTCATTCGGGTCAGGCTGCCCATCAGCAATCGTTCAACGCTCTGGCCTCAGCACTGACGGCAGCCATTGTCCCTGTCACCAGCCTCCCTCTTCTGACTCCCTCCACCCAGTCCCAGTTTCCTGTTCCTCTGCCTATCCCATCCACACCATCAGACCAGCCTGCCCACACCTCTACACCCAAGGGCAGCTCATCCAGACATAAGCACCACAGATCCCACAAGCATTCACCCAAGCAACATCCAGATGCAGACATGCCAACAGTCACTACCACCTCTGTGTCCCCCACCTCCTCATCTCCCTCCTCCCTCCCTGTGACGTCTCCACTCACACCTGCATGCACACCACCATCAGCCAGTACTTCCATCACCAGCACACCCTCCATTACAGTCCGCACACGTGCAGTCACCACCCCCACTGCCATTTACACGTCCCCTGTGTCCTCTCCCAGTGTGTCTGTCACCCCCTCTTCCAAAGCACACAAACGCAGGCAGCCACCCACCCAACAGCCATCCACCTCACGATAGCCTCCGTCACAAGCACCTGCACCCAAAGACAGCACACTTGACTCTCCTACAACCACATCCTCTTCCTCCACTCCCATACCCACTACACCTACCCGTCCCTGCCCTTCCCAAGTCGTTTTCCTTTCCAACCTTGAGCTCGTTCCAATCACTGACCCACCAGCCTCCATCTGGTAAGAGTAAAAAAAGCACCTCGGCCACCACCAGCCCTGCATCTACTGTGACCATAGTGCAGGGCTATTGGAGTCCACCAGATCCTAGGGCAGGAACATCGGCCAGCAGCAAGGGGACAGCCAGCCCACCCCCTGGGAAGAGGACAAAAAAGAAAAAGGCCCGGCGCGACAAGACTGAGACGGCTGCCACCCAGGACAGTAGCCTTGCCCCGTCACCTGCCACATCATCCAAGGGAGGCAAGGGCCACAGAGCTTCAGCGAAGGAGGGCAAGGGCAGCAGGGCGGAGAAGTCAGGCAGCAGGCGAGCTGCCCAGGAGGGCCCCACCAGCCCCATTCCGGTTGTGACGGACGACACCCACGGGCCCAGGACTCCATCACAGGAGGGCCCCGCGACCGCAAGGTCGGATGGCGAATGAGCGGGAAGTCTTGCCCAGGTCTGGCTCTCTAGACACACAGAACAAGCACCGCTGAACAGGGCCCCGCCGGGAGTAGCACCGCTGAACAGGGCCTGCCGGGAGCAGCACCGCTGAACAGGGCCCCGCCGGGAGGAGCACTGCTGAACAGGGCCCCGCCGGGACAAGAACCGCTGAACAGGGGCCCGCCGGGACAAGCACCGCTGAACAGGGCCCCGCAGGGACAAGAACCGCTGAACAGGGCCCCGCCGGGAGGAGCACCGCTGAACAGGGCCCCGCCGGGAGGAGCACCGCTGAACAGGGCCCCGCCGGGAGGAGCACCGCTGAACAGGGCCCCGCCGGGACAAGAACCGCTGAACAGGGGCCTGCCGGGACAAGCACAGCTGAACAGGGCCCCGCAGGGACAAGAACCGCTGAACAGGGCCCCGCCTGGAGGAGCACCGCTGAACAGGGCCCCGCCGGGAGGAGCACCGCTGAACAGGGCCCCGCCGGGAGGAGCACTGCTGAACAGGGCCCCGCCGGGACAAGAACCGCTGAACAGGGGCCTGCCGGGACAAGCACAGCTGAACAGGGCCCCGCCGGGACAAGAACCGCTGAACAGGGGCCCGCAGGGACAAGAACCGCTGAACAGGGCCCCGCCGGGACAAGAACCGCTGAACAGGGCCCGCCGGGACAAGAACCGCTCTGCTGGGCCCTTCATCTCAAGCACCGCTCCGCTGGGCCCTTCATCTAAAGCACCGCTCTGCTGGGCCCTTCCTGTCAAGCACAGCTCCGCTGGGGCCTTCATCTCAAGCACCGCTCCGCTGGGGCCTTCATCTCAAGCACCGCTCCGCTGGGCCCTTCATCTCAAGCACCGCTCCGCCGGGCCCTTCCTGTCAAGCACCGCTCCGCTGGGCCCTTCATCTCAAGCACCGCTCCGCTGGGCCCTTCCTGTCAAGCACCGCTCCGCTGGGGCCTTCATCTCAAGCACCGCTGGCCCATTGACAGTGCCGGTTCTGTGTCGAGCAGGGCTTCAGGAAGCACTCTTGGCACCATGCCTCCTCCATTAACAGTGGAGTCGGTAATCCATCTAATGGACTGTGGCTTGGCACTTCCCAGGATGGAACAGTGGGCAACCCACCCACTGTAGGGACTTGAGAGACTGTGGCTTTGCACTCCCCAGGATGGTACAGTGGGCAAGCCACCCACTGTAGAGACTTGTGAGACTGTGGCTTTGCACTCCCCAGAATGGGACAGTGGGCACGGAGGCCCCTCGTGGATCTGGCGTTGTGGACTCATGTGGCTGAGGTGCCCCTCCTTCCCTTCCCCCTGAGGTGCCTGTAGTTTTATCATCTGATGCCCCAGCAGTGTTCTCTCCAATGGTATCTGGTCTCCTGTGTGGGCTTTGCCCATGTGTTTGTGCACATTGGCCCACGGACTATGGAACTTTGACAGAATGTGCAGGACTTATTGCCTATGTATATATTGTTGACTATGTTCATTCCTTATTTTTGTATCTTTTATATAGCATATTTCCCATACCTTCAATGGAGCTATTTATACATATATTTTATAGATCATTTTAATTGTGTCTTTGCATTATTCCGGGGGGTTTGAGTGGTGTCACTCTGACTTGTTGCTCGGCATTGGGGTGTAGGTATTTGTGGTGGGGGGGTGGGTGTATGGCGCATGTGTGTGCCCGTAAGCTTTCCTCCTCCCCCTCCCCTGTGTCGTAGGTGCAGTACTCACCGTTGTCGTCTGCGCCGGCGTTCGTACTCCTGGTAGATGAGCAGGTAGACAATAGCTGGTAGGATGTGTAATTCGGGTTCCATGCTGTCCTCCTTCCTCGTGGAGTGTGTATAGGTGAGCGTTTTCCCGTTCGTAGTCTGTTTCCACCGTGTTTTTATCGGCGGGGCTCCCGCCCCGGAAAAGGTGGCGGATTGGTGAGTTGTGATAGGGTGGGCGGTACATTGTCTGCCGCCTGCCTGTTGGCGGTGACCGCCGCGCTGTTTGTCTGTCCCGCCGTGGCGGTCGGAGTGTTAATGTAGCGGGCTGTGTTGGCGGTTCCCGCCAGGGTCAGAATTCCTTTTTTTTGACCGCCTGCCTGTTGGCGGGTTGGCCGCTGCTTTATCACCGACCGCCAGGGTCAGAATGACCCCCTAAGTGTTGCTCGTTCAGGCACATGGGTGTCTGCAGCCTTTCAGGTTTATAGAAGCAGCTTAAACCGTCCCGTGGTTGCATGACGATTCATTGGTGCTGTAGGGTTCCCCCTACATCAATGTCTGAAAATTGTAGTTTTCATTGACATCATGACAAGTTGACCTTCAGTCTCTCTAGAAAGTCATTTAGACAGCACAAATGTGGCAGATGGAATTTCCTTAAATAAAATGAACCACAGTGTAACGGGAGTGCTGCCGAACGCAGCTCCCAAACACCTGTCGGGGGAGGAACACAATGGCCCGGGGGCACGAGAGGAAACCTCCCTGCCATGACGTATGACGCTGAGGGCGTCATAAACATCATAAGAGAAGACGGACGAGAGAGATCGGGAGAAAAGAAGGAGGAGCCGAGAACGCGGGGAAGCCGGAGTGAGGAGATCGCCATCGGAGCATCGGAAGAAGAGAAAGAGACCGCCGTGACCGGAGAGCCGACAACGGAAAGGGAAACCGCCATCACCAGGGGGCCGGAGGAAGAGAAGGACACCGTCGAGGTCGGAGAGTCGGTTGCAGCGAGGGGAAGCACCGCCATCCGAGTGCCCAGGACGGAGGAAGAGACCCAGAAGTCAGGACGCCTCGAAGGAAGGAGGAACCACTGGGCAACTCCCGGCCCAGACGAAGAGAAATCGGGAGATCACCCACGTGCCGGCCGCGCCCCGGGAGGGACGTGGCCCTCCCAGGTACGTCTATACCCTGCCTGGCAGACCCTGTCAGGCTGGCTGACAGGGAAAAGAGAAAAGGGGGGGGAAGAAAGGGAGGACGGGAAGACCTCGTGAAAGAAGGGGACTTACCAGAAAAGGAGAGGGGGACCTAAACTGCTTTAACCCACGGACAGGGACACCACCCGAAAAACCCTAAGAAAAGGAAGAGAAAGGGTTTTTTTTTTTGGAGTAAAAAGGAAATAAGGGCACAATACCACAGAGTGATACCCACCACCAGCACCAGCCCTACCTAGTCCACACCACCCTACTAACCCTGTTTGAACCCTTGTCTTATCCCTACTTTATTCATTTACCTGATTACTTTTATTTTTCTTTTTCTTTTGGGAATACGGGAGATCGGAGGACGGAAAAACCAGACCGCCTCAAGACGGAACCAAGTCACCACCAGAGACTGTAAAACCCAAGCAGGGTTTTGGGGAAATAGAAAATAGGGCTAATCTTGTGGAAAGAAACAAGAGAGAATTGGCCAACTTTAAATAAAACAGTTATTATTCCCTCAAATAGTGGTGCCAGTCGCATTCTTCCAATATCTTACATCATTCCGATAACGAACCCATTTTACAGTGGTGTCAGAAGTGGGATATTGGAACAGGCGACAGGAGAACCCTAGAAAATGGAGGGGGTGCCCACAATGGCGGATATGATGCAGCAACTAGCTGAGGGGCAACGCCATCTGCAAATTGTATGGGAGGAGCAACAGAAGGCAGCCAAGGTGGAAAGGGAGGCCCTGCAAAACGCGCTTAAAAGTCAGGCTACTATCATGGCCAACAATCAGTTGGTACATGACAACGCGATAAAGACTTTGACGGATACCATTGCAGCAACTCGGGTACATCCAAATGTACCTAGTTCCGTTTTGCAGAGATATCAGGAAGGCGAAGACCCCGACGCCTTCTTTACTAACTTTGAACGCGTCGCCATTTCAGCCACCTGGCCGCAGGACAGATGGGGTCAATATATCGCTCCCTTATTAACCGGGACCCTCCAAGCAGCATATCAAGCGGTTAACCCGGGTGGGACAACACCCTATCCGGACATCAAGAAGAGCATCCTAGAAAGGGTCGGCTTTGATACAGAACACTATCGGGTTCGCTTCAGGAAGGCCAGGTGAGGCCCCTCTGAGAACCCTCGAGCTTTATATTTTAGGGTCAAAGATTTAGGTCTCAAGTGGCTTGGACCCATAGGGACGAATAGGGAAGATGTTATTGAGGCCGTTCTCCTAGAACAATATCTAGACGCCCTACCCGCCAATACTCGCCATTGGATCAAGCAACACCCGAACCCCGACACGAATACTACCATTGAGCTGGCCTGTGCTTTCCACCGCTCCCTCGAATTCAAAACACCCCTTCCGCGGTTGTTACCTCACCCAGTTAGGCAAAACACGGGACAATCCGCAGCCTCGGGGAAAAGGCCGATAGAGGAACCGGGAAGGTTACGAGGGATAGAGAAGCCCTCTGGACAGCAGCCCCAGTGTTTTAGTTGTGGGGAATGGGGACACATTGCCCGATTTTGCCCGCTGAAGTCCGGCAAACCCGAACCCATGGAAATAGGGGTTACGAGAGGCCGGGTTTTCTACACGGGGGGGAAAGATACCCAATACAAAAAGATACTGTCCATTAACGGGAGGGACACACTAGCGCTCATCGACTCCGGATGTAGTCAGTCCGTAATCAGAGCGGATCTGATTGCCGAGCATACACTTGACCCAGGTTTCACAGTATCCATATGTTGTATTCACGGGGAAACAAGAGAATATCCCCTAATATGGACTACCCTTTTTTGGGAAGGAACAAATACCCCCATAAGGCTGGGGGTAGTTGAACAGTTGGTGGAAGAGGCCATCATAGGAACAGACTTTAAAGACTTTCCGATCCTTTTGGACAGCACACAGAGAGACCTGGATGCCTGGTTGGGAAGCGCCCCTTTTTCTGAATTACCCATAACAGCCCCGGTGACCCGCTATAAACCCACTAAAAGAGAAAAACGAGAAACCAGGAAGTCCTATAGAAGAGAGGACACAAACCACGACAGAGATAACGCACAGGTATTCGCCCTCGTTGGTCTTCCGCCCTTCCGATGTAGTCAAAGGGACGATCCCAGTTTGATCCACGCCTGGAGAAGTGCCAAACCTCGAACCATAGATGATAAGGGTCCCTCCTTTGTGATCAATAAAAATCTGTTATATCGAATCACCAGTAACGAGAGAGGGGAAAAGAAACAGTTACTGATTCCCGAACCCTATAGGCAGCAGGTGTTGCATCTAGCCCATAATCAGCCGGGGGGGGGTCATTACGGGAGAGAAAAAACAGAGGAATACCTATTAAGGAAATTCTACTGGCCTGGGGTTTTTTCCCATATCAGAAAGTTCTGTCAGCAATGTCCTAGATGTCAGTTGATAGATCCCGGACCCAGGAAAAAAGCACCCCTACATCCTCTTCCCATTATTGACGTACCGTTCTCTAGAGTAGGAATGGATCTAGTCGGGCCCCTCCTACCGTCTTCCAAGGGATACCGCTACATTCTAGTATTGGTCGATTACGCCTCTAGGTATCCGGAAGCTATCCCCCTAACTAGTATTAGCACTAAAAGTGTCGCCAACGCCATGATAGGTTTCTTCTCACGAATAGGGTTTCCCCGAGAAATATTGACGGACCAAGGGACCCAGTTTATGTCCAACTTGATGGCTCAGATTTGTCAATTATTAGGGATACGGCAGATAAGGACAGCGGTTTATCATCCCCAGACAGACGGACTAGTAGAAAGGTATAATCGCACCCTGAAAACCCTTCTGAGGAAAGCGATCTCCGAGTCAGGTAAAGATTGGGACAAGAAACTTCCCCTAGTGTTATATGCCGTCAGAACCCATGAACAAGCATCTACAGGACATAGTCCATTCGAACTGCTGTTTGGGCGACAGCCTAGGACCCTATTAGACATGGCAGCCGAGTTATGGGAGGAAGACGAAAGCGGGGAAAAACCTCTCCTAGAGTACACCAGTGAGTTAAAGTCCCGACTACAAACGATATGGGAAGATGTGAGAGGGCACATGGAAAAAGCTCAGGAGAAACAAAAGCGTTATTACGATAGGAACACTCAAATGAGATCTTTTGTAGAGGGAGACCAAGTATTAGTGCTTTTACCCAGTTCAGACAATAAACTTTTGGCAAAATGGCAAGGCCCATATAAAATAATAAAAGCAGTAACTCCGGTTACCTATAAACTACAACTCGCGACTAATCCCAACCGATTTCAAATCTTTCATGTTAACTTACTAAAAAGATGGGAGGAATCTCAAGTAGACCAAAATATAAACTGTTTAGTTAACACAGTAAAAGAGCTAGAAATAGGGTGGTGCCCCACAGACCCCCCCTCAAAGGGCGATATACCCCTCCGAAATGCGGAGTTAACAGTGCAACAGAACCAACAACTAAACCAACTCCTTAATGCGCACCCCCACGTGTTTTCCCCTGTTCCAGGTAAAACAGAGCTAATCCACCACCAGATTATAACCCAACCGGGTAAAATAATCCGGTTACGTCCCTATCGCATTCCCGAAGCGAGGAAGGTCATAGTTGAAGAGGAGGTAAAAAGGATGTTAGATTTGGATATTATAGAGCCGTCCCAAAGCCCCTGGTGCTCCCCGGTGGTGTTAGTGCCAAAACCGGACGGATCCATACGCTTTTGTATCGACTTTAGACAAATCAATGCCGTATCCCAATTTGATACGTATCCTCTTCCCAGGGTAGACGAACTTATAGAACGGCTCGGTAAAGCCAAATACATGTCTACCCTAGACCTAACAAAAGGATACTGGCAGATTCCTTTAGCTAAAGCCGATAAAGAAAAAACGGCGTTCTCCACCTCTTCCGGTCTATATCACTTTAAGGTACTCCCTTTTGGACTGCATGGAGCCCCCGCCACTTTTCAGAGACTCATCGATACTATATTACGACCACATACCAGATACGCGGCCGCCTATCTGGATGACATCGTTATTCATAGCGAAACCTGGGAAGACCATTTAAACCATGTAGGACAGATCTTTAAAGCACTGTCGGCGGCAGGATTGACCGCCAATCCTTCCAAGAGCCGACTGGCTTTCAATGAAATTCCCTATCTGGGTTATCATATTGGGAAGGGGAATATCAGGCCCCAAATGAGTAAAATAGAAGCCATTTTACGTATAAGCGCACCCACCACAAAGAAAGAGATCCGATCCTTCCTCGGACTAGTGGGGTATTATCGAAGATTCATACCTCACTACTCTACAGTGGCCGCCCCCCTCACTGACCTCTTGAGGAAGGGGCAACCCAAGAACATCACAAGTCTAACCATTCCACAATCACATAGCTACCGTACCTTGCAACGGTGCCTAACCACGCAACCCGTATTAAAATGCCCTGAATTCAGTCGTCCCTTCCATCTCCAAACGGATGCCTCGGACGTAGGCCTGGGTGCAGTACTGTTCCAAAAAGATGAAAATGAGATAAGCCATCCGGTGGTCTTCATTAGTCGTAAGCTATTTCCTCGGGAACAGAACTATCCCATAATAGAGCGTGAGTGCCTGGCCATTAAATGGGCTGTTGAAAGCCTTCAATATTATCTCCTAGGGAGGTCCTTCCTTTTATATACCGACCACGCCCCTCTTACCTGGCTCTCGAGGTATAAGGACACCAACGTTCGCATTTTAAGATGGTTTATGGAGCTACAACCTTTCTCCTTCCAGGTCTGCCATCTCCCTGGAGACCTTATGGGACAAGCAGACTATTTGTCTCGATTTCCGGGACCTGGGGGGCTCGAACAGCCCCATCCAAGGGAGGGGATGTGTAACGGGAGTGCCGCCGAACGCAGCTCCCAAACACCTGTCGGGGGAGGAACACAATGGCCCGGGGGCACGAGAGGAAACCTCCCTGCCATGACGTATGACGCTGAGGGCGTCATAAACATCATAAGAGAAGACGGACGAGAGAGATCGGGAGAAAAGAAGGAGGAGCCGAGAACGCGGGGAAGCCGGAGTGAGGAGATCGCCATCGGAGCATCGGAAGAAGAGAAAGAGACCGCCGTGACCGGAGAGCCGACAACGGAAAGGGAAACCGCCATCACCAGGGGGCCGGAGGAAGAGAAGGACACCGTCGAGGTCGGAGAGTCGGTTGCAGCGAGGGGAAGCACCGCCATCCGAGTGCCCAGGACGGAGGAAGAGACCCAGAAGTCAGGACGCCTCGAAGGAAGGAGGAACCACTGGGCAACTCCCGGCCCAGACGAAGAGAAATCGGGAGATCACCCACGTGCCGGCCGCGCCCCGGGAGGGACGTGGCCCTCCCAGGTACGTCTATACCCTGCCTGGCAGACCCTGTCAGGCTGGCTGACAGGGAAAAGAGAAAAGGGGGGGGGAAGAAAGGGAGGACGGGAAGACCTCGTGAAAGAAGGGGACTTACCAGAAAAGGAGAGGGGGACCTAAACTGCTTTAACCCACGGACAGGGACACCACCCGAAAAACCCTAAGAAAAGGAAGAGAAAGGGGTTTTTTTTTTGGAGTAAAAAGGAAATAAGGGCACAATACCACAGAGTGATACCCACCACCAGCACCAGCCCTACCTAGTCCACACCACCCTACTAACCCTGTTTGAACCCTTGTCTTATCCCTACTTTATTCACTTACCTGATTACTTTTATTTTTCTTTTTCTTTTGGGAATACGGGAGATCGGAGGACGGAAAAACCAGACCGCCTCAAGACGGAACCAAGACACCACCAGAGACTGTAAAACCCAAGCAGGGTTTTGGGGAAATAGAAAATAGGGCTAATCTTGTGGAAAGAAACAAGAGAGAATTGGCCAACTTTAAATAAAACAGTTATTATTCCCTCAAATAGTGGTGCCAGTCGCATTCTTCCAATATCTTACATCATTCCGATAACGAACCCATTTACACACAGTTTCGCAGGCCGTATTCCCTTTTCATTTTTAGCGCTTCTTTTTCTTTACAGAGTACAACTATATGTAAATCAGTATTGGTTGCACCCCAAGAGAAACTATCCATCCTAACTTGATAGGTCACGACCCGTCTGAATAGAAAGACAAACATAAAGTTGCGTAACAGCACAGCATAATATAGTACAGAATGGCATGACATACCAGATCAGAATGCAGAGAGTTATCTTCACTCTGATTTCACCAAAGGCCTAATCTTCAGAATGGTCTCCTGTTCTAAAAAAGTAGGTTGAAAAGGTTTCAGACCTTGAAATCAATCTGCAAGGACAGCTCCTTCACTAGGAGGGTTGCCCCACTGGATTGTGGGGAAAGGAAAAATTAAATGATAATTAACCGATGTTATTATCATTTTATTTTTCTGGGAGTAAGGGTCCGGGCGGGGCTGGGCTGGCCAAACAGACATGCGCACTTTACATGTTCTCTAGCCGGCTGTATTGCACAGCCGAGTGGAGAACATGCACAGGCTCCCACTCCCAGTCTGAGCGATGAAGCAAGCTGCTCAGACCAATCACAACGCTACTGTCATTCTGGTGACAGCAGCGCCGTAATTAGCTGGGAGCCTATGTGCGGCCGGGAAGAGGAAGAGGACAAGGACGGAGGGGATATGAACGCATCTCCCCCGAAGATAAGTGTTTTTTAAAAACGTTTTTAATTATTTCACCCCCTGGCCCATCCCTCACATTGAGTGGCAGCCGCCACTGCCTATCTGTCTAAAAAGAGAGCATACCATATATGCCTTCTTTATTATATAGATGAACTAATCGGGAATGATGGCACTATTAGTTGCCATTCTCTTTCTTTAAGTGCTGATAGAATGTAATTGTAAGTACCATTTGGGCCTACCAAGTATTGAGGTCTGAATCTAAGTGTTTGCTTCTGGGAGAAATCGGTCATTCAGTGTTACAGAGCGGGCTTTCTGCCCCCATCATGTCAAGGCTGGGCTAGTGTGCAGGCACTCCTCTCTGCCTGCTCCCCATCCAAGAACTCCTCAATATCTAAGTCAAATGCCAAGATAACAGGTTAAGACTTAGTAGTCGAATGTCAGTTCCTTTGTCCCCTCTGTGTTGTTCTTCAAATTGTTTCTGGTCATCTTGAATTCTTCCTGCCACTGTTGTCCATCATACGCCACTGACACCCCCAACCTCTGTGAGAAGCCAACACATCAGTCCATTGTGCAGTGGTCTGCATTTTTCTATGTGTGGCTATTATCTTATAATTGAATGGTCTGCTGGTCGTGTTACTAGGTGATGATCATGGCTATTGGAGTAGGGTGAAGCATGTTCTACTGCAATACTGAGAGCAGAATATCACCCTGCAAGAATACTGAGTGATGGAAATTGACTACCACCATTATCAACCAGTATATGTATTTGTTTCATCTGGGTTTGTTCCAACAGAGTTTAGTTGTGTGCTGTTTTCCTGGGTTCCCCTGATGCACTTGACCACATGGGGAGAGACTACTTTTTATATCTGTAAATTGGCTAAATGTAATTGCTGAGAATACCTGATGCATCAAACACCCAATGGCTGGCCAGGGCGCTGGCAATATGAATAACACTACAACTAAGCCTTGGCTTAGGTAAGGTGACCCAAACTACCTGTAGTAGCGGTAACAATTGTATATATACATTTTTGAGAATTTTTGACAAAACAATAGGTTGACAAGACAGATAAAGTCGTCTTTGGCCAGGACTAAAAACTGTTTCACTAGTGTAAAGCCCCTGTTGCCATTCTGCAGTGCAGTAAACTTTATATAATTTCATCATGGAGTCTCAGGCACTGTCATCCTTCTACAGGAATGGACTCTTTTACCTTGAGCAATAGCTTGAGGAGCAGACTTCAGCAGCTGAAGAAGGGCCCAGAAGGAGTAGAGGAGGCTGAATCAACAGGGCATCTTCTAGCAGGCGCCTGAACTGAACAGGGCTATGAGCAGTCTTCATGGGATTGGCGAATGAGTGAAAGATCTATGCCCCTCCAGGCATTTCCAGTGGCTGTCATGGAATATGATTTATAAGGACAACCAGGAAAGCTCTGAGAGAGGATCTAAATGTCTTTGGAGAATCTAGTGCTGGTGAATAGCCACTCTCCTCTGGCATAAGGCACAAGAGCACAGCAGTCTTACTTGTCTAGTGCATCACAGCAAAAGATCTCTGATGAGATGGTGCAGGGTCTTTGAGTGCTGATGGGATACAATAAATTGGGGAATCTGTGCTGTCTAGGTCAGTAGAAATGCATCAATGGGAGTTCATGGATAAATGTGTTCCTCTTGAGGTGGTACTCCCAAGGGCACCTATCATTTGGACTAAACTGTTAAAAATGATGAAGTTAGGCTAGGCCGTGCAAATGGAGCAGCAGCAGCTTAATTCCTGTAATTGCTGCAGGTACATCAATAGGAGAAGCAACAGCAACTTTGGCAGCAGGTTCTAAAACTATTATTTCTCTTCATTTTCAGAAGATTATTGTGACATTAGCAGTCTTTTGATCCAACATATGCTTCGCACAGCACTAATCTTCTGTATGTTGATCCAACAGTGTGATATAACCCTGTTCAACAATTTTTACCTTTTCTCATTTCCTGGACTGTTTTTTATCATGGCCTAGATTACTAGCACATAATCAAGGGTTCTGTTGATATTGTATTAAATATTTCACTTATACCAGTTCTAAAAATATAAGAATGTTATTCTAGAGTTCGTGTGATGCCAGATCATTCACTGTGTCTTCATAGTCCATTCCTAGATTTGATTGCCCATTAATGGATTTGATTGCCCGTTTTCTATATGAATGAATATGATGAAAGCGCAGTAGTCTCTGTGGAGTGTTTGCAGTAATACGTTTCTTCCTTTCTGTTTCAGATTTCACAACCATTATTCAAAGGTGTTGTGTCAGGGATGAGATTAAAGGTGGATTGCTCATTTCAATCTCACAGGTAAGAATCATGTTGCTAAGGTGGGGCCGTTTCAGAAAGTGTACCGCAAGAAGCTCTCTCACTGGCCTGCTTCTTATTTGTCTATTAAGATGGGTGGGATCTGCACAATTTGGTTTTTGTGCGGCCTCCAAAGCTTTGGAGAGTCCTATGGACTTTTAGAAATCCTGCAGAAATCTCCATTTGGCTGTCCATGAGCAACTAGATCAGAGAGCAAGCCAGGTAGTCTGTTATCGATAAAACTTTAAGAGGTGCCACAATACTGCACCCTGACCAAATGAGCCTCTCTTTCCAAGTCCGCACCTTTTTGGCCCCAATGGTAGACACATTGGGGCATAATTACAAGACCCCTATCGCCACCTTGCATTGACCTAGCTTCATTTTATTAATGGTAAGCTGGCATTAAGGAGGCCTTTCTCCCATGCTGTATTTACAAAGTGGTGCAATGCTTGCATTGCGTCCCTTGGTAAACCCTTGCACCACATTATGCCAGCACCAGGCATAATGTATGCAAGGGGGTGTTCTGACACAGGGAGGCCTGAAAAATGGCACAGTGAAATTGACATTTTACTGCACCATTTTTTCTGTCATTTTTAATGCCTACTCAGAGCAGGCGTTAAACTGACTCACCCATTTTACTCAATCGGCCTCTCTGTGCTTTGCTGCACTAGCGTCATGTACACCAAAGCACCACACTAGCACCAAAAATGTTGAGGCTGTTGTCCTAATGACCTCCATGGTGCACTGTATTGTAAATATGGTGGAACCATGATGTCGTTAGGTGGGACAACGCAGAAAAAGTGGACCATTGGTTCTTGTAAATATGTCCCATTAATTCTTGTTGCAAGTCACTCACCTGAACTCCAGACTATTCCGATGGCGCAATGTTATTCCTCAAATCTCAATGGAATCTAACGTGTTAGCAATGAATTTAGGCACTGCCCTCTTGTGAGTCCCCAAAGGGAAGGGGGTTGGGATGAGAGAGAAAAAGAAATACCAGCTCTCCAGTGCTGCTGGTTTTTACACCGGAAACTGCTGGGCTCTGGATCTGGACAACATTTGGCAGTTGGCAAGTTGGTGTAATTATCTCATTGTACTAAATATTTCCTAGCACATTGTACACCTGCTTTAATGATTACACAAATGCACAGGAGGATTGGCACATGCAAAGAAAAACGTTTTGTGCTTTGAGATAGTCATGTTGTGCAGTACATGAAAGGAAGCTGTCATAAATATGTTTTTGTTATAATAATAGTTAGGAGTGTTGATTATTACTTATTGAATCATACTGTGCGTGCAATTATAATTTATACAGCAATATACTACTTAGGTGCATTTAGAAGGTAACTGGTTGTGCGATGGAATGCATGACCTGACGTTTCTATATTTACCCTTAAGTACCAAATTAGAAAAATACATAGTGTTGTTGGTTGGGTGACAAGAGTGTGTTCTACTGAATTCTGATCCGGGAACCTGGGTCACATGTTTTAAAGTGATAAAAGTAGATCCAGGAATGACAGTGATATCATTTTTTTCTGAGTTAATACCATCACAAAAGTGGGAGTAGGAAGCCTCAAAACGTCGTTAGGATATGTTTAGAAATGACTACCTATTCTAGACCTACCTTTCATAATGTGTTTGAACTAATATAAGGAAATAATCTGCTTAGTGCTGAACAAGAAAGAAGCTACTCTGGCTTTCGGGATGAAGAAGAATTGTAGTGTGTTTGTCAGAAATCTTTAGTGAAATCTAACCTCTTTTATGCCTATGACTTGTCTCCAGAACTGGTTGAATAACTGTAATGCATTTGAGGTCTGCAAGGACATTTGTACTAACTGCCTGTGATGATCCTGACTTCCGGAGGAACTTGCTCTAAGAAACCTTAGGACTGTAGTGCTAAGGAGAACCTGTCTGCTGAAAGTAGTCTCTCTACTCAAGGTATTTGCCATGAGGCACCAGAATACTATGAAGAAAAAAGAGCCATAAACCGACAGGAGTCCTGAAATAAGTAGCTAAGTTAGGTAGAACTAGTGCAGAAGAAGCCTGTAAACTATACTAGATTTTGCTTCTTGCCCCTTTGTAAAAAATCAGGTTGTTGGTAAACTTGGATGTAAACCCAGGTGAAGCAGCAATCACAATCCTTGTCAGGGTGAGGCACAAGCCACCCCTAAATTAATCTGTGCTCGACCCCCTGGTGGCTTGGCACAGAACAGTTAGGCTTAATTCAGAGGCATTGAGTAAAGTATTTGTGCAACATTTTAAACAGTGAAAACACCACACAAAAAAGGATCCCACTCCAAGTTTGAAAAATAGAGTTATTTTTAATAAATAGAACAAGACTAAAATGACAAAAAAACAATCAGTAGAACCGGAGACACACAATTAAAAACATTTTAAGTCAAGATAGTGCCAAAAGGCACAAAGCCCCAGCTGTGGATCTCTGCAAAAACAATAGGTTGATGAATGGAATGTGTGAATTAATCTCAGTCACTAGCAATCACTTGGGCCACATCCCTATCCATTGTTTTTTACCCACACTACTATCAGTTTAAACCCAGCCATATGCAAATCAGTCTTGACCCTGCTCCCTATGGGAACAGTCCAGCCTGAACTGCCAGGCCATATTCTCCCTGAACCGTAATACAAGCAACCTAGGACCAGTTTTGCCCAAGTTAGTCAGTCAGGTATAGCTTGGATTTCTTGTCACGCTGGCCCTGGACAAAGTCACAAGATCAGGCTGACCACAATGGAGATTGGGCCGGCTCCTTGGACCCCTTTAGACCTTCTGACCAAAGTACCTCAAATACGGGTTGTGGAGCATTGCGAGGATCCTCGTCGAAGATGCATCATGAGGCCAAGGTAATGCATTGGTTCCAAGGTGCAGCAAACTGCGATGCCAGGTCCTGATCATCATCGAGGATCCTGTCAAGGGGGGTGTGTGAGCCGAAGTCCAGTGTTCAGGATGCGTTGTGCAGTCGGGGTGATACGTCAGTTACGAGGGGCTTCAGGGCTGTGCTGCAGAGTCCGACATCATCTTCTAGGTTGTCGTTGATGAGGGATGCAGGGGCCCCACTGAATATGTGTCGCAGGGGCAATGGTCCCAAGGTGGTTGCACGTCACAAGGGCGATGCAGGTGTTTGCGATGGGTCCCATTCCCACAGCAGCAGAGATGCTTGGAGGAGATGCACAGGTTTTGCAGAATCCAGAGAGGGTGGTAAGCACTTTAGATCCCCTTCTAATGGTCTAGGATTAGGGTGGCTTTACATGGCAGGGTAGATGCACAGATGGCAGAGTCCAGGTGCAGGTGAAAGGTAGTTGGAAGCCTGTTATGTCCTTGACGCTTCAGTTCAGGAGGCCAGCCAACTAGCCCTTGGAGTCACTCTGGGGTTGTAGGTTCAAGAGATGCAGTTCCAGTCTTTCTCATCCAGGCAAGAGGTCAGCAGGTGTGAACACTGATTTTTTACTAATAAATATTCATGTACATTAAATCATGAATCTGCACAGAATTTGATTAAACATAGAAAAATAACGTGCAACTTAGAAAATGTGCCCACTCGAGTGGTCGGCTTTAATCACAAAGTGTCTTAATTAAAAGGCTTATTAATATTAATTGAAGTATTCACACTAAGAAAATGTAGCAGTGCGACGTATTAATGAAGTTGCAATATGTATTTGCTTTATTATTTGTATGTATTAAGCTAGCGAGGTTTGGGCCTAGTTTGCACAGCCTCATGTTAAGCTGTACTGTTTAAATTATATTGTGAGAAATGTACGCCTGAAGAGATTAATACATGTATTGTTTACACTGGGTTGGCCAAATGTTAGCGGATGTCTTTAACTTTCTCATGAGAACTGCTTGCTAGAAGATTTTGTATTAGTAGATAATACATTGAATAGTTTAGTGCATGAGACAGTGATGTTCCCAGGAGCTAACAATGGATGCACTGACTGGAGTACAGATGGATACAAAAATGTTACCTGACTAGTCTGATGGTGGGAACAGGAGAAGAGGAGCCAATCATTGACATGTGTAAGACAGTTTAGTTATAGCTTAGATTTAAACTTTTATTCCTATTGGACTAATTGTAATCGTAAGATTCTTTGACCAATGGCAACGTGGGAAGTTCTTTAAAACAATTTTAACTTAGCCCGACTGCACAGGGAAAAGTGTGCTCATTCCTATTTTCCTTTGTAGAGGTGTGCTCATTCCTATTTCGATTTCCTCCTGAGAGGATTCTACCTTTAATTTTATTGCTTAAACTTTTGATGTCAAATGCTAATACTTAAATATTGCTTTTTTCTGATGGTTCGGATAGCTTATAGTCCCCATTTCTGAACCATTCCTTTTTTGGCCCATTGCTGATGCTGACCGAACTGATGTCCAACTAACAAAAATAAGCGCGGCTTGCTGATCCATATGAGGAGAGGTATAACAAAATGCTAGTGTTCTTGTTGTAATTTTCTCTTTTGTTTCCAGGTACCAACTGCTATTTTGATAGAGCGATATATGTTTTCCAAATTTATGTGGACTGAAATGTTTTGCATGAACTGAAACATGCTATTCTAATCCGAAGGTTGGTAAGGGAAACCTTGACAAGTTAACAGTTGCTATTAACAAATACTTACTCAGTTGCTGAACCTAGATGTATGCTATTTCTATTGCACAGTTAATTCTATTGCTAATTTGTACTATGACTATAGAGCAGGGGTCTTCAAACTGGGTGGGGGGCACCAGGCTCTGGCCAAAGGAGGCATTATGCAGATAACACTGCTTTTCTAAGAAGAAAAACATTTATTGCATTTTGTCAAAGGTTACAGAAGTTAACTGCAATGTTTAAATAAGTCTAGACATATTTAAACATTGGCAACTTAATAGAATTATTGTGAAAAATTCTGGGGGGGGGGCGAATATTTTATTTTCCCCACTGAGAGGGACACAGCATTAAAACGTTTGAAAACCACTGCTGTAGAGTGTTTAGTGATCAATGCATTAATTACATTGAGATTCTTTAGAAGGTTTGGTCAACCAGTGTTGTTCTTATATGTCTATCAGTTGGTGTTGAGATTAATTTACAATTAGCATTGTTAATATAGGGAAATAAACATTCTAACTTTTACTAAAAGGTGTGGTTATTTGTGATCAAATAGGTCATGGTGCGTGAAGATTTTTGTCTCCAAAGGTATTTACTGTTGTTTATTGATGATCTGTGTTGAATTGGGATTTATGGTGGGAATTACTCTAAGCTCAGTCAAAAGGTCCATTGAACCTCTAACGCGGCTCCTTATAAAATAAAGATACAAAACCAAATAAGGTCCTACGCGCTAACACAGGTCAGCACAGAAGGCCAGCAGTTCCTTCAAAGCAGCAGTCAATTAGACTGGCAGTCCTTTAAGCAGCACTGCAGTCCTTCTTCGTGGCAGATTATCCACCATTCCAGAAGTGTACTGAAGTGGTGGTGCCAGTTACAACTAGTCATCTAACCCAGGATCAGGGCAACCCGTTAGGACAAAAAAATGCCAACTTTCTAAATGGGGCATTTTCAGAATTGTGATTAAAAATCTCACTTCACCATCAAAGAGGGCTTTTAAATACAATTTCTTTTGACACCAAATTCGATCTGTCTAACTGGTCCTGACTGGAAGTTACAGCTTATTAAATGTAACAAGGTAACGTCAATGTTATTCTATGGGAGAAAGTAGGCCTTGCAAGAGTGAAAAACAAATTTAAGTGTTTTTCAGTACCAGGACATGCAAAACATAAATGTCAATGTCCTACCTGTTAAATACAGTACACCCTACCCGCTGTGATGGTTAGGGCCCACCCCTGGGTGACATATGTATTAGAATGGAAGGTTTGGACCTGACAAAAGGTTTATTTTGCGAGGTCGTATTGGCAGCTTAAAACTGCACTCACAGGCTGCAATGGCAAGCCTGAGACATGTTAAAAGGGGCTACTTAGGTAGGTGACACAATCATTGCTGCAGGCCAATGAGTAACATTTAATTTACAGGGCCGGGCACATATAGTGCCACTTTATTAGGGACTTAAAACTAAAGTAAATATGTCAGTTAGGTATAAGCCATACCTAACATGTTTTAAGGAAGGAGCACAAGCACTTAGGCACTGGTAAAGTGCACAGACTCCCAAAACCCAACCAAAATAGGTTCAGAGGCCAGGAGGGTGAAGGCAAAAACGTTTGTGGATGACCCTGTGGAAAGGGACGAGATTAACACCCTTCAATTCAACCTTTCAAATTACTAAGTCACTCTGATTCAAGCTATCAAATGAATCAACAGACGCCTGTTAAATCAGAAGCTAACTTCTTGACCAAGGAATAACTCAAACTGGTTATACACCGCTACAGTGTATCACCTGGCACATTGAGTCTTTGAGCTGCCTGCATTTAGAGTCACTTTGAGAAGTATCCCCTTAACCTACTGCTCAAAACTGATCATTGGTGCTTTAATGCCATTGTGCTATTTTCACTCAACTATTCAAAAACATTGATCCATCTTTCTTCTGTTGTTTAGCTACAAAGCAGCACCCTTGAAAAAGAGCCATGCAGCTACTTCAGTGCTTATGGACCAATAAATTGGACTTCTCAAGCCAGTTGACTGGTATTTAACACAGCTTCTTCACTTCTTGTGAAACAAGGTGGTACACAATGTTAACAAAACTGTTCTTTTCACCTATTGACTGAATCATTTTTTCCTATCAGATTCTTGGACTTTGAGTCCCAAATCTTTCTGAGGACATTTTTACAAGTTTTGTCCTCAGAAATAATATATATATATTTTTTTTGTTTGGATCTTTGAGTTCTTTATATCTTAACTGCAATGCTATTTAGCTAACTGTTGCACATATAGCACCCACCCATTCTCTGATGAAAATGTATTGTGTAGGGCAAATTACCAAGGCATACTTTGCCGAAAGGAGATTAAGGGCCTGATTCTAACTTTGGAGGACGGTGTTAAACCGTCCCAAAAGTGGCGGATATACCACCTACCGTATTACGAGTCCATTATATCCTATGGAACTCGTAATACGGTAGGTGGTATATCCGCCACTTTTGGGACGGTTTAACACCGTCCTCCAAAGTTAGAATCAGGCCCTAAATGTGGATCAGATTTAATGAGCCATATTGAAGTTCAGACAAAGCTCACCTAAAGACAATGGCTTCTCTGCCTACTTACTACATTTGGATTCCCCTTATAAGAGGACTAAATGTGACCTTAAAACTAGGATTTTTTTCCATACACTGTGTTTGTAAAGAAAAAGAAAGAAAGGGTGTGATCACGGGGAACCTGAATAAATTGTATGAGCGTATAATCCTGGGTTCTACACATAGTAGACAGAGGGCCCAATTTAGAGTGTAGCAGACGAAATAAAAGCAGTCAAGTTGATAGAGGACTTTACAGCTGCGCACATGCCTTTAATGTGTCAGCGAAATTTAGAGTTCATCGCTGGGCCTATGGTGATCTTTATGAGTTTATATGAACTGCTGTTAAGGTGGTTCACACTAAGGCCCTCATTATGAACCTGGCGGTCTCATGACGTCATATTATGACTGCGTCAGTAGTGCCGTGGTCAGACCACCAGCACCACGAGGATTAGTCGTCCCGGCGGTCGGCGGCCCCTGTATCCTAATCCGCCAGGCCAGCACTGCAAGCAGCGCTGCCCTGAGGATTACGACTTCATTCTCCACCAGTGATTTCAAAGGCTGTGGGGAGAATGGGTGTAGGGGGCCCGAAGGGGGCACCTGCACTACCCATGCACTTGACATGGGCAGTGCCGGGGCCCTCTGACCAGCACCGTTGCAATGTTCACTCTCTGCTTTGCAGACAGTGATCATTGCAAGGGTGCTGGTGCACCCTGTTCACTAGAGAATTGTCACTGGCTCTATTACGAGCCGGAGACAATGCTGTAGGCCGTATCCTGCTAGGCCAGCAGACACAGCGGGAAATTTTTAATGGCCCGGGCGGGGAGGCAGCCACAATGGCGGCAACTTCCCCATCGGAATTTCGCCGGATGGGCTTTTCCATTCGCCGAAATCAAAATGAGGCCCTAAGTCATTTTAAAGTTTGTTGTGCATTCATCATTGTTGACAAGCTATTACACCAAACTTCAATTTAAAAAAATTTAAACAAAAATCCCAAAGCAGGAGATTGTTTTTGGCAAAGAAATAACCTAAATATCATGGTAGTGTTCTCTGATGGTGTCACTTATTTTTACTATCCCTTACCGCCAGGATATTCCTGATGATGACGGACAGTAAAAAAAAAAGCCACCTGACCATCCATACAATAAAGGGTAGACGGCTGTATGATGTACCCTTTAAGGACCTGTACATCCTCAGAGATCAGAGGAAGGTTAATGCCAACAATGTAGACTATAGTCCATAACCTTAAACCTGACAGTCAATCCAACTCAAAATAGGGTCGGTAGACAAAGGGCTTGGAGGGAATATGTGAAATAACATTCTTACATTTGACGGTGTACAAGGACAAAGAGATAAAAACAAAAGTCTTTAGAAAAACAACTGCAGGTAATATCCTTCTTCATGCAAGCAGCTTCTACCCCTCGAAATTAAAGTGTAGTTTACAATATAGAGACCTTGAGAATAAAGAGTAGTTGTCGTGAGAATGCAGAGCAAGAAAAAACAATAGGAAATGGTAAAAAGATTTCAGCAAAGATGGTAGTATTTTGGAGGGCTCAGACAATGAGACAAGACAAAGGGAAAAGGAAAGCATTTTAATTCCTAAAAACAAGGAAAGAACGTAACTAGCAGTCCAGACTGATCACCATACACAGAACAGAGGAGGTCACAATTAGGAAAATAATTCAGAAATATTGACACCTTCTAAGAAATTACAAAAGTCTAGGAGAGATGGTCTCTTCAAGACCACGGGTAACTTTCAGAAGTCTATAAGAGAAAACTTAATAAAGGGCAGCCCTGAAAACATAAAGAATGAGAGCAGTTTAGGCAAAAGGTGGAGGCTGTACAAAATGCAGTAAGAGTAGAGAAAACGGTATGGACAAACCAATACTGAATTTGCATGAGTCTTTCAGAAAGAAGCAAAGGAAATTAAAAGTTCATACTAAAGTGAGTAAATATCATTATGTCAATCATGTTCTGATTTGCCCGTGTGGAATGCAGCACAGGGGAAACACTATTCTCCAGGTATACAAAAGAAAAAAAGATTGTAATTATCCAGTAGCCAGTCATTTTGAAGAAAGACATTGAAGCACTGAATGGTATTTGAAATGTTATGCCATTGACTCAATACCTAGGGATCCCGAGTGGAAGACAGAGAGATACAATTAAGATGACTTGAGTCAAGATACATTTTAGAGCTAGATAAAAAAAAACACAAGGAGACTTGAATACAGAAAAAGAACTATGGGCCTCATTACGACCTTGACGGAGGGGTTTCCCCTATCACAAATGTGACAGATATCTCGTCCGCCGTATTGCGACCCCTTAGAATATAATTGGATCATATTACGGCAGGCGGGATATCCATAACATTTGTGATGGAGGAAAACCCTCCGTCAAGGTCATAATAAAGCCCAATGTGTGTATTTATGAAATCATCTTATTACACACTTAGCTATAGAAGACCAGTTAAAAGAATGACAATTAAAGGTAGAGAAAAATTTAAAATGTATATGTTGTCGCATTTCAGTTACATATGATGCCCTAAATATTGATTACATAATTCTTTATATCAATTGAACTAATTATGGCACTATCAAAAATAAGCAACTTCTCAATATGTACCAAGGAGATGAGCCTGTTGAGAAACAGTAAGGCACGTGGTTCGGACCCAATGCGCACATCAGCAGAGAAAAAATTCTGAAGTTGAAAACAATGTATCCAAATACCAGAAAATAATCCAATAGTTTAATAACAACACAAATTGCACAATAAATTTGAGATTGTAATGGTAATTGTTTCATCTCTAATACAACTTAGCATGTGCTTATGTGTTCACTATTCCAAATTACATCAAAAAAGCCACATCAATGGTGATCGATGGTACCCAATGAATTTTGGGACTGAGTGCCCCTTCTTCAAGTGTAATGCTACCATTACAATCTCAGGTGTATTGTGCAACTTGTGTTCTTATTAACTATTGGATTACTTCCTGATATTTGGATAAATGGTGTTGAACCTGAGATTTTTTTTCTTCTGCTGTGCGCATTAGATCCTAACCAAGCCAGTGGTCTGGTATTCGGGCAGTATTATTGTAACGTGTTTCTGGCAGGGCACATCCCTTTGCAGCACGCAATATTTGCAAAACAGTGTTTAAACAATTCATTAACATGTTTAAGTCGCTGGGAGTGCAGGTTACACTTATCATTATGGATAATAGGAAGGTGCCATGCAGTATAGTCAAATAAACAAAGCCCACTGGGATATGATAATTACTGTACATTTTATAGTGATTAGAACGAATGGTGATATAGGTAACAATATTTTAATTTTGAAAGGTCTTTTACTGATAATCTGCTGTAAACAAATATTGTAGCCCAAAGGGGCACCGTAGTAAGGTGGCCTTGTGTGTGGTGGGTACATAAAGTACTTACAACTTATACCATGTCCAGATATCCCCTCTTAGTGAAGTGTAGGCAGTGTCTAGAAGCCAGGCTCTCTAAGAGTAGCTGTGGATGAGCAGCCACGGCTTATCAAGGAGACATGCAAAGCTCATGCAACACCACTGTAGTCACACATGAAAGAAAACACTCAGTTGTCCAAAAATAAAGGTACTTTTTTTTGGACTACAATCCCACAAAATACTAGAAGGGCAACCCTCCAATAGGAGGTAAGTAATACACTTATTCTATACACTAATAATCAGAAATAGGCATAGAAAAGGTTAGAAAACAGTGCAAATAGCAATCACCAATAGTGACGTTGGGGGGAGCCCAAACCATATACTAAAAAAATGGAATGTGAACACAGGACCCCCACCTAGGTAAGTGGAATGTGTATAGGGGAGCTGGGAGTACTAGAAAACCACAGAGGTAAGTAACACAGTATCCCCCAGTGACCAGGAAAGCAGGAGAAAATCACTGGAACTTCCCCAGACGACCCAAAAGGAAGAACAAGAAGAAAATACACTCAGACAAGACTGCAAGAAACCAGTGGTGGATTCCTGCAGAAGAAGACCTTTGGAAAGAGGGGACCACGCTCATAAATCACAGTGGAGCCCAGGAGGAGTAGGAGCTACTACCCACCCAGCTGTACTTGCACAAATTGGTCGATGGTGAGGAAGAACAGGTAAGCACTGCAGACCTGGTGCCGGAGAAGAGTTTCTGATGGATGCAGAAGATGTCCCATGCTTGAGTGAAGTTTGCATACAGGTTTCAGTGCAGGAATTCCACCAACAAGCTTGGGTGCTGCCAGGGTCCAGCAAGGCCCAGGAGGACTCAACCCAGGAGGGGGAGTCACAAGGGACCCTCAGCATTACAGAGAGTCCACAGGAGCAGAGGCAGGACCCACAGGAGTCCCACAGGAAAGGGACGCAAAAGTTGCAGAAGGAGCCCACGCAGCACTACAGAAAGGGATCCCACGCAGCAGGTGAACCACGCAGAGGACTGTGCATCACAGGAAGGAGTACTGGGGACTGGATCTACACGTTGCCTGAAGATCCCTTGGGGGAGATGCAAACAAGCCCTGGCAGCTGCAAGAGACGTGTTGCATGGGGGTACTGTCCTGCGTGGGAAAGCAAAGACTTACCTCCACCAAAGTTGGACAGCTGACAGCTGACAGAGAGGACCAAGGGGACTACTCTGGACCACCACCTGTGATGCAGGATCCAGCCAGCTCAGGATGAGAGGAGATCCACGCAGCCGGTTGTCGTTGCAGCAGGTCCCTGAGGATGCAGGGGAGTGACTCCTTCACTCCAAGGGTGACCCCTTTTTCTTCTTGTGCAGGCTGAAGAGTTGCTGTCTTCTGAGGATGCACAGCACAGGAAATGTTGCAAAGCTGGCAGGAGCCATGGAAACAAAGTTGCAGGAGAGTCTTCTTCATAGATTGCAAGGTTGTCAGTTCCTGGAGGGTCCAGTCGCGGTTCAAGTGGACAGAGGTCGAAGTGGAGGTTTCAGAGGAGTCCTGCTGGAAACTTGCAAGCCAAATCTGAGGACCCACCCAAGAGAGAGACCCTAAATAGTCCTGAAAGGGGGATTGGTCACCTAGCCAGGTAACCACCTATCTGGAGGAGGCTCTGACGTCACCTGCCTGGCCTAGCCACTCAGATGCTCCCAAAGTTCCCTGCCAACCTTGGAAACAAGATGGCAGAACCCAGGAACTCTCTGGAGGAGCTCTGAACACCACCCAAGGGGGGGATGGGCACGGGTGTGGTCACTCGCCTTTCCATTGTCCAGTTTCATGCCAGAGCAGGGACTGGGGGTCCCTGAACCGGTGTGGACTGGTTTATGCATGGAGGGCACCAAATGAGCTCTTCAAAGCACACCAGTGGCTTGGGGAGGCTACCCCTCCCAAGCCAATCACACCTATTTCCAAAGGGAGGTGGTGTTACCTCCCTCTCCCAAAGGAAATCCTTTGTTCTGCCTTCCTGGGCTCGATCAGATCAAGCAGCAGGAAGGCAAAAACCTGTCTGAGAGGTGGCAGCAGATTGGGCTGCCCGGAAACCCTGTAATACTGGTGGTAGCAATGTTGGGGGTCCTCTATGGAGCCCCCAGAGTGCATGGAATCATACTTCCAATACTTGCAGCAGTATTGGGGTATGATTGCTATATGTTTGATACCAAACATGCCCAGGTTCGGAGTTACCATTATGTAGCTGGACATAGGTAGTGACCTATGTCCAGTACATGTATAGAATGGCGTCCCTTCACTCACAAAGTCCAGGAAAATGGATCTGGAGTTTGTGGGGGCACCTCTGCTATTGCGGGGGTGCCCTCACACACAGGTACCTGAACCCTGACCTCTGGGCTGAGAGGGCCTACCATAGAGGTGACTTACAGTGACCTGGTGTGGTGACCTGCAGTGAAAACGGGTGCATGCACCCGTTTCACGCAGATTACAATGGCAGGCCTGCAGAACCCTTTGCGTGGGCTCCCCCTATGGGTGGCAGAATACCTGCTGCAGCCCATAGGGATCCCTTGGAACCCCAATGCCCTGGGTACCTAGGTACCATGTACTAGGGGCTTACATGAGGGTACAGGTATGCCAGTTGTGGGGAGAAAAAGGTTCCAGCAACCAAGTTGACAGGAGAGAGCATAATCACTTGGGTCCTGGTTAGCAGGATCCCAGTGAACACAGTCAAATACACTGACAAACAGGCTAGAAAGTGGGGGGTGACCATGCCAGAAAGAAGCTACTTTCCTACAGGCACAATGATAAAGGAACAATGATAGCAGAATGAACACAGAAGGCTCTGCAATAAAAGTTCTGACCCCAACAATTAAAATGTGCAAATCGATGTAAGTACTATTAGAAATATGTTGCTGTTGTGCATAAAATGAACAATTAACTAACATTTCAACCTTTAATGAGTTCATGGTAATAATGCTTTTAAAAACAAAAGTATAAAGGGTGATTAGAGTGAAATTGTGCATGTGCCTCACATTAAATTTAAGTATTTTCCTATTTTCACTAAACGCTTTAAAGAGTTTTAGCAACATGACACTCTTTCATGTGAGCAAGTCTGCGTGTAGTATTCGAAACGAATCATGGCAGAATAAAATTATTTGAATCAACCGAAAGAGCGTTGGCACTTCTTCTTGGAAGGACTGTTTGTGATATAGATACATGTATACACAAGTACATAGAAAGCCATATTTAAACATTTTTGCCCAGAACTTTGGGCCCAGCACCTTTATGTTTTTTTTACAAATTAGTCACTGTGTGAAGTCCTTCCTGGCTGCAATCTCTGTAAATGCGTATTTATTCCACATTTAAAATGCAGATTCATGCACATGACGCACATTTCAGATTCCATTTATGCCTATGTATAACATACTTGCAGCTGTCTTTAACAAAATGCAGAACTTATGTTTCCCCTAAATTGCATTGAAAAGGGGGCGAGGCCGCAGTGCCTTGGGTCCTGGGCTTGACTTTGACCTGGGCTCCGGTGTACCATGGTACAAAGAGACTAGGCAGACTCAGACTGTTGGCCTGACAACACATCCTTGGTCTGTGAGGAGAGGAAATCAGAGAAGAAGAGCAGCTTGAGGCAGTAACAGATTAAGAAGGATTGGCTGAGGAAGGTAGTAAAGCGGGGAGCCTCGCAGGGGCGAAGCAGTGAGTAGATCAGAGTAATGGAGGAAAATTCAAAGAATGAAGACTGTGGGGAGGAGGGGCTCAAAGGCTCTGAAATGTGTAAAGACAGAGAGTGGAAACGCCGAGAGGAAATGAGGCTGAGAAAGGGACAGGTCAGAGTGGAGTAAGGGTGAGAGGTGGCTGCAAGGGGACACGCTGGGATGAGTCGTGTTGATGAAACAGTCTATAAGGTGGACAGTGTATGGGAGGAACGTTTGAGGAGTGAATGGGAAATATAAAGTATTAGGCACCAAGAAGAAACCTCGCAAGTGGAGGAAAAGGGTCAGGCTGTGACAGGGTAGGATGAAGGATTGCATGCTCTGAGGAGACAGACTGAGAGGCTACGATAGTAAGAAGTGCCAGATATGAGGCGTCTATTAGGGGGCAAGTTCAGTCAAGGTTTAGACTGGGAAATTTGTAAATGTAAGTACTGGGGAGGCTGAAACCAGAAAAACATGATGAGATTGTCACTCAACTAATAATGCCCAGACTTCCCTGGATTTCATTTTCACAAAAGTCAAGGTCCAGTGGCAAATGAAATATGAATCTATTGTTTCATAAAAAGTATAATATCAATAAGGAAAATATATCAATGTTAGCTGTGAGGCCCAATTAAATTCAAAGGGGCTTTAAGGGAGGCCAAACAAAGGTCATCCTTTCAAAGCTGAGATGTGCTTCCAGAGACTCAGAACTGGACTGAGGGAAACTTGCACCTAGGGAGTGATGAAGGTTAACATAAGTGACACTACTAAAAGTGAAACTCACTTAAAGTGAATAAGACTTCCTCCTCGGAGATGACACCCTCGTTGAAACTCTTTCCAATTAGATCCAAGGGCTACAAACAATTAAGTAACTATTATAAAAGTAACAGAAAATGTTGCTATTTGCCTTATTTTTCCTGTTTGTTGGGATATTGGCAGGGAGGTAGTAACAGGTGGGGTACACTTTAAAACATAGGGTCAGATGTATTAATTTACTGTCCACTAAAAATAGTTACAATGTATGACCACCTAGTTTTTTTCGCGTCTAGTACTGAAGTTTATGAACCAACCTATGTTCGAATCGGTCAGGTCGCAAAATTCGGAATCTAAGTGGGTCGTAGTTTGACCTATCTCATTAATATTCATATTGTATGTTGCAAATTGCAACTTACTCCAATCGATAGCCTGAATGGGGACCCAAAAGCAGCCCTAGTTAAAATCCTGAAACTAGCCCCTTCCTCTCCTCGATCTACCTCTCTCCTTTCATCCATCCATCCATCCATTCTCTCTCTCTATTGCTCCCTCTTGGATCGCTCACTCTCTACCTTCCTCCCACTCTCTCTTACCCTTTCTTGAAGCCCCCTATGCCTGTGGCAATAAACCTCAGGGAGCCTGGGGAAAGTAACAGAGAGAGAATCAACTGCCTGGGGCAATGGAAATTGGCCTCCAATACCTCATACCCACCTGGAAAATGCCCTATGGCATAAAAGGCAATTGTGCCCTGGGAAAGAGTCCAAAGGGGACCACTTCTATATTGCTAATAAGCTACAGCCCCAAAATGTGAGTACTGGTAATTTTTCAATGGTTTGCAACCAGAATTCTGGTAGCAATCTATTGATATATCTAGTACCAGTTTGGTATTTGAAAAAGATACCGACAACACACCCCTTCTAAAATACTGAATCGGTATCCAGTCACAATCCCATTTTATAGTTTGGTAAAACTTTACCAAATCCTAATATGGGAGTGGGTCGTGTCAAAACACTTTTTGGCTGTTACAAACTATGAATATGAGTATTCTTCTTTTGCACATTTGACCCATAATGCTTAGTGGTACTTAAACAGTACTGTTCTATAACAATAATAATTGGCAGGAGAAAAAACCTTGCTCTTTCATGGCAGTTGGCCTGAATTACTTGCCAGTGCCTTAATGTATGAATTGGTCATACACATTTAAACATTTTATTTATTGGCCAGGTGGTGTGTACCCACTGATTACCTTTGAAGCTTTCAGTGAAACTCTTTACAAATGCAAATTACCAATCTATAATTTAGTTTCCTGTACAAATATAAATGTTCTTTCCTGCTGCTTTCAGCAAAAACTGACTCTTCAATCTGCTTTACACATTCAAAGCTGCCAAGGTCACAAGAATGGCAAATTAATAGTTCTATCTGTTTATTAAGCAACATATTCAGCAGTTGTTGCAACTCGTGAGTGCTTCTGCGAAGCTATTCATGTCACACGGAACTATAGTGTGCCTTATTGTGATAATTTCAGTCCTGCCTCAAGAGAAGCAATCAGGTTAATGGTACTCTTTTCACAGATTTCATAACTCTTTGTTTTTCAGCATTACACTTTAACAACCTTTCAAACTGAATCACATTTCTAGGGTGCTTTTAATTTAGTTTCTATGGTGCTTTTTAGGGTGATTTTTCTAGGGTGCTTTAAGAGGGTGCTTTCTAATTAGTTTACTTCAAGAGACCCCTTCAAAGACATTTTTGCCAAAGAATGGTGTCCCGAACTGCACCCATTTGAGGGGCAGCCAAAAGCACCTCATTTTATTATTATCCTAGTACTTTTTCTGCAAAGCAAACTAATATTGATACAGGGCCACATGTACGAAATTCAGGTTTTGCGACTTTGCGAGTCGCAAATCCTGATGTACAACAGTGTCAATGACACTGTTTGCGATTCCCAATGGGGTCGCAAATGACCTACCTCCTGAATATTCATGAGGTAGGTCACAATTTGTGACCCCATTGGGAATGGCCACCCTCATAGGGATGGTGGCCTGCTGGAGACAGCAGACCACCATGTCTGTGACTGCTTTTAAATAAAGCAGTTTATTTTTTAAATGCCTTAAAGGAAAACGAGATGCATTTCAAAAACAAAAAATGAAAAGTTTTCTTTTCTTTTTTTTCTGCCTGCTCTGAAAAAATATTTTAATTGCCATTCACAAAGGGGAAGGGGTCCCATGAGGACCCTTTCCCGTTTGTGAATGGGTTAGCACCAGTTTGAGACTGGTGCTAACTGCGATTGTTTTGTGACTGCATTTGCGGTCACAAAACAATCATTCATGGGACTGCGACTCGCAATTAGGAAGGGAACACCCCTTCCTACTTGCGACTCGCAAACCCTTTTTGCGATTCGGTAAATAGATTACCGAATCGCAAAAATGGGTCTGTACATCCCAAATTGCATTTTTCAAGTTGCAAGCAGCCCGCTTCGACGTTTGTGACTTGAAAAATGCTTCGTACATGTGGCCCATAGTGCCTTCTGTAATAGTGGTTGCTAATCAGGAGATGTTGAGAGAGTTACAACATTTACATGGTGCCCCAATGGTTTCTTGGCAATATCCAAATGTGGTTTATTGATGGTGGTAAGGTCTTGTGTTATACCCAATGAAGGGGGTTACAGTCTTCTCAAGTGATTCCTTTAATACAACCTGTAAGGTTCTTGCTCTCTGGCTCTGAGGGCATTGGTATATATGAGAAAACCATGTTCTACAAAATGTAGTTATTTTGCAAATATCTTTGAAATATTTATTTTAGAACAGTATCACATATAGCTTTGCACATGGTTACCCATCGTTATTAACAATCAAGAATATTGATTAGTGGTATCATTGATTACAATATGTAACCTCTCATTGTCCTTGATGCCACCCCAAAAAATCGAGTTGTACATATCATTTTAATTGTAACATCCACGAACAAAATACTGCTGCTCTTAAAATCCCCTTATTCTTTTACTGAACCCTCCCCCATGTTGTCTGCACCACCATCTTGGGTCAGAGAATAGCAGACTTGATGCATAATCAGCATGAGAATGTCCTGAAAACCCACCAAACAAGGAACAACTTGAAATGGACAATGGAGCTCTAGAACAGCAAGTCACTATTTTTTGACACACACATCTTCCACATAGAAATACTGTTTCCACTAACTTGTTTCACAGGAAGCTAGATGAAACAATTATGAGAAAGTATTTTTGATTATTAGAAAATGATGTGTATTTTGGTGTGTTTGAGTTAACATCAGTAGACTGCAATTTTAATAACTAAGGGCCTAATTTAGATCTTGACAGACGGGAATACTCTGTCACAAATGTGACAGATATCTCAACCGCCATATTACGGCACTATTATATCCTTTGGAGATTGGAATACGGAAGACTGGATATCCGTCATGTTTGTAATAGAGTATTCCACCCAGGAGATATAAATCAGGTACTAAGCCTCAAAGAGGCATTACTAGGCTTCAGCCTGTGTGCACTGACATTCATCTTAAAGATGTTGAAGAGAATTGTGCATTCATTATTTTGTGCAAGGGCTTTTCTGTGTAAAACGTTTTCTCTTTCTCTTGTGTATTCTTCCATTCTAGAAAATAAGTGAAACCAAATTCAGTTTCATGGTGGTGTTCTGCTTATGTTTCATAAAACAAATTTACTTGTGTACTTTAGCACGCACAAACAGAAAGTTTATTGCCATCAGCCAATGGCCTTACCATATAAAATTGCCACCAGCGACCAAATCATTTTTCAGATTACAATTTAAAATGTAATTGTTGGATCTGGCTGTCTCTGCAGGGTCACCCTTGAACATTTTGCCTTCACCACTCCTGTTTTGCTAAATTATTTTTTGCTCGCTTTAGGACTGCGCATTTTACCACTGCTAACCAGTGCTTAAGTGCTTGTTCCTCTAAATGTGGTAAAATTGTTTTACACCCAATTAGCACATTTAGGGGCACATTTATGATAGTTGCATCGCTCTTGCACCACGCAACATGGTGTAAGAGCGACACAACTCAAGCCGGCCTGGGCCACCTTGCATAGCCTTGCCTGGCTTGATAAACCTGGAGTAATGCAAGGCAGTGCAAGTCACTCCCTTGCATTACACTGCCCCAGGGAGGCGTTAGATGGGTGGAGCATGGGTTGGCCCATGTATCCACCCATGTATTTTGGCGCATTCCAAGATTTACCATTACTGGTAAACCTGGGAATGAGTCAAAAACCTACACCTCCTGAGGTGGAGTATAACGAGGAGAAATATATTTATTTCTCCTTGTTACTTCCTCTTTCTATGTGTGCTGCATTTTGCAGCACACATAGAAAGAGTAGTATGCCTCAGGGGATTGTTTTTGTGCAGGAAGGTGTAGCTTCCTGCACAAATACAATCTTGCTTACAAGACAGGTACCCTTGCACAACAGTGCAAGGGTGCCTGAGTTGGCACTAGGAAGCACATTGTGAGCCACAGCTGGGAAATTACAGAAATGCGCCAAACAATGTTAACTACTGTGCATTCCTGCCCTTTCTCTATCACGCAGTGCAGTACGATGAACAATAGTTTAATAAATATGCCCCATAATTTACTTGTAACTCCGTATTAAAGTGGTACTACAGATACCCAGGGCCTGTAAAGTAAATACAACTAGTGGGTCTTCAGCACTTAATCTCCCACCCACTTATGTAGCCCTTTAAATGATGTCTCAGGCCTTCCATGGCAGCCTGTGTGCAGTTTTAGAACTACTATTTCAACTTGGCAAAATAAACCTTTGCCAGTCCTAAACCTTCCTTTGAAAAACCTGTAAGACACCCCTAGGGTGGGCCCTAAACACCCCATTTGGCAAAGTGCAATGATTTATAAAGTTGGATGAGTACTTTTAAGTTTTCCATGTTGTGGCACTGAAAAACACACAAAGTCATTATTCACTGCTGTGAGGCCCACCTTTCCTATAGGATAGCATTGGGTTAACTTATTACATTTAATAAGTGATAACTTTTGTTTGAAAGTAGGTAGGAATGTCATGATTGGTGTTTGTGGAAACTTAAAACTGTTTATAATGGTAAAGTCATATTTTAAGTCACAATTCATTTTGAAAATGACACTTTTGTTGTCGTGACTAGTTAATGTCTGCAGCCTGATTCCTGGGTCACATAACTTGGTGTATTTGGCTGTTGTCTTTTGTCTATTCCTCCCAGACAGACACACTAAAGAGGGCCTGGGTGTTGGCAGGAAGTACCATCCAATGTAGGATGGGCGGCCAGCTGTGCACAGCTCTATGTGCACTTCAAATACACTGCCTCAGCTCACACAAAAAGAACTTCTCACTAGCCTATTAAAACTTCAGACAGACAGGGACCAGGAGAGAGAGGAAGGAAATTCCAAACACCTTTGGTGAAAATTCCAGAAGCTGCTCCCATTTCAAAGCTAGCACCAAGTATATAAATAGGACCCTCAGGTCCACTCTTCAGATCACTTCTGGACCTGTGGAAGAGTCAGAAGAATAATTAATTGCTGCACTACTGGAAGAAATACTGCTCTGTTGCCCTGCTGCCCTGCTACCCTGCGCCCTGAGGAAAGAGGACTGGACTTGCTCATTGAACCCATAACCAAAACAGTGTCTTGAAGGGCTAGGTGACTGGCCTTCTGTTCTGAGCTACAGGTGCAAGCTTCAGAGACCTGCCCTGCATCTGCTAAGCTTCTAAGTCTCAACTGGATCTGCCTATGCCCTGTTACTGGCCTCTGCTGGTGTGAGTTTTGATCCCCAAGAGGTGCCCCCTAGGGTCTAGACCCTTGGCTGGTATCAGAGTGTACTCCACTTGTCCCAACTGTGAGATTTCTCAGAACCGAGGCAGCATGGTGCAACTCATCGCAGCACAGCTCATGGCCTCGCATTGCAGCACCTCGCAGCTCCTCATTGGAACCGATGCAGCATGACGCAGCTTGACGTAAGATCTCACATTGCAGCCCTTGCAGCTCCTCACTGGAACTGAGGCAACATGATGTAACACTCTGCAACAAGCATGGACTAGCATAGCTCTTTTAGCTATGTTTTAGACACATTGTTTTTATCAAACTAGGCCTGCCGTTGTGCACTTTAGCCCAGTTACATTTTATTCAGCATTGCTTTATTTTTCTAGCAATAGCCACATTTGCGGCGTTGTTTAATTTTTCTCTAATTGTTCTTTCGCCTAGGAAAGCATTACGTTCTCAGTAGGACATTCATTTCACTTTGTGCTTTCTTCAATGCTGCAGTCAGATAGGGTTGCTTGCAAACGTGGTACGCTGTGTCTCCAACATTCATAGAAACACACATATTCCTATGTGGGGATCCTTTCTTAGAATGTCAACTGTTTTATTATAAAAACACTCCTTTGTCCCATACACATTAGAGGGAAATTCCAACCCAGATTACCACAACAGCATGCTGATTGCTGATTGCCTAGCTACAGCTGCTTGCTTAGACTGCCGGACCCCTGGCTTACATGGGGACAGTCTCTTTCTAGACTACAGGCCTCCTTACTCAGGTATGAGGGATGATGTCTTTCCAGGGGGGAAACCTGAAGGGAGGATTAAGGCTTATTGTGATGTGATCTAACATATCTTAGGTAGGAGAACTATATATCACTCCTAGTGACAGTATGGTGGGAATGTTTTTGTGTTTTACTCTCCTTGTCACAGTTTTGCCTTTATTTTGTTTTATTATCCTAGTTATTGCAATACATGCCATTTTATCTAAGATACACTTACTTCAATAAATCCCTATTGAGTTATATTCTGCCTCTGTTTGTCTTTGCTTGTGTGAGACTAATGCAACTGAGATAAGGGAATGAGAGCTGATCGATCACGATTCCCCTGAGGAGTCTTTCTTGTGTTGTGCCAGACTACCACAATCATCTCTGCTCTTGGGTGGAGATGAGGCGCGGCTAGTTAGCCGGAAAACCCAGATTAGGCCAACAGGTGTCACATGGTGTGGAATTCTACTTAGTACCCCACAATCTATGCAATTCTACAGCCCAAATCCAGTAGCCTCATTATGATAATAAGAGCCTACGCAACATGGCGCCACCAACGTTTGGCCAGGCACTAATTTTCGGATCCTTCTAATTATCTCAGTCTCACTAAAGGCTAAAGACACCTCAATACTATATACGGAGACGTCCATGGTATTGAGGATTTCCTCCTCAGCTAAGTAGGTAGTACCTATCAAACGCTGTAGGTTGTTCAAGCTTGAACCTTAAAATGATTAATCCCCACTTTGTGTCCTTAACTCTGTAGAAACCCTTTTTACCATTAACATGGCACACCCGCAATGGGGAGTAATTAAATATGCGAACGGCCCTTACTGCACACTTATTGGCAAATGGCTTAACGGCCCAGGGGGGTCAAGTCACATTTGTTGTTGAGCTCATCCAGGCTATAGAACAGAAACATTTTATTCTTAGGTCACCTTTCCAGCAGTTGATGGGAACACAAACTCATTTCATCACTATACACCTGCAAACATCCCTGCACAATACAGAGCTTATGCATATTTAGAAATACCTTTATCTTACCAGGATCATAAGAATTTGTTTGATGGTGCCCTACCACATACAGTATTAAACATTAGGTTAGGTCGTCTGAGCAATAACACCCCGACCTGACCTTTATTGGCCACATATATACTGCAACCGGATGCAGCAACCTTGGCGGTATCAAAGGTTTGCCGCGTATATATAGAGCTCACTGGAATATACAGACTGTTAGTACAGTTTGTAATGCAAACAATAAATACTAACCCAGCACATGCTGTCCCAGCGCAACCACATGCAGGTATGCCAGGCATTAACCCTGCAACTATACATTCGATCATGGGTAAAGCACCTGCCAAGCTGGAGTAAATTCTGTTTTGGTTAGCTCCAAAAAATAAATGTGCTAGAAGCAGTCTTCCCCCATACGGTCCTCAGGGTAGACATAGAATACTCATTATGTGCTTGTCATTTGGGATGGTTCCCACAGTAGATAACTGCAACACATGGAGCACGGTATTTGCCACGCTCTATACTACTGCACATGGTACATCAACACTTGCCAATCTTCCGGATGTGTGAAAACAAATTCAAGATGAATACAGGGCTGACCTGGCCCTAGACTTCGGGATCCAAATAATGGGCACTGTGTCTTCAATTATATTAAGTAACCTTAAAGGGGACGCAGTTGCACTAGCAGTGCGCATGCAGCTCCGGAATGTTCCTGCACACGATCAAGAACGTGAGCTGCCAAAGATTATTGCTGGGACCTACTCCAGCATTGGTTGAGATAGTCTGGGGGCCAGACCAATTAAACCACAATTACAAAGTAGATCTCATAAAGATTCTACTAAGCAAGCACCTGAAGGCTCTAAAAAGCACTGGGGTAAAAAACAACAAACACCTAAAAAAGAAAGTGGAGAATCTCCGCATTAGGAGACCCCTCAAAATAGATATAATCTTAGAAATAAAGATAATTTAAAAATGCCTGACAGATATCAATATACTAATACGCTCCAGTCTCTTTCCTTTCAGAACTCACTGGAAAAACGCAGTGAGAGTTGTGGGCGGTCAGAGCAGCAAATAGAGTATGTGAAACCGAGAAAGGGCTCACAACGCTCATCCAAAGTTTCTGTTAAGAAAGAAGAGAAACTTCCCCAACTATAACCCCAGTTTAAAATGAAAAAAGTGGAAGCAGTTGCAATACGACATGCCACTCAGTAAGAGGGCTTTAATGAAGAACAGGAAGTGGGAACTGGCACTGCTAGACAGTGCAGCAGAGGTCACAATATTTCACTGGGATCTTTAAGAGCATCTGGAGGTGAAAGCAACTGATGACTTCTTACAAGTTGAGACTGCAAACATGCCTGTCTCCACACCCGACAGGGTGCATAAAGTAACTATACAATTACAGGGAGACATTGAACGAACAATAGATGCGTGGGACCACGTAATCACTCTTTATGATATTTTACTGGCCGAAAAAGACTGGCGACCAGAATTTGTCCGTGATCTCCCACATGGAGAAGAGGTCATTGAAAAATCCTTCTCGCCCCTTGTTCCCAGAAAGCTTGTGTAAATACACGCCATTCATTGGGCAGTGGCATTATATCGCAACCACGTAGGGTGGGATAAAGATTCTCCCTATCATGTAATTCCAATTAAATCTAAAACTCAACCTCAACCCTAACACCCAATAAAACATGTAGCTAAAGCACCCATGAGGGAAATCCTCAAACAATTAGAATACCAGGGGGTAATTGGACCCTCTGTTTCACCAATAAACAATTCTTTGTTCCCTGTTGCTAAACCCGACCGTTCATATAGAATAGTCTTAGACTACAGACATTTAAACAGTCATACTTGCACCTTTGCTATACACGCACACAGCATGGCACTTATGAACAATATAGTGAGCAAAAAATAAAAAACAACCCTGGATATCTCCAAGGGGTTTTTCTGCCAAAACATAGCACCTGAAAGTAGGGACTTAACAAGTTTTAGTGCTTTAGGCTTTCAGTAAAATTCTGCTGACTCCCACAAGGGTACAAGAACATTCCAGGACTGTTCTCAGCTCGTGTTTTTCTATTTTACACGACAATGACCGTGAGGCGTTATCATACGTGGATAATACCTACCTTACGGACGACGACCTGATGCAGCATATAAGATAGGTAGCCTGCATTGTTGTAGGATTTGCCGAATTTGGCTACCCATTTAATTTAAAAAATAAATAAAAATAGCCTTCCTTTGTGTCCTATTTTTGGGATACGAACTGTCAGAAAGAGCCTCGCACTCCAATTTGTCGAAAAATGTGCACAACTACAATCTCCAAACACCATCAAAAACATCTAGTCCACATTGGGCTTTTAAAATTTTGGCAGAACATGCATTCCAGACTGTGCATAATGCACTAAACTATTATATGACTTAATACATCCTGACTTTACCAGCAAATACTGGACAGTCAAACAGAACACGCATTCTCAGAGCATTACAAAAAAGACATGCTTGAAGCAATACACTTACATATAAGGGATAACAAAAAACACCTGGACATAAGAGTAATTGCTGGTGCCATTGGTTTCACCTATGTGACATTCAATAAGGGTGAGATCATCCCAATTGCATACAAATCACATTTGTACTCTACAGCTGAACAACGCTTTGCTCCCACAGAGAAACTTCTCACTGCTGTTCAGATGACTGTCATTAAAGAGAGACCTGTGGCCCAGGGGAAATGTATCATTGGTGTATCCCCCATTCCAGCTCTTGAGGCTGTTACCAAAGCTAGCATTCCTAACGCTAAAGCATTAGTTCTACGTTGGATCCAATGGGCAACGTCTCTGACGGCCACTGATGTAGACTATATCTTTGACTCAAAATTACAAACCCAAGGGTTTTTGAATATGAACTTGAATATCCACTTCCAGCAAACACATTGCCTATTGAACAATATCAGATAATTCTGTTCACTGATGATTCAGCCTAACCAACTATAGGCACTAAACATCAATAATCCACTGCTTGCGCAGAGGTGAGTGGATACATGAAAGATGGCAAGTTCCATCCACAACATACTTACACGAAGACCCTAGGGGACGGCACTGCACAGCACAACTTGCTGAGCTCAAGGCTCTGGTGATGGCACTGGAACATACAGATCCTGAGCAGATGGCGCTGATTGTCTGTGATTCGTATTATTGTGTCCAGTCCTTCAATGAATATCTCCATTACTGGCACTAGAATGGGTTCATAGATTTAAAAGGAAACACCAATAAACACAGTCTTCTGTGGGCGAAAAAGTAGCGGATCTGAAACAAACGCTACCCAACGTCCGTGTTGTGCATACAGTAGCAGGGCTTGACAAATCCACTCGACCACTGGCATTGGCGAGTCTTATTTGATCAGGTCAGCTATTTTTAATACTTGTTGACACTGAACAGTTGTCTGTTCAGTTGAAAAGTGGAGGGGCATCAAAAGATGCCTTTAAAGTTTGTTCTTATGCCACAGTTGCTCAGCATTCACAGACAGAGGTCAAAAGTCAATTTTTCTTACATTTAATTTTCCTTCTGACTGCAGAGTTCCAGGACTTTGTAAGGTGAACTGTGTGACATGCTGCTTAGAATGTAAAATAAAAGGATATAGGGTATCGGGCGTTTCCTAACACACAACATTCAAATGACTAAGTCAACTGTGCATACATTTCAAAATATATTTCAGTAGTTGTGAAAGCTCTTTTTTATTTTTCTGTGTGATGAAATAAATATTTTAATAGGATGAAAACAAAGCAGAATACTATACGTGTTGATGTGCAAAGGATATGTTTTCGGAAAACCAATTTTCAAAAATTGTTCATACACTATTTAGTTTTGTCAGTAAAGCTGCAAGTTAGTGAAGAGGTTTTTAGACATTTCTTGGAAAGTTACTCTGTGTAGATGACAATATGTTACCACATCATGTTTTAGTAATATATTTATTTAAATTGAGTGTTCAAACAAACTGAGAAACACTCCTGCCCTGATAACAATGTTGTTAGTAAACTAAAAGAAGTCCTAGGTTATGTGGGCTAGGCGTCATGGGTATGTGGGCTAGATTCTTGTGATGCATGCAGCAAACTTTAGTCTACTTAATCAAACAAAAGAGTTTTTTTGTACTGCAAAAATGCTGAGCTCACATATTTGAAGGTGCAACCATGTGTGAGAATGAAGACAAATGTGACTCTGTAAACTATTTTCCTAGGATCACACAATTTGAGACCCGTTTACGGGTCAAGTACATTACAGTTAGGTCGAGTAGATTTTTTATCACATAAATAATTTCATTTAAATACAATTCATAACCCCCCTTTCTATCATAAAATAAAGAGAGAGAAAATCAGTGTAAAAGATGTAAAGTGCTTGTGTGCTAATAGTAAAGAAAGAGAAATAATCCCTCAAACCATTCCCGGAATAACTCTCAAAAATATAGGCTTAAAAGACAAAAGAGCCTGTTGGTTAAACTTTTCACCACATTTAAATCAACATATTATTTATCCCGAAAAGTTATATATATGGAATCCTATCCCCCATTCTAAATTCTCTCCACAAATAATCCAACCTATCCAGGCAAGAACAGTATCGTCGACGTTTCGACCCCTTAACGCTCTTGGGCCAAATCAACGCTCCATCAGGGTCTTCATCAGGACTGATAGATAGGGGAGCCTATAAATAATCCAATAACATAAATCAATCTACAAATAATCCAAATCATTTTCCAGGTAATGCCTCACACTCAACATACTCACCAAATTATTGGAGATAGCAATGATTAATAACTTTTTCTTGTTCCAAGGAGATTATTATGTGCAAACCAAGGGTGTAGCAATGGGTGCAACTTTTGCACCAGATGTGGCAATTTTATATATGAATGATTTTGAGATGCGATTTATCTTTGATGAAATGTCACCATATTTTGCACATATAACCTTATGGAAACGATACATAGATGATGTGTTGATGATCTGGACAGGTACCCAGAATGAATTGTTGGCTTTCCACAGATGGTTAAATATGTGTTCAAAAGACATACAATTTACCATATAATACAGTACTTTGGAGATCAACTTTCTAGATCTCACTATAAAGATACAGGATGGTTGTTTATATACCACTTTATATAAGGAAAGAGAGTGAGAGGAACTTGCTCTTAAAATATACGAGTCACCATCCTCGGAATTTGAGAGACAATTTACCATATGAACAATTCCTTCGTCTCCGGAGGAATTGTTCTCGAAAAGATGATTATTTTTTTGAATCTGAAGAACTAGTGAATCGTTTACAGATGTGTGGTTATCCAAGAGGTTTGGTGAGAAAGGCTTGTAAAAGGGGATGGTTCTGTCATCGCGAATTCCTTCTAGATCCAAAAGCACGTACTGATGGGGCAAATGACAGGATGATATGTGTCACTACTTTTTGTACTCGAAGTACGTAAATTAAGAAGATTATTAATTATCATTGGAATTTAGTTGCAGATGAACTTGAAATCAATGATCCCCCAATGTATGCTTTTAAAAGGGGCAAAAATATCAAAGATTGGGTAGTGAGTTCTTTTTTGCCGGAACCAGTTAGACCATCACTGGCAACAATGCTGAATTTACCAAAAATAGTGGGGCATTTTAAATGTGGATCTTGTAAGATGTGTGCACAATGTCTAGAGACAAAGATATTTAAGTACAAACATGTGTCAGTGACACTTAGGCAACATACAAATTGTAATAGCAATATTGTTATTTATGTTATTCAATGTTCCTGTGATTTATTGTATGTTGGCCAAACAAAAAAAAAAAGTGAAAGTGCGTATTATGCAACATTGTAGTCGAATTCGATGTAAAACTCAAGGGGCTCCTTTGGTTGACCATTTCACTGCATTGAATCATTCGGCTGAATCATTAAGATGGTTTGTTTTGGAAAAAGTGAAGGTGAGTGTACAGGGAGAATCTCTCTGATAACCTTAATTTACGGGAATGCAAATGGATCCATCTTTTGGACTCGGTCTCCCATGGTTTAAATGAATATGAAGAGATAGCAAGACAAACTGCTAGCTTGTCAAATGGTTGAGGAGTTGGGAAAGATGGCAAAGGATTGTGTTATTTTGGCGGAAATCTTTGATCGGATATGGAGGTACATTTTTTATAGACTTTTGATAATACTGATATATTATGCTGTTGTCTGTTTAGACAAGAGATTGTTATCTTTATATATAATTAAGGATAAGGAGGTTTCTTTTTGAGATATGGATCTGATATGGTTTTGTTGTATAATGGAAGAACCCTATGGATATATAAAAAATATTTTTTCCTTTTTGGAAAGATTGTGTAGGGTGGTATCTGATAAATTTGACCTTTGAAATAAATGATATTGGATTTTCCAGTTTTTTTTGAGTTTTTTTTAGCCCTTCTTAATTGAGGGGTTGAAGTTTGAGAGGCTCTGTTTATGTGTTAAATTTGTACTCACCCTTTGACACGGCGGCGCGATAGTGTTGGACACATTGTTACAGAAGAATGGTTTAAAATGTTGAAGAACACGATGTGAAGAATGGTTCTTTTGAAATACGCAGTTGCAGGTCAGAGACACTGCCTTGGTTTCCGCGGCCTGGACATGCTGTCGCGCTCTGATGCGCATGTATGGATACATTCTGTAAAAGATTGCTGCTTCGGCGTTTTCTCCCAAGCGCTTGTGTGCAGATCTGAGATACTACACCACTTCCGCGTTCGGAGTTTGTGATGCGCCCCGTGACTTGGATACGGAAGTAATTTAAATATGGAGCCAGCGAAGTCAGCATTTTTTCGAGTGAAATAATTTGTTTTTTAAGGAATCGGCTGCTGTGAAGGAAAGGTGAGTTAAAAATTGCGGCTTTTCCCTGGCATATTCTGGAATATGATGCTGAGATAAAGAATAATACAAGTTTGAATAGATTCAAGAGTAGTCCATGTTTTGTGGCAGGATAAGTTTGTTGGATATAAAGAGTTGTTTATATTGGATAACAATATTGAATATTGAGTATTTATTTATATATTGTGACATGAATGGTTGTGTATGTATGTAGGAAATAACAATTATAATTAACAAAATGTTTTTGTTTAAGGATGTGAAATTGGAGCAGAAGTGGTGTTCTCAAAAAAGTTTAAAAGACTTGAGGGAAGGATCATGGATACCTTTAAATATGGAAATGAGTGGGCATTTTTTGAATGGAGGTAAGAATTGAGTTCAGGTTTTTACATGCTTGTTAATGATGAAGGTTGTATGAGTTGATTCGGAGTTTTCATGTTTTTTTAGGATGTTGGACTCGTGAAGAAGGAGATTATATTTTGTGGTGTTTTTGGGTGAGTACGTTGAGGGTGAGGTATTACCTGGAAAATTATTTGGATTATTTGTAGATTGATTTGTATTATTGGAATATTTATAGGCTCCCCTATCTATCAGTCCTGATGAAGACCCTGATGAAGCATTGTTTTGGCCCAGAAGCGTGAAGAGGTCGAAACATCGACGATACTGCTCTTGCCTGGATTGGTTGGAATGTTTGTGGAGAGAATTTAGAATGGGGGATAGGATTCCAGATATATAATTTTTCGGGAGAAATAATATGTTGATTTAAATGTGGTGAAAAGTTTAACCAACAGGCTCTTTTGTCTTTTAAGCATATATTTTTAAGAGTTATTCCTGGAATGGTTGGAGGGATGATTTGTCTTTCTTTACTATTAGCACACACGCACTTTACATCTTTTACACTGGTTTTCTCTCTCTTTGTTTTATAATAGAATGGGGGTTTTGAATTGTATTCAAATGAAATTATTTATGTGATAAATTATGATTAAAAAACATTTTTGGGAAATAAATTGAAGGGTAATGGTATGTATGTATGTTGTAAGTGTTTTTTAAGTACTTTGCCTAGGGGTGTTGTTTTTTGTAATTAGTTAGACCCATACCCCTTCGGGCGATTTAGGGTTACCCTCTGTGGTTGGTAAAAATACTGACTAGGATTCAGCATGTTGGAATACACGTGGCAGACAACACTTTGGCTGATGAAGCAGCCAAATCAGCAGTAGCTATGGCGTCTGTTGCTTCAGTAACTCATTCTAGAACAAAACTGGATGATGAAACACTGGCAGCTGTGAAAGCTTCGGCTGATGACACGCCCTTACTAAAAGCATATCCACCTAAATATTCCTATTGCACATCATGCCTCAATACAGCCCAAGCAGTTATACCGGGAGGGGAAATTGTGTGATTCCCAATAAAGACCAAAGACCAAAATTTATCAAAGCAGCGCATGAGGGTGTAGCCTTTGCCCATGCTGGTGTAGCGGCTACAATTTCACTGTTACAAGCATGTTATTGGTGGCCAGGTCTCTACAAACAGGCCAGACAGTATGTCCTTTGTTGTGACATCTGCCAGCAAATAAAATGATCCACTGTCAAACATCCACCGCAGACACCCCTCCTAATATCCAACAGACCATTACAATGTGTGTACTTGGACCACTGTGGTGCCCTGACACCAGTGCATACAAATATATTTTAGTCACTGTTGACTCATGCTCTAGATTTCTATGGGTTTGGCCACAACGCTCTGCTGACGCTCGAACTGTTATTAAAGATTTGCAAGTCTTTATCGGCACAAATGCTGTTGCGGCTTTCCACTTGGACCAGGGCCCTGCTTATGCCTCAAGGGCTTGACGGGACACCATGGCTTTGTTAGGGGACCAACTGCATTACTTGTCTCCATTTCATCCCAAGGGAAATAGTGTCATGGAGTGTCAAAACCTAGATTTAAATTGATCCTTAACAGCAAGAGTATTAGGCACGGGTCATAGTTGCCTTACACACCTTTATGGAGTTCAGTTAGCACTTAACAATCTGCCCAGAAGGTCCCGGTTGGGGGCGTATTTCATACGAATGCCTGTTTGGAACATGAACGTATGCTCCAGAACTTGATGATCCTGGCGCAGAGGCGACAGATACAACTCTTGACATAAATGAACGTGTCACTGTCTTCCAGGACTTACAACAGTTCCGTGATGACAACGCATCTGCCAGTGCCGCCTCCTTGGGAATAAGGGATGTACCAATAACATCTACCGGCTGGATTTCGAAAGTTGGGGATCTAGGGCGTGAAAAGATTGCTGTGAAGAAAGAGAGAGATCTTTCTTATTGTGCACCGGTTCCAGTCCTGGTAATACTCAGTACCAGAACTGTCATTTTACTACTGCTGCCTAGTTCCAAAGAAAATTGCTTTGTCTCCATCCACAATGTCAAGATACACCATATGGCCAATCCTGTACTGCAGATCTAGGGGACTCCTGGGTAGTACCTGAATCCCTCTCACTACAGACCAGGATGTTCCTCTACAGGTTTTAAGCAGCAACGCTGATACCTCTCTGAATTTGGGGAGGGTGGAAAATGAGAGTTCATTGATTCCAGTAACTTCTACAACAAATAACACCAATAATATTGATCTATTTTATTCAAATTCTACACAAATAGATGGCAAAGTCTACTATGAACCACCGAGGGAGTCTTCTGCAATTTCTCCTATTCTAAACACGCCTCCAGTTTTGCACAAACTACTTTTGGATATTTTTTCACGATCAACGACACTTTCATTGACTCATCTGCCTCTTCTGCAACAGAACTGTCAAGAGCATGTAAGATGATAATTTGGCTCAAAATTAACTATTTCATTCTTCCAAGGAACTATCTATGGCTCTTATTGAGTGTACTTGCCTTTGTCCTTTGGATTGGGTTTGTCTTTGTTTTCTTCCTACTTATACATGGTCATTACCTTCCTGAACGCTCTACAGTTGAACTGATAGATGAGGTCTTAAAACCACATTTTAATTCCTACAAAGACTTGTCCCTAGTGAACAGTTCTACTATACCAATTCCTGATGGGATTGTTTGGGATAAAGTCTTAATTGATATACATGGGACGACATAGGTCATTCAAATTTCATATGTATTCAAACTTTCCATGAACAATGTAATTACACCCAGAGTGGTTTCTGATGATTGGGATGTGAAAACTGTTGATTCTATGATGTGTGATTTACAGTATTATACTGTGTTTGAAAATGAGGATGTGCATCAATCCAAAGAAAATTATTGAGAAATGTTCTTTTATAATTATTATGGACAGCATTTTATTCACTGAGCAAGCACCCCAAAGACTATTTTTAATTACGCACAGTGGGAACACTGTCTGACTCCACCAGTGGGCAGTTCTAAAACATATACTGAAAGATTTACATATTTCTCTGGGCACAAAGTTAAAAATGCTAAGTTGTATTATTTTAAATTGCCAGTGATGGAAAGTCAACATATTTTATTGACTGATACAAAATTAATTTATTCTGATTCCTTTGTTTCCCGGTTGGCTATCGAAGGCTATGATTACTGGTTGAAGTCAATAGACTTAAAAAGTGTGTGGGGAACCAAACATTGGCAATAAGGGGAAAGGAGGCTTTATTTAGAGCATGCTTGATACCTGTTCAAATTATATTTTTGAATGGAACTGTACAACAAACCAGTTGTTTAGGCTTAACAAAGATTAAGAAACTGAATGCGCCCAGCATTCCTCCCCTTGCAAAATTTTACAAATGGCAAAAGTATATAAATGCATCTGAAGATCAGCTCGATGAATGGGTCCTGAATGGAACATTTAACACATCCTTTTCTTGTCCTGACATGAGGTGTGGGAACTTCCCTTTTCGTACAAATGTTTCAATGGCATGAAAGAGGTCTTTCTTAGAGGTAAGTGAATGCGAGACTTCTGTGAGTTTAAAAATAACGCTAGCCCCCCCAGCGCCATATTTAACTCCAGGAGCAGAAATGGTGCACGGGTGGGAGGCGGACCTAAATAACGGCGCTAAGCCCTCTTAATGACAGTATTGAAAGCCAGGTCAGACCAGGCGTTAAAGTGCAGGTAGGCCCATATCTATGGGGAAACACCATGGAATGGGCACAATGATGCCCACCCCAAACTCCAGCAACACCACCACCCACGCCACAGGGACACTACTGGAGGAGGGAGCCCATCCCAGGTAAGTTACAGGTAAGCGTATGTGTGTGGTGTGCCACTGGGGGCCCTTTACATGGGGCCCTCTGCCTGGGGGAAACATACTGAACAACTAGGTCCTAAACAACTACTTGCCTAAACCACTACTGCTAAACAACTAAAAAGTCTTTACAATGAAGTACTGAACAACTACTGTCTAAAAAACTATTTTGCCTGAATAGCGATTGCCTGAATAATGAATTTTAAATACGTTTTTTTTTAAATGGTGTATTAGTTGTTTAGAATGTATATATATATTTGTGCACAATAACATAAACCCCACCAGATGAGCAATCACAATTGTCATTTCCACCTGGAAGCGTACTGAAGCAGACTAGACTAAAATTCCGCAGCGCAAATCTCATGTGTAAAAAAACCTTTCAGTTCTGGATATAGCAAGTCCAAGTACTTCTGGGTCCCAAGGGCCCTTAATGGACAAGGTATTATAATTTCCAGCTACCCTCACAGGATTTAGTGATGTATTCCTCTATTTTACAGAACAAGTGCAAATTCTCTAGCTCCAAAATTATCGAGGAAACGTCCTTTCACACTCTAGCTGCAGAGATGTTAAAGGTTTTTAATTCAACAAATGACGGTGACCCCTAGCAGAGTATTCAGACAATTCTTCAACTGTCTATAATTAAATAAATCAATTGAGGCAAGTAGATTCCTGTATACACAAACCCAATATGCTAAGAGTTTCAATGCTTGCCTGATCAGGTATGGATGAAATGTCCAATTCAAGGTACAGCGGTACCGGTAGGGTCCCAGGGCCTAATATCAGCAGTAGCCTGAGAAACTCATTTTCTTGTATTTGGATCTTTTTTTGATTACCATATCCCCTTAATTCATCCCCGTCCAAGGCTAAATTTGCTAAATTATACTTAGGGACTGACATTCATTTTTTTGTTTAAACAAGAGAGTATAACCCTAGTAGTTTGTAATACACTAATAGTGGCCTTGTCTATCTGGGCTTTCCAAAATAACCCCTCTTCAAAGATTATGCCCATTCGTACTGGGGGGCACATTCTATGGGGACACCTTACGTCCTGACCTTCCTTTTATGAGGAGCTACATTTCGCTAAATTTCAAACCCTACCTATGTGAATTCACTACAATGTAGAAACTCTAGACACATATATATCGAAATACAGGTGCACAACAAAAATCAATGTTGTTGTTGCTCCCACCAAAAATCGTGGCCACGGGTGGGAGTTATAGGGGGTGCCATGATATAGCGCTCATATACAGTGTGGGCTCCCGTTGTAGCGGGTAGTACTTTTTTTAGTAAGCTCTGTTGTTTTAGAAGAGTATGAATGTTTACCCATTTGTACTGGAGTACTTCAATCTGCATATGAAATACAATGTCCTCCCATTTTACCACTTTTAATTCTTTACAAGGGTAAAGGCTCAAAATCACAAACTACAGCTTGATTTTTATACGTTTCACATAGTTTTCAGGGAGCCCATATTCTCGTATGACGTGTTCTGGCAGCCCTGGCATTTGAGGCACCACAATGCTGCATTCCTATTTCAGGTACTAATTGTAATTGCATTTATCTAGTGCTTACTATCCTTGATGAGGCATCGAACCGCTTTATGCCGGGCTGCACGCTGCTCTGGAGCCCAGTAGTAGTGACAGAATGTAAGGCAGTGTGGGTGTGAGTGTGGTTGTAAGAGAGTGAGTGTATATGATTGTCTCAGAGTATGCTTTTGAGTGTTTGTTGTTGTGTGTTTTCTGGTGTGTGTAAGCATGTGAGATGTGAGAGAACGTTTGTGAGAGTGTGAGAAAGTCACAGAGCATTTTGGTGTGTATGTTAAAGAGTGTGTTTAAGAGAGAGTTTACATGTTTGAGTCGTGCACTTATGGGTTACATCATGGTCTGAAACTATAGATGTAATCCTTGTTTATTGGAGTGCATCCGTGGCCTGTATATGGGTGTTCACATATGACAAAATGCAGGCCTTTTTATACGTGAAGTAATTCTTGGCATAAGAAAGGGCACCCTTGGTATAAGGGCATCCACAGCAAAATGGTGTCCCTTGTATACTAAGAGTAAATTGTGACACAAAGGGGCATCCATGATACGGGGGGAGCATCCATCGCAGAATTCCAGCACCAGAATGGTGTGTGTAAGTCTTGCCATATGGAAGACACCCATGTCATATACAAGGCACACATGACTACATTCTGCCCATAGTATACTGTAGGTAGTTCTTGATCGAATGGTTGGCATGTTTGGCAAAATTCTGATACTGGTATTCTGGAAGAAATACCTAACATGAGGGGTGAACCTATGTCAAATTTTGGAAGGACGTAGGGTCAGCTTCTGGGGGGAAACATTATAAAAGTACTAAAATATTTCATGAGAATTCTTACAAACCATATGGCTTTTTTGCAAATTGAAGTGAAAATAGTACTTTAGTAGGTACAATTTTACCGCTGTATTCTTCAAACCTTTCTCTTGGTGAGAACCTCCCCAAATCACTCAAGAAGTCGTCTGACTCTTTAGCTTCACTCAGTCATTCATATTCGAGGCAGGTATAATGGCCACCACTTTCAAAGATCACGGGCCACCTCTGGTAGACAGATTGGTTAGGGGCAGAGACAGGGCATTGCCCAACCTTAGAACTGGTCAAATTGATTGTGTTTCACAAGGGGATAAACTCGCCCAGTCTACAGACTTCCTAGTTTATGTTCAAAACTGGATCATGTGATCGGGGTTCCACCAATAATGGTGTAAGTCTGGCTCTGATGCAAGTGTTCACTACGTTTCTCAGAATTGAACATTCAGCTGCAGATCTCTGCAATGTGTGCCTTTGGGCCTTTTAGCATATTTGTGAATAGGCTGAAGGATCATTACTTGTTTACAAATAATGCTATTCCAATGTTCGTCAGTGAAGGCTGTGTGTGGGCTTCCAAGAAAAGTTTGGGTACCAGCAGTTTATTATTTTAAAAATGAACCACTGAAAAGGGTATTCAAGTTTTAAGGTCAAAAAGTGGTTTGCACTTTTAGAATGCCCTATTTTTAACATGTCAAAATAAAATGACCTGAATAAAGATTACTAAAAGTGAGTGCCTATGCTACAAAAATTAAGGTTGGCAAGAAGATAGGCTAAATATGAGTTGATAAGTCAGCCTTCAACTTCAATAAACACGCCGATGGTTCAGTAAAATGCAAAGAAACAAAAATAAAGTAAGAAAATAAAATGAAAGCCCCATAAAATGTAACATGAGAGCAGTACCGAGTTAACGCTGTCATTCAGTAGCTGCCATTTCTCTAGCCGGTCAAGCTCGTGCTTTCCCTGTTTAATATGAATGTCCTACCTGTAATATCAAAATACACGTCACTGGAGGGACTATGGCACTCTGCCTCAAGTATAATTGGCTCTGCAGCACACCATAAAAAATTAATTAGCATTTCCCTTCAAATCATTAGTGTGCGATCAATATGCTCATTCATTTGGAACGCAAAGATGGCATAAGCATCACCTTGAGAATTACAGCAGGAATTCGCAGTGCAGACTAATTATACTGCAAAACAACAGAACATTAGGACTTTCAGTCGCAGTAGGATTTCTTCTGCTGACAGATAACCCATTAGGACATGGTCTTCCGCTTCAGGAGACCGGGCCACTCAACGAAATTTGCCGCCCTATAGAATCAAAAATGTGCCTTCCACCCTACTCCCTTCCTCATGCTCCCACCTGCAGACTGCGGGCTACACTTGCTCTGCTCTCTAGGGGAAATCTGGATTTTCTTTGATACAGCAGTACTAGTTGTTGTCAACAATTGCGTTTTTCTATTCCCTTTGCTCTCATTATTGATTTCATGCGACTCAGAACAGCTTTGTGAAAATTATACCTATAACTCACTGTTACCCACCTCTAATTCTATATGTTATGCATAGCTTCCATAGGAAGCCTCTGCTGCTTATACCTGATCCTCAATCTGGTAGCTCACTGCTATGACGTAGCAACATTTGATAACAAAACCTGTTACCTACTGTTGCTATAGTATAAAGGCCTTCAAGGCCAGGCTGCCAAGGCTTTCTGAGAGTCTGTCAGGGCGGGTCTGCTTGTCTGCTTTGACTGAAAGCCAAAAGCACGGCTGCAGGTGAGGAAACAAAGGTAGGGGAGGTGTTAGGGGTGGGTGGTAATGGAGGGGTGGCAGGTTGGAAAAAAAAATCACATTTGGGTCAGTGAGGAAAGGCTATATTATATATGGCTTCCCCACAATTGGAAGTAGAGCGTGGCCAAGTATTAGTATTACACAAAACACAATATCAGTGAACTGAAATTTCAAGTATTTGAGATAGTGATACCATCTCCTGGGGTGAAAACAATGAGACACTCTTAGACAGAGAAATTATATGGATGCGGTTATTAAGCACTTTCTATACAATGGGTCTGAAAGACAGATTAGAAATGTCTTTCTATCTGTAGTGTTGTTGTCATGATTCATATAGTTATTATGTTGTATGTCTTTAGTGTGAGATGCCTTCAATTTGCAATGTTTTTGATAATTATATATGCACAAGGTTTCCTTGTGTCGTGTTTTGGGCTGTGGTACTTGAACACACATATGGGCACATTTACAAACCCCTTGTGCCACCCTAGCGCCACCATAGTGTCATTTTTTTATTCTAAGGTGTCTCCAAGGTGGTTTTTATGCCGCCCCCACATTTACAAAGTGGCGCAATGACTGCATTGTGCCACTTTGTGAGCCCTTGCGCCAAATTATGCCCGCGTCAGGCATAATGTATGCAAGGGGGGCATTCCGGTGCAGGGAGGTCTGAAAAAATGGTGCAGTAAAATTCACAACATTTCACTGTGACATTTTTTCTGTCATTTTTAAGGCCTGCTCAGATCAGGCATTAAAATGATGCACCCATTTTATTTAATAGCACTAGCAGGAACAATTTTGGCACTAGTGCAGCAGAGCCCAACAATAGCGTAGATAATTTTGATGTTATTCTGCTAACAACTGCCATGGTGCGCCGTATTGTCAGTACGGCACAACCATGCTGTCGTTAGTTGCCGGTAGGGGAGCGCAAGAAAAGTGGCGCATCACCTACGATGAGCCACTTTCTTGTAAATATGCCCCATAGTTGGTAGCATTGACCATTCTCACATGGATCACGTACACATTAGCAGGGAAAGTGAAAACACTTTCATATGTTTTTATTTTTATTTTCACGCTTGTCTTACATCACCAGATTATGGCATTTTCATTTTTTGCATGATCTTTATTATCTTATGGATTTGCGTTGCCACTTTTTGTATATTTCTGGTTATTCATTGTCATTTCTTACTTTGCTCACATGGCAACAGATATTTAGCTTAGCGTACCTCATATCCAAGATGGAGGTTATAATTTTGCACCAGTGGCACGTGATTTACACACTTAGTTAAAACCACACACTCGTTGTCACTGAGTGGTTATCACCGTCTGGGACATTTGATTTCAGAGTGTAAGACAAGCATTTACCTGTTCTAATGAGGTAGTAAGTGAGTATTTACTCTTCTTCTGCATTCTTTTTTACTTTATTGGGCAATTACAGTCTTGCCGCAACAGTGATGTACTTCCGGCGCACTGGTGATGACACACTTTTTTCACTCACTAGTGTCGACAGCTTGTCTCGCTGTATCATGGTTGGGGTAGTGCACTCATGGCGTCATTTTACAGCATTGCACTTCGTTCATGTCTGATTATGTTACCATGTTCGCTCATTTTCTAATTGCTCTTGTGCCCACCGTGCAGCTTTATTAACCCACCGCAATATTGAGATATTACTCACGAGGTAGTTAATAATCTCAGAGGTATAAACAACATAATCTGCATGGCCTGTAAGCATTTCATCTTTATTTGTTTCCTCTGTTTGTCAATTGTCCTTCTATAACGTGCAGGTATTTATTTGCAGTGCAATCTCCCCTGATCCCCTGATGAAGGACCTGATGGGCCCGAAATGCATTACTGACTATTTAATTTACTTGAAGCATTAGTAATAACAATCTAGTGATATGGATGCAATTGTGCAATTTTTTTTATATCGGATACTATGGAAATATCATGCTTTGTTGAGGATCTGTTGTGCGGAAGAAAAAAAGAAAGGAGGTAAACATTTAAAGGATTGCAGATGTGACATCATTATAAACATGATTATTGTGTTCTTCTTGTGAAAAAACGAGGAGGCTTTCATATTGGCTGAGCTCCCTCAGACAGCGCTCACGTATGAGAATAGCAATACCTGCATTATTTGTTGGGGTCCACGACTGAGAACTCACCAGGAACATACAACCACTCCGAGTGGTGTGATCATATGTAGGAGTGCAGCAGAGGAACATTAGGAACTTACTACCTGACAATTTGACGACTTGCCCTTTCTAAAATGCATTGTTGTACATATATAGGTGTCAGACGGTTATTTCAAGCACGCCGCGCCATTGCACTGTGCGCGCACCCAGGGCAGTGCAGCATTACACTGGCGACGAGTGGGTCCTACTCACATGAACACTGGCCACTGCCACCTGCAACAGTCCAGTTGCACCTCGCATGGATGCGACTCAGCAGACACGAGTAGTGCCCCACAGCAGCATCGGGCAAAGAAAAAATCTGCGTGGTGTAGAGGCCTGTTTCTTCCGTGCCTGAGCAGGCATCGACACGTGCATGGCTGGACAGGCCCAACAACCGGGTCGAGGAGCGGCAACTCGTACTGACTGGCTGCATCGCGAGGTAGGCGTACGTGCTTCCTGTCTGTACCTCGGAGATATTGTCCGCTGCAGTACCGATATGTCGTCACCAGAGTGGTCCCACTGTCATGCGCAAGGCCCGGCACGTGGAACCGCATGGTTTCGGCGGCAACTCGCACGTGCATATCTGGTTCAAACCCCACAGACTCTCGCTCTACTGTGCGTGACAATAATGGCAGACGAACCAACGCCCGCTATCCACCCACCCCCACAGCAATCTATGGTCGACGCACTTCCACTTTTCAGCGAGTTACAAGACCCGGCTACAGCGTCGCCCAGGTGGAAAGTCTGGATTGGTCGACTATAGAACTATTTTCTAGCTACCCATGAACGGGATGGCACAGTCAAAAGGTCCCTACTCCTTGACTTTGCGGGGGTGAAACGTACAAACTTTTCAGACATCTCCCAAACACCGGCAACCTTGATGACCATGACGCAGCCGTGATAGCTCTAAATGCGCACTTCGACCCCCAGCTCAATCCGGATTTCAAACCTTTTAAACTTCGTCAGGCACACCAACGTGAGGGAGAATCGATTGACCAATTCTATGTGAGGCTGCATGAACTGGCAAGCACGTGCACAGAAGATGACCAACAGAAGGAGATGTGCATGCAGATTATGCAAGGCTGCAGAAACAAGATACTTAGAGGCCTGATATTGAGACAATCCCTTATCAGCCTTGATGAAATACTAGTGATGGCACGGTCTCATGACCTGTCGGCAGCCAGGGAAGCAGAAATGGACCTGGCCATATCGCCAATTCCAGAGATGGCCCCTGTGATCAAGGCAGAACGTGTGGATGCAGCACAGCCACAACCAGCAACGCGGAAGCCAAGATTGCACCCATCAGTCAGGCAAGGAGCAAGCTGCGATCACTGTGGGAGGGAGGTGCACAGTGCAAAAGACTGTCCAGCTATAGGAAAGACCTGCTCGAATTGTGGGAAACCAAACCATTTTGCCACTAACTGCAAAGGAAATGCCTAGGGGAAATGAAGAGGAAGCGGAAGGGCACCCGCCGGGCGATCAAGCAGGTGTCATTGAGTAACCAGATGGAAAGAAATGCCAAACGTCCACCATCCCGTCAGACGCTGGAGGACTCCTCCACGGAAGAAAAAGAGGCATTCCTGATATAATTGGCAAGCGACTTAAAGAGGCACAGGCGACTGCAACCAACATGCCTGATTGAGATTGCAGGGTTGCAAGTCAAAGCACTGATTGACACAGGAGCGTTAGTGAATGTCATGGGCATCCAACATTATCGACAACTCTAACCTCGCCTGCAACTTACACTGTCAAAGACTTAAGTATTCACTTATGGGAGCAGCATGCTCCTACCCCTAAAAGGACGCATGGCAGTGACTGTCAAAACAGAAGGGAAAGCAATCCACACCACATTTCATGTCATTGACAGGGAAGCTGACACCCTCCTCGGTAGCCATTCGGCCGAGGAACTAGGTCTAGTGTTATTTGCAATAAGCATAAGGACATGCCAGGTAGAACAGCTGCTGAACCAATTCCCAGAGTTGTTCACAGGACTGGGTTGTCTGAAGGCACCCCGGTACAACTACACATCGACAAGGCAGTAAAACCCATCGCTCTGCGACACCGGCGGGTTCCTTTTCACCTCCGACCACTGCTAGAGCAAGAACTTAACAGCCTAGAGGCACAAGGAGTGATAGAAAAAGTGTTGGAACCCACCCCCTGGATCTCGCCGATAGTGATAGCCGAAAAACCAAAACAACCAGGCAAAATCAGACTTTGCATTGATAGTAGGCTTTCCAACAAGGTGATTAAAAGAGAGAGACATATCACTCCCACAATAGACGACATAATTGCGGACCTCAATGGATCCAAGTGGTTCTCTAAATTGGATCTAAATGCTGGGTAGCACCAGTTGAGCCTTGCGGAAGACATAAGATACATCTTGACTTTTTCAACACACTTAGGACTGAGGAGATACAAGTGATTACGTTTTGGCATATTGTCAGCTGCAGTAGTGTTCCAGAATGCGATCCGTCAGACCCTGTCCAGGCTACAAGGTGTAATGAATGTCAGTGATGACATTTTGATTTTCTCTGCCACTGCTGAAGAGCACCACCAGCACCTAAAAGCAACTCTCAAATGGTTATCTGAACATGGGCTCACTCTACACCGAAACAAATGTTCGTTCTTCCAGAACTCAATTGCCTTTTTTGGGTATGTGTTCAACCAAAGTGGCAAACAGGTGGATCCGCAGAAATTGAAAGCCATCAAACAAGCGCCAGACCCATGAACAGTGACTGCGGTGTGAAGTTTCCTAGGCATGGCAACCTATTGTGGACGTTTCATCCCTCAGCTAGCAACACTCTCGGAGCCCCTCTGAGCGTTGACCAAGGCCGATGCACCATAGGTGTGGGGAACCAAAGAAGAGCAGGTGTTTCAGGCACTGAAAGAAGCACTTCTTTGTGAGGCTACCGTGGCATACTTTGACCCTTCCAAGAAAACCGAGCTGGTAGTTAATGCAAGCCCAGTAGGGCTTGACGTGGTCCTGACACAGGAGGCTGAGCCTGGCAAGTGGGCTCCGCTGGCGTACGCCAGCAAGGCCCTAACCCCCACTGAACAGCGTTACTCTCAAATCAAAAGGGAGGCCCTGGCCATCAAGTGGGCGTGTGGGCATTTCCATCTATATCTGCAGGGAAGACCATTTTGGGTGGTCACCGACCACCAGCCTCTGGTCCCATTGTTCAAGGGGCCAGCGCCACACCCACTGCCCAGGATCGAACGGTGGGCTATTCAACTTCAGCAGTATTGCATGGAGGTGACGTACTGTCCTGGTGCCAAGAATCCTGCTGATTTCCTCTCACGTCACCCAGGGGAGCCAGCTCAAGTCCACAGCACTGATGAGGAAGCCACAGAGGCACATGTGCAAGCTTTGGCTGTCAGCAGTTGCCCCAAGACACTAAGCCTGAAAGGGATTTCTGATGCCACCCAAGAAGACAGCTCTCTGACATGAGTAAAGAAAGCCCTAGAGCATGGCTCCTGGCAAGACTTAATTCACAGCACGGTTGACTTGGATGTGGCAGAAAAGGACAGTTTGGTCAAGCTGTGGAGAGTAAGAAACAAACTGAGTCTAACTCCAGACGGTCTGATACTGCATGGGCACCGGCTGGTGATACCACTCCAATTGCAGCAGCAAGTGATCCTACTGGCGCATGGAGACCACCAAGGGATGGCAAAGATGAAAGCACGCATGAGGGAGAAAGTATGGTTTCCTGGTTTGGAAGCCGGGTAGATGACTGCGTGAGAAAATGATGAGCCTGTCAACTGACCGCTGTCCCAGAGGTACCTGCTCCTTTTATCACTGAAGAACCACGTAGCACACCATGGTCAAAGATCAGCCTTGATTTCGGGAGCTTCCCAGATGGCAGCATCACAATAGTTGCTGTTGATGGATACTCAAAATACCCAATTGTCGAGGTGAATGACTTGGCGGCTTTTGTCAATGTCAGCTCGGCCCTTGAGAGACTATTTACTTTTTTGGGGTTCCCTGACGAGGTCAAAACTGACAATGGGCCACCGTTCCAAAGAGCTGAAGTTCAGGGAACTTTTACAGAATCTGGGTATCCGCCATTGTAGAATCACACCAGAATGGCCCCAGGCAAATGGTGAGGTTGAACGCTTTACGCGTACGTTAAATAAGGTTCTTCGGATTGCCACATTAGAGGTACTGACCCAGAGATCAGTCTTCATCGGTTCCTGTGTGAATACAGAGGCATGCCCCACTGCACCACTGACAGAGCCCCTTGGTCCTTAATGCTCGCAGGGCAGCTACGGGACACCATTCCAACCCACTCAGAATGACGACCAACCCCCTACCACCCAGAGCATGCGCAGGTCAGACGAAAGAGGGTCAATGACCGAGCGTCACCAAGACAAATGGCACCATGGTGACAGCTGAAAGGCGAGGAGAGAGGGCAACGCGTAACATCTCGGGGTTTCGAAGAGCCACATTCGAGGAGCCCCCAGGAGAACTGCATGATGCTGACTGCTCCCAGGAGTGGTCAGTGGATGAGGCCTGTGAGCCTAGGTGTGTGGACCAGTCATCAATGGCAGAGGACACACTCCCTCCTGCATCATCGGCGACTGCCAACTCTCCGGCCCCATCAGGTGAAGGTCGGTTACGGTCGCAGAGGTACAGCCTTCAGCCCAACCCTCAGCCCAGTCAAAGACTAAGAGATTTTGTATGTTGTTCATAATCATATCATGTTTGGATCTACTTGAGGAGGGATGTAATAAAGGGGTGTTCGGTCTAGTTGTCGGGTGGCTGCGGGTTCACAGCTGGCCCGGAAGGTCGAGTTACTGTTTCCAGGACACAGCAAGAGTATAAATAAATGGGAAGTGGGAGACACAGGGTCTTTTCTTTCTCGCCACAGAGTCACAGGTGTCAGCCCATTATTTCAAGCGCGCTGCGCCATCGCACTGTGCGCACCCAGGGCAGTGCAGCATTACAAACACCAGGTTTGATGATGATCTCTTCCCCTTTCCATCTTGAAAGGGGAGATATATCAGCCCTTTGCTGGAGTAAAACTCTAACTGTACCGAGGTGGGACAGGGTAGGTTAGGAGTTAGGGCATGGCTACAAACTCATAAATGTGTGAGCGTCCACACACTTACAAGACAAACTATGCCTTGTTCTATCCGTTTCCCACCACTTGCATTTGGTCTACTACTACCTAATTTTATATTCTCATTGGTGAAAGCTAAGCAGTAGTAAACCGATTTATGTCTGGCACGTAGACCTTTGTGGATAGCCATCAGACATCTATAGGCATAAACGTAGGACTACCATCCATATTTGGATTTCGTAATTGGGCCCGTTGCTACTGAGGAAGCATATGTTGATTATCTAAAGTAAACAACATGAGAACCCAGTGGCATAGTCAAAGATTTTCAATAGCAAGATTAACACTAAAAAAGAGTACACCACAAGGAAACATTCAAAGCCAAAGGCAATACATGAGCCACAATAAAATACAACACCACATTGCAAAAATGCAGCCCAGAACCAAAGTAAAACAAAGTAAAAAACACTCATCCCCATCTCAACAAAAAGGCACACAAAAAAACACAAAATATCTTGTCACCCTTTACCACCTCCATAATACTGCTTTCATTATACATTAGTAAAAGGTGTTTGCATTACTCACTGCTATGAGTTATCACCAATTACATGAAATTGACCCTGCCAGAAATGCTTTGTACTCATTCCTATGTTTTGACATAGTGTTTTGAAAGCAAACTTTCTATGATGTGGCCATAGGAAAGCAACTTAGTTTTGAGTGCTAATTTCAACTGAGGTAAAGAGGATTTGTGACGGAGATGCAAGGAATTCAACCACTGACCAGCAAGTGTGTATTGTTTTTGTAATTTCACTATTGAATTGCAATTATGAATTCCATAAATGCCCCATGAATTGTCAGAATGCGTCCAAGCCTTTTGCTCTCACACAAAACGAGGGGCAGGCAATTAAGCGTGGCTAATGCCCTAGGCAGAGGCCTCTAACCATCATTAACACCATTAATTCAAGTCAATAATGCTGACAAAACATGTAATTAAAAAAACTTAGGTCACAAGTACAGATAGATTTGAAATACTTCCTTCTGACGAAATAAAACATATGAAGCTCATGTTGTAGTAGTAAGCAAATTCAAGTTCTTATAATTTAAAGAATATACGTATAAAGCAATTTGATGTAGCAAGAAAACTGTAATTTCTCATGGGTTCTCTGATAGGTACAAAAGGAAACTAAAGAAGTCACTTGAGGACTGTGCAAAGCAGATGAGAATTTAATTTGTGGATGGATTTCTCAGAAACCACTGCACAGGTAATAAAACTGTGGACTTTTGATAGATGGTGTAGAGGGTGGCAGAAAATTGATTCCACGTTGCAATCTTCTGATGGATTACCTGAAAAGTAACTACAGAAATTTGACAGCACTGCGGATATACCTGCATTGTCATAGGGAATCAGTTTAATAAACCGCTGAGCTATATGGTGTGTTTCATTGCGTATTTACTGCACCCACAACTTTGCATGTTGCGGTGGTAGCCATGGTTCACTAAAAGTATGTGTAGTACTGCCACGGTGGGGAACTCCTATATGTCAGAGACTGTTTGGCACTAATACGTACAGGAGTATGAACATGCCCTGGTCCATATGCGTATCAAGTATTAAAGAAAAATAATTAGGGGCAGCTCCTACAGTAGGGCAGAGGAGCATCTCCCCCTGCCAGCAACAAGAGCTACAAACCTTGAAAAATAAAACTATAATAAAATATGTTTATTGTAGTTTTATTTTTAAAGTGGACAGGTCCATGGGTTATGAGCACTGAGGGGAGTGCACGGAGCACTCCCCTCAGTGCGTATGTATGTTTGGCCGGCCGTCTTGGGCTGGCCAAACACACATGCACACACGGGCTCTCTACAACCCGGCGCTGTGATGCCGAGTTGGAGAGAGCCGTCCCAGGCTCCTAATCTGCATTGGAGCACCCAGCCAGGTCGCTCCAGCCAATCATAATACTGCTTTGAGCAGCCACAAGGCAGGTTGGGAGCCTGCAGTGCAGTGGAGAGCGGCGGAGAGCGGCAGCGACGTCCAGGTACGTTTTTTTTTTAAGTAAGATTTGATTTTTGTTTTATGCCCTCCATCCCTGCCCTGCCACTTTTCCAAGCTGCGACTGAACATAATGCAATATCAAATTAGTGCCTCCACCTTGATCTGCGCATCCAGGAACACCTCAATCATGATACCATCAACTAACAAAATCACATGAACGCACAAGCATGTGAACAGTTAGGCGCACACACACCACTCTGGCTTTGTGTCATACTCTTTTTTTGTATTTGAAAAGAGATTTATTTATAGCCACAGCTCCCTGAAATGGTCACACACACCCTCCCTCATTGCAGGAGTATTCATAGAACTGTCTTTGTCTCCCACCTATTAAAGAGCTGAAACATAATAAATAGTGGGATAGTGGCTACTTCATGTAAACAAGTGTTTTGTTGATTTCTCTTAAGTCCCTAGTTGTGGGGCTCTGCTGGTAATTCTTGACTTTAAAGGTTGAAGCTTGCTTCCTTGGCTGTGGGGTTAAGTCTAAAACCAGGTCCAGATGCCTGCCAGTAGAGGTTAATTCAGACGCTACCTAGTGCACAGAATCTACTCACGAAGTAGGTATCCGTTAGTAGTTGGTTGCTGCACTCCATACACTTCCTGTCTACTCAAAGAACCTAGTAAAGGTATACAAGTTCCCCTCCACTATCTCCTCCTCATTGGAAGCATGGGCTATGGACATAGAGAGACTCTGAATGTGACTGCTGGTGGCTTGATAAGGCTTAGTGCCTGACTGTCCAGCCGTTGTCCCTCCTTAGTTCATTCCTTGTTTTGCGTGTAGGCAGGGCAACTGAAATTATGTAATTCTGAAGCTGTGGCTTTTTCCCATATTTATGGTTTAATTGCATTTGCCACATAATCTATCATCTGTTGCATAATCTGCAAAGTTTACTCAAAAAATGTTTCTAGCTTTAACGGATCTGATGTTACTAAAACGTGGCAAAGACATGTGTTCGCAAAGTGGAAGGCCCTGCATAAAGGTTACCTAGTCATCTTCCTTTTGCTTCTTTACATATTTAGGTGTTAAACTGACACTAATGAGGCGAAATCTTTGCCCAGACACTATTGCCATGTGTAAAAATGGCAAAATGATGACTTACTACCATCTAGAAATGTGTCTTATTAAGCCACATAGTTTGGCTTTTCTTTCAAGCAAAATAATTTTATGTTCCCCGGCCGCATAAATCTAGTGCCCTGTGTTAAGGCCACATAACAATCAGTGTCCTTCTCACAACTGTTTCTTTGGAAGCCATTTCAACTAATAACGCTAAAGTTCCATTTACAACAATTTACATTTAGGAACGTACACTGGCAGCCAATCAGAAGGTTGTGGCCACAGCCAGTCATTCAGAAATTAATATACAGCTGCTTGTATCATCCTTTGTTACTGAAGTTTCCTCTAAAGCTTCCAAGCAAGCCACATGCCTCGTGCTCTGCTACAGACAACCCCAGCTGCCGCCCCACACCTTCATGAATAGCTTACTCAGTTCCAATGTTGGATCAGTAAATTAAAATGGCCGGCTGGGTTATGATGCATGTGGAGCACGTCATGAAGCAGGCCTGCCTCCACGTCATGGCTCACGTTTGAATCACAAGGCATGTGTGCGCTTCAGAGGCTATTTTGGAAAGGGCTTCTTTAGTAGACACCCCATCCCAAGATTGCGCGCCTTGAGTGCAAAGTAGCTTTTTTGTGGTATCAGCCACTTACTGCATGAAAAAGCCAAAACATTTCATTTCACGCTTTACATTTTCCATCCTTTCCACACTTCCGCAACTGTCGATGCAGCTGTGAAGTTACAGTTCGTCAAGGGTGATCCTGGAACAATAAAACAGAATAACAAAGATGTTTGCTGCCTGTAAAGAACAACGAGCAAATAATGGGATTATGAAATGGCAGGGTATTGAGATTGCGCTCACAATTGAAATAAACCTTTGCAATACCTGGTGACTGTTAGAACCAATCGTTAGGTAGCACTTGTTGCTTTGTATGGGTAAAGTTTCATTGGCGTTCCTTGATTATAGGGCGTGATACAAGGTCTAATTGCACTTTAATTTTAGTCTTAAATCGTTCGACTTTGTGTTTGATCCTACCGAGGACAAAACCATAATTGTAGGCTTCATAGAATGACGATATGGTTATGTTTGAAACGCATTCAAATTATTGGTTATGGATAGCCTGTCTTTGTTGCTATAAAGTGGTTTGCAGCTATTAGGAAGCAACCAATTCGCAATTCGGAGTACGTGTCAAGCAATGCCTGATGTCTCAGACATGTAAAACCCCAAACGTTCTTTGACGCTTTGAATAAAGCCTCATCGCGATTATATACGAGTAAATATTGCTGTATTTCCATCTCGGAAATCTGTTTTGATGACATTTATAAACCACTCGGCCTTCTGCCTTATGGGTTATAATGTCACAACCACATCTATCTATCTATCTATCTATCTATCTATCTATCTATCTATCTATCTATCTATCTATCTATCTATCTATCTACACTTAGATAGATATGGATAAACACAGTATATGTAGAAGTGCAGACTGTAAAAACCTTTTTATGACTGTTGTAGAGTGTAATGAGGGGTCATGGCCGTTGACACGTGAGGTGAAGGCTGGAGTGAGTTATGATGCTCCTCCATGGTTCTCTGCACTCATCGTCCTTGCTGACAGGTAAGGTCATTTCATCTCAACATGTTCTGACGCCTTTCAGGGGACACACTGACTAATTAGGTCTTCCACATTTGAAGCAATGCTGAGAAACGAGACTACGGCGGTCTTCGAAAAACAAATGTACTGTTCCGAGATTCTAACTGGAAGACGTCACATTGTGGTTCCTTCTCAAGCTAAGGCCATATGCTGTTGAAGGCAATTCTTGCCTTACTTTCCAAAATGCCCAGATGGCATAGTGATTGCATTGTCCCTCTAACAAATGTGCACACATGTTGGTCTCTTGAGCTTGCATGGTGGTTTCTCTGATCCTATCCACTGTCAAGGTGTTTTTGCACACTCAATGACAAACACCTCTTTATCACTCTGGGAATATTGTTACTCAATATCTGTGAACACATGAGGAAACCAAATGGTGCTCCTCAAATAAATGTTTTCTGTTCTCGGAGAAACCCCAAGGCCACAAGTAATGGCATTAGCAACAACTTGGTTAATAGACTTTATTGTATTTCACGGTCATGACCTGTAGCAGAAACTCTTGAAAAACCCTGTTGTGTCGATCTGAACAGAAAGTCTCTTTCCTTCTGGTCAGTTCTTCGATGGGCTCCTTTAGGGTTGCTAGGTTCGGGATGAAAGATTCACAAAACGTGCCCATGCCCCAGAAGCTATTGATGTCTGTGGTGTTCTAAGATGGTTCGACTGTTTTAATGTCTTATACTGTTTGGGGATCACCTTGCATATCTTCGCTGGTTAATATGTATCTGAAGAATTTAAGAGTGTCTTTTTTGCACTCAAAGTTTGTAGTGTGTTAATCTGTAATCCAAAATTATTTGGAACACCACCTTTAGTCTGATGTATTTCATGTTGTGGTAGCATAAATCAGTGTCATCAATGATACATTTAACGCCTTTTAACCAACGCATGGTCTCCTGGATTTTGCTCCGAAACACTGTTGCAGCTGAGGTTATGTCAAAAGGTTGCAATTTTTATCACCACAGACCCACTTGTAAAAAAAAAGTTAATTTACATTTGCTGGTTTCATCATTTCACAGCTAGTGGTAGTCAAGAATCAGGTGAAAAGACAAGAACCACCAGACTCCATTAAGAGCTGCTAACAGGTCACTGATGGTTCAGGCTCCAAGCTGTTGTGGCTTGTTGGTGAAGACTTCAGGGTAAGCCTAGGCACTGGGACCAGTCATCTATTCAATAACTCCCTCATTTCCTAGCTTCTTTAGGTCAGCTTTAATCTGGGAACGAATGTGGAAAGGAATTTGTTGGTGCATTATGGGTACAGGCATTAAGGTCAAATTAATACTCAAGTGAACTAGTCACTTTTTTAGGAAGTTTGGGCTTTATAAAAGGGGGCTGTATTAATGAGAGAGGTTCTCAGTGCCACATGTGCATAGACTTCCAGCAAAGTAGTGCCTCTATGGTATAGAAAATAAACTGAGGGCCTGTGTCACTCTTTATTAAGGAAAAACTGGTTGATTCTTGGGTTGTTTGCATGCTGTGTCGTGGTTTCAAAGGTTCTTGCCAAGGTGCACAACTTATGTTCACATCTGCATATATAACAGTGTTTGTTTTGGCGAGTTTCAGGCATGGCTTGAGAAGTAGGTATTTTGCTTTGTCCATACATTTATAGATGCCCTAGTATTAATAAGGGTGATGATCACATACCCTTGGATGGTGATCGTGCTGTTTGTTTGAGGCTGGTTTTAGATGTATCTTATCAGGTCTACAAATTAGATTAGGAATATCTTGTCCTCCATTTCAGATTCCTTGGTTGAACAGGCAGCATTTCAATTCTGCTGTGTCTATAGTGTTAGCTTGGACATTCTTTGGGTGAGTGGGCTGCTGTTGGTTTAAGTGGAGCATGGAAATGGGTGGAAAAAAATCCCCTAGCCTTAGAGACGGTTATTGCTCGAGTGGAGAAAGAAGTAGAATATTTATCACTCCTTCCAGAAAACTCAAGGAGAGAAGTGTTGAGCTTGAGTCATGCTCAACGTTTAGTGCAGGTTAGGGATTTGCTTGATAAAACATCCAAAGGGGGGGTTGAGGAGGCCCAAGACAATTCCTGGTTTAATAGCAATTGCATGCTAACAAAGAGAGAGTTCCTTACTGCAGTTAAATCTTACTAATGCCCCAATATTATAAATTGTAGGACCTGGTAGAGACAGGTCCTGTTTATGGCTAGAAAGGAGTGGGAAAATTCCCTGTGATCCTTTATCCACAATGCCTTGACCAGTAAAGACAGACATACCTTTTGGTGTACAGCAGCTGTCTTCCTAAATGGCCCCCAAACTGTGATGATTTCTGTGTACAACCAGTTGATTGGGTATCCTATTTCTGCAAGTTATATAAGAATGGAGGTGTGTAGAAAATGGTCTCTCTGTAAGGTCACCCCCAAACTTTTTGCCTTCCTCCTTCTCTTTTTCTGACCTCATTTTTGCTGGCTTTAGGACTCTGCACACTTTACCACTGCTAATCAGCGCTAAAGTGCATATGCTCTCTCCCTAAAACATGGAAACATTGGTTCATATCCAATTGGCATATTTGATCTACTTGTAAGTCCCTAGTAAAGTGCACTACATGTGCCCAGGGCCTTTAGATTGAATGCTACTAGTGGGCTGCAGCACTGGTTGTGCCACCCACACACGTAGCCCCTTAATCATGTCTCAGGCCTGCCATTGCAAGGCCTTTGTGTGCAGTTTTACTGCCACTTCGACTTGGCATTTACAAAAGTACTTGCCAAGCCTTAAATTCCCCTTTTCTACATATGTCACCCCTAAGGTAGACCCTAGGTAACCCGTAGGGCAGGGTGCTATGTAGGTATAAGGCAGGACATGTACATGTGTGTTTATATGTCCTGGTAGTGGAAAACTCCTAAATTTGTTTTTCACTGCTGTGAGGCCTGATCGTTTCATAGTCTAACATTAGGGCTACCCTCTGTACTGTTTGAGTGGTAAATTCTGATCAGAAAGGGGTAAAGAGGTCATGTTTAGTGTGGCCTCAATGGTAATACAAAATCCTGCTTATTGTTGAGGTTGGATTTTATTTTGCTATTTTAGAAATGCCACTTTTAGAAAGTGAGCATTTCTCTGCACTTAAAAATCCATCTGTGCCTTAGAGCCTGTCTCCAATCCACGTCTGGGCTGGGCTGGTTGACAGCTTCCTTGTGCATTTCAACCAGACAACCACAAACACAAACACAAGATACTCAGTCAAACCTGCACTCATCTGCATACTGAATGGGGATTCCTGGGCTGGAAGGGTGGAGTGGCCTGACACTTACTTTCAAAGGCTAGTGGCCTTCCCTCACACAATGGACTGCCAAACTCCCTACTGGGACCCTGGCAGACAGACCTGTACTGAAAGGGGACCTTGTGCACTTCAAAACGACTCTTTGAAGCCTCCCCCATTTCAAAGGCACTTTTGGGTATATAAACTGGGTCCCTGACCGCGCCAACTCAGACACTTCCTGGGACAGACACTCTGACCCAGATCCTGTAACCTGCCAGGAGGAGCTGCCTGGCTGCCCAAAGGACTCCCCTGAACTGCTTAGCTATGAAGGACTGTTGCCTTGCTGTTGCCCTGCTGCCTTGCTGGTCTCTGGCTCTGCTGAGAAGTGCTCTCCAAGGGCTTGGATTGAGCTTGCCTCCTGTTGTTATAGTCTCAGGGCCAAAAACACTTCTTCTCTGCAAGGAAACTCCTTGTATGGTGAAAATCGAAGCACAGCCCGCCGGAATCGACACACAGCCTGCCCAGCAGTGAAAGAATCACCACATTGCCAATCTGGAACGACGTAGCCTGGTTCCCTGAGTGGAGATTGACACAGCACCAGCATTGCGACCGGAAATGTGATGCACAGCCCTACCAGATCGACGCATCGCAAGCTGGAATGATGCAGCCCAACTTCCTGTGTGAGGAATCGATGCAGCGCCTGTCGTGTGACAGAAACTCCGACGCATCGCCCACGGGAGACACGCAGCACCTGTGACTTTGTCCTGCACACCCAGGGTTTCCACACATCGGCCTTGAGCGTCAAAAGACCGTGTATCGCAGTGATGATCCAAGCCTGCGCATCAGAATTCGACACAAAGCCCTTGCTGCATGGAAACGAACCAACGCATCGTCTGTGTGCATCTGGAAATCCGATGCACACCTTCCTTTTTCCACGCATCTCCTCCACTGCGGTCTTCGTGCTTGTAATTTTGACACATACCAGGTACCTTGTGCACACAAGAGACATTTGTTGATTTTTAAAGACTTAAGACTCTTCTTATCATTGCAACAGTGATATTTCAAGTTGTGATTATCAAATCTTGATTGTTTTGGCCTTAAATTAATCAGATAAATATCTTATATTTTTCTAAACCTGTGTGATGTCTTTTTGTGGTGTTTTCACTGTGTTATTGCATGATTTATTGCACAAATACTTTACACATTGCCTTCCAAGTTAAGCCTGACTGCTCAGTGCCAAACTACCAGAGGGTGGGCACAGGATAATTTGGATTGTGTGTGACTTACCCTGACTAGGATTGTGTCCCTACTTGGACAAAGGTGTATACCTCTGACAACTAGAGACCCTATTTCTAACAAGGTGCCATAGAAGAGGATGATAAAATGATCCAATATGTGGCTGCCCAAGATGATGTAAACACCCTTGCTTTCTCACTTAATGAGACCTTGGCTGCTATTAACTCTTGTATTTGAGCTCATGCCTCAGGACCAGAGAAGATTCCAAACAATCTGTATAGAGCGAAACCAGAGGAGTAAGGCCCTATATTAACATCTTAACCAATTCAATTTTGTCGAACCTAGAGATTCCATCCTTGAGGAAGCCAGCGGAGATCGTGCCAATTTATAAGAAGAGGGACCGGGCCAATCTGAGAATTTATCATCCCACTAGTTTAATCACTCTATTCGAAAACCTTTTGTAACCAAGTGCTGATACATCCGCAGGACTGGATCATAGAAAAGGGTATTCTATCTAACTTGCAGGTGGACTTTAGAATCACTATTAGTACACTAGATCAGGCCTTCTGGTTTGCTTGTATCTACTGGCATGATATGCCATTCAATGGGAAAAGTTATTTGCTGCTTTTGTTGACTTGCGCACAGCGTTCGATCTGGCCCTGAGAGGGAAATTGTGAAGAGTACTGGAAAATATGGGTATCCTCTCATCTCTCTTGAATATCTTGGTGAGGTCCCCCATATGCAGTTTGGCTTAGGTCAGATAGGTAGTGGATCAGCAGGTGACTAAATCTTTTAGGGTAGTTCAGAGATTCAGATAAACTTATGTCTTAGCCCTCACCCTGTTCTTCATTTATATCAATGGGGTGATCAACCACCTTAGTAAAGATGTTTGTGATGTACCTAAACTGGCAGGGGAGAAGGGTTCGGGCCTTCCTCTTTGCCGATGACAACCTATTGATTCCCAAGTCACCCCAGGGGCTGTAATCCCCGTTAGACCTTTTTTCTTCCTTTAGTGTTGAGGGGGTTTAGAACTTAATAGTGCTAAGACCAAATGTATGTTCTTTTCTAAAAACAGGGTGATCCTTTGTAACAGACAGATATTGGTGGGTAATACATGCATCGATCGGGTGTCTACTTTTGATTCTTTAGGTATTGGAATGACACTCAATCTGATTTGGGGGCCCCCAATAGAAAAGGCTCATTTGGTGCTCACCCAGCAGACTGCCAGCATAGTAAAGGGCCATCGTAAGACCATCTCCTAGAGGGTTGCCCTGCTCTTGAGATCTACAATGTCAAGGCTATTGGATCTGTTTGGTATGGTGCTGAGCTATGGGACAACTCTAACTCAAATAGTTTTGATATTGTGGAACACAGGTTTCTGAGGGTCTTATTATCTCTTCCCAGGAGCACTCCTCTCAAACCCTATATTTGGATCTTGCTTAGCAAAAGATTTCACGTAAAATCGAATGCAGATTTAAAATTGCTTGGTACCGGTTGTGGGCTACTGCTGAACTGGAATCTTATCGAGAAGGTGCAAAAGATCTTATAGCCCTACAGGGTGTAGAGAAGATCCCATGGTTCCGTACCATAGAATCAATTTTGCAGAAGTTGGGTCTCAACATTTATTGGTCCTTTCTTGAGTTGTTGTGTCTGCTTCCTTGTGATAAGAGGAACTGGGAGTCTGCAACTGTGGATTCTGTGACCGAGAGCAAAGGAAGCCTCACAATGGTTTAATTGATTTTAAACCTTGTATGCGTTATGAGGCAGCCATTGATGAAATTATACCACCCCTAGCTCGTATGGCACCCTTCTGGTCAAAGCCATTAGTTCCAAATGGCACGGTGAGTTGGAGGATAGTGACCGGTGCCCAGCACGCTTATGGGGTAACAGATCGCTGTAACACATATTGTTTTTCTGCCCTCAGTACTGCAGGCTTCGGGCTAAGTGGATTGTGGCCCTCTGTAAGAATCTAGGCACCAGGTGTCACTTACGTGCCTTTAGAATTCTGAGAACAAGTACAAGCAGACTTCATGTACTTGGTGTGGCAAAATTCCTCATGGCCTTTTGGATTAGGCATACCAAGTGTTACTGAAATGGAGGTTAAATGTGGATGTGCTGTTTGGTATGATACCATTTTATTTATGGTATCCACTGATGGGGACACAGGTTTTGTATTCACAACCCCATACCTAACCTGGAGGTATTGTTTTAATATGTCATGTGAAGATTTTATTAGAAAGTCATCAATCTGTATATTGTTGTTTTTCAGCTTGTAGGAGGTCCTGAATTTTCTTATGTTTTCATATTTGTGTCTTTTATTTGTATGATTTAACATCTGTATTTCCTTTTGGCAACAGTTGGTTTTATCTATATGCATTTTGTATACTGCTATTCATTCTTCTGTGCTTTGATGAACTTTGTGATATGGTATGTATGGTATGGTTAAGTGGTTCAGGATGGGAGCTGCAGCACACAAGTGCAAATTAGTTCTTCCTCCCTCACACCAAACTAGTTTTCCCTTCCACCAGGCATGTACTCGATCAATGCATGTCACTGCTGCACTGTTCACAGTGTATCCATGGGGGAAGCGAGTCGCTCAGTCTTGCAAGCAACATCACAGGTGAGAGGTCAATTCCTCATCCTGCCAATGCTGCCTATTTGTGACAAAGATACTTCTGTTGGTTCATTTAGTCTTGTTCTGTGTGCCAGAGTTAAGTAAGAGCCTCATGTCGAGCGAGGTGGTCTGAAACTCGTACTGTCAGACCAGTGGGGAGGAGACTGCCACAACGCAGGCTCCTCCCCAGCGCCATCACAAGGTTTCCACTGGGCTGACGGAACAAGGTCACCGAAGACCTGCTGATCACCACCCTCTCCCGGAACCCACCTATCGGCACCGCCAACACGGACACAGCAGCCCGCAACCTCAGGCAATGGATCGGCGACTGTGCCAACACTCTCCTGATCAAGAAACCCTCTAACAGACGCACCGACAGAAAGACCTTCTGGTTCACTGCCGACCTCCAAGAATCCAAGCAAACATGCCGAAGAGTCGAGAAAAAGTGGCACCAAGAATAGACACTGGACAATCACACAGCCTTCAAGAACGCCATCCACCAACACCACTAACTCATCCAAACCGCCAAAAGAGCAGCCTTCAAAGAACGCATCGACAACAACGCACACAGCTACAAGGAGCTCTTCAACATCATGAAGGAACTCTCCAACCCCGGCTCCAACATCAACGACATCCTGTCATCACAAGGCCTCTGCGACTCCCTAGCCACCTTCTTCTACCTCAAGATCACAGACATCCATGACAGCTTCAATACCCAGACCCCCCCGTCAACCACCGACACCACAGACTCACCGCCCACCAGCCTCCAGCTCTCCTGGACCCATGTCAACGACGACAACACCATTAAAACCATGAACACCATCCACTCCGACTCACCATTCAACCCCTGCCCTCACTACGTCTTCATCAAAGCGAGCTCCGTCATCGCACTCCAACTCTGGAAGATCATCAACAGTTCCTTTGAGGCCAACACCTTCCCAGAGAGCTGTAAAGACGCCAAGATCAATGCAGTCCTCAAGAAACACAAAGCAGACCCACAGGACCTCAAGAACCTCTGGCCCATCTCCCTGCTCCCCTTCCCAGCAGAAAATCATCGAGAAAATTGTCAACAAACAACTGACCCTTTTCCTCAAGGAGAACAACACTCTGGACCCATCCAAATCCCGATTCCATAGCAACCACAGCACTGAAACCGCTCTCATTGCTGCCACCGACGATATCAGGATCATACTTGACAACAGCAAAACCGCGGCCCTCATCCTCCTGGACCTCTCGGCCGCATTCATCACCGTCTGCCACCACACCCTATGCACACACCTCAACGACGCAGGGATCCACGACAGAGCCCTTGCCTGGATCACCTCCTTCCTCACCGGCAGAACTCAGAGAGTCCGCCTCCCTCCATTCCGCTCTGAAGCCACCAAAATCATCTGCGGCGTACCCCAGCTATCGTCCCTCAGCCCCACCCTCTTTAACGTCTACATGGCACCGCTCGCAAACATCGCCCGATCTCACAACCTCAACATCTTCTCATACGCCGATGACACCCAGCTGATCCTCTCCCTCACCAAGGACCCCACCACCGCCAAAACCAACCTCCACGAAGGAATGAAGGCCATTGCCGAATGGATGAAGAACAGCTGCCTGAAACTGAATTCTGACAAAACTGAGGTCCTCATCCTCAGCTCCAACCCCTACACATGGGACGACTCCTGGTGGCCTGCCATAATGGGAACTGCACCGACACCCACTGACCACGCACCCAACCTCGGATTTATCCTGGACCCAGTGCTATCAATGACGCAGCAAGTCAACGCCGTCTCTTCCTCCTGCTTCAACACCCTCCACATGCTTTGGAAGATCTACAAATGGATCCCCACTGAAACCAAAAGGATGGTCACCCAAGCCCTCGTAAGCAGCAAACAGGACTACGACAACGTCTTCTATGCAGGACCTATGGCCAAGATCCAGACAAGACTGCAACGCATACAGAACGCATCCGCATGCCTCATCCTGGACATCACCCCACAGCCACATTAAAGCGCACCTGAGTGACCTGCACTGGCTCCCCGTCAACAAGATAATCATGTTCAAACTCCCCACCCATGCTCACAAGGCACTACACAACACTGGACCAGAATACCTCAACAGATGGCTCTCGTTTTACACCCCGACCTGACAGCTTCATTCCACTGACCTTGCGCTCGCCACCGTCTTACGCATCCACAGAACGACTGCTGGTGGCAGATCGTTCTCCCACCTCGCTGCCAAGACGTGGACACTCTTGCCACCCACCTATGACAGACACAGGACCTACTTACCATCAGGAGACACCTCAAGACCTGGCTATTCGATCAGTAGCAGCCCCCACCCATCTGCGCCTTGAGACCCTTACAGGTGAGTACTGCGCTTTACAAATGCTTTGATTGATTGATTGATTGATACTTCCAAAATCAGTCAGCCCAGTGGAAACTGAGCGGCGGCATGGAGCCAAGGCCAATGCCGTCGCAAAGAGAGTGGTCCCAGCACCTTGTAATACACACTGTCTGCCCACGACGTGGTGTTGGGCAATGCATAGGCCCCCCCTGTGGCCTCCAGCACTGGCTTTCAACCAGCCTTTCCATGGCAGGGACCCCACCATGGAAAGGCTGGCGGAAAGTGAAGTTGTAATCAGCACAGTGGTGCTGCTTTAAGCACCGCTGTCACTGAGCATGACTTTGACTGCCACCTACTCATCGGGATCTATGATCCTGGCGGTGGTGGCAGTCCCCTGGCACTCGGACTGCCAGGGTCGTAATATGGTGGTCAGGAACGCATGGTGTGCGGCGATCCTACTTCCACTGTGGGTCTGGCGGTCCTTGGACTGCCAAACTCAAAATGAGGCCCTAAGTAACATTCTTTAAAGTCACTAGAAAATAACAGTCCTGTGACACTTCACAGACCAAAAAAAAGTGAACACTGATAACAACTGATTAGAACAAACTTTTAAATTATTGGAAAACACTGAAAAATCCCACTGGAATTAAAAACAAATAGAAACTGAAAACAGGAAACCCTACACATATCCCAATAAGAAGTGTTCATCTGTTTACCAAATCTACCAATCAGAGTTTATATTTGTGGGTCTTATATTTGTTGGCCATATGTGCATGGGAAAACTGTTTCATTGAATTATCACATAGGTAAACCCAAAAAGATAAAACAATTTATTAACTTTTTTATGTCTGTGTCATCATTTGTTTGTGTAATCTGCAGTATGTAGGCTCAACCAAGCATCAACGAAAGGAAAGTTGGAAGAAACATGTACAAGTGCTTAAAAATGGTATTTAGACAAAATATTCAGTTTAAGGAGACAGAAATAACAGTAAAAACTTGATCACAAACTTTATATACATGTGAATTTTATACTTAAAAAAAAAAAGAAACGTGGCATGAAGTATAAAATTCACATGCATATAGAGATTGTGATCAAACTAACATTATTATTGTGTAGCTATCCATATCATTATGTTTTTTGGTTTAGGTGTTTTTGCAAACAATAGTACATACCAGCAACACTCTAAATTTGCTCACCTCAAATGTCTGTTTTTCAAGCAATTTTTTAAGCATAGGATTGGCACAGTGCCATCCACGCAGAGCTAGAAAGTGACAGAGTCTTTTGTCATTTGAACAGCAAAATCTTTAAGCATATGATTGGCCAAGTGCCACTCTTGCAGAGCTGTAAAATGACAAAATCCTTTCTCCATGCAGAGTATTACAGCTTTGGACTGGCAAAATACCATCCAAGCCAACCTGCAATGAGCAAAAGCACCTCTGACACGTGTTTCAATGTCATGACATCTCTTCAGAGAGGTTTAGCTTTGTCCAGACAAAAGGGAGCACCCAGTATATGTCACAACAGCACCCTTTCAGGGTTAGCGTGATGCATACATTATGCAAAACAGAAGAGAGAAATTTTGGGTAGTTCCCAAGTTGGAGAGCAGCTCCAGTAAAGAGCACCTTGCAACACCATTGACACTCTAGATCTACTCACCTCAAATGTCTTTTTTCAAGCAAAGTTTTTAAACATAAGATTGGTACAGTGCTACCCACGTCAAACTAGAAAGCGACAAAGTCTTTTGCCTTTTGTACAGCAAAATCTTTAAGCACAGATTTGGCCCATTGCTATCCTCGCCGAGCTGTAAAATGACAAAAGCCTTTCACCACTCCGGGCACAGTATTACAGCTTTGGACTGGTAAAATACCATCCAAGCCAATCTGGAATGAGCAAAAGCAACCCCTGACGTGTTTTGATGTCACTACATTTCTTCAGAGAGCTTTAGCTCTGTCCAGACACAAGGGAGCACCCAGTGTATGTCAAAACACCCTTTTAGAGCTATAGTGATACAGAAATTATGCAAAACAGAAGAGAGAACTGTGGGTAATTCCCAAGTTTAGTTGGAGAGCAGCTCCAGTAAGAGCACCCTGCAACACCAGTGATACTCTAGATTTGCTCACCTCAAATGTCTGCTTTTCTAGCAAAGTTTTTTAACATAGAATTGTTTTTTAATGGCAGCTCCCTGTTTGCTGGAGCAATGTTTTCATCTGTCTTCCCTGCACACATATCTGCATGCAGGGGAGACAGATGAAAACTCTGCTTTCTGACAGCGGGACCTGTTTAACAGTTTAACAGGTCCTGCTGTCAGAAAGTGGAGTTATGTTTGCTTTTGCTTGGTGAGAGCGGTCAGCTCCCACCAAGCAAATGCAAACAGCTAAGTCCCAGGGGTGGGCACCCCTGGACATAGCAGGAGCTGGCCCTAAGGGGTGGCGGTCCCCAGGGCCCTCATTGCCTCCATGATGGGGGCCGCGCAGCCTCACTCCAGTGAACAATGTCCTGGGGAGGTGGTGGTCCGTGGGGCTTTGGGGGTTTGAAACTGACCCCTTCTCCCTTCTTTATTTTAGGATTTTCCCCGGGAGGTGGTGTTTTGTATATATTAAAAAGTTGATCATTTTGTATGTTTTTTTACATCAATTATATTATTTTTCTGATATTCCTGTACTTAACATCATAAGTATAGGAGCACGATATTGTGGTAAATGATCTTTTTATCACAATATTTTTTGTCAACAATATTTTTACCACAATATTGTGCCAGTGATCCATCTAAAACAATGACAAATGGTCACCTTAGGGAGAACCTTTTTCAGTCCTACATAACAAATGGATGCTGAAGGATATCAAGCTGTTTGAGATGTTTCACTTGATGTTAAACCAAGAGGAGGCAATAGAGGATAGGGATTGAGAGAGACAGAAATCTTCTCGATACATACATTGGATTTTATGGACTCAATACGAATTGTCCAAGCAGGGTTACATGCAAAATGAATTGAGAATGGTATGTGATGATTTTAAATTAGGGCAGGTATATATCCATATATATATATATATATATATATATATATATATATATATATATATATATATATACATACAATCAAATATGATTATGAATTATTTAGTAAATTTAACAAGCTAAAGCTGTGGTTAGGCCTCAGACAAAAAATAAGATTATATTTAAATATGGATTACAGCAATCAAATTTATGCCAGGAACAATTTTTCTAATACATTCAGCACAGATTTGTTCCCTCATGTGATACTACTTCCTGCATAAATTTAGCTATATTAGTGCTAAATGTTGCAGTTCAGATGAAAGGCACTACCGGGTTAATCCTGTTGGATGCTAAAAATGCATTTGACAGGATCTCCTGACAGTACTTTGTTGGTTATGTCTGTGATGGGTTTTGTGTCAGGTTTATTAACATGAAGTAAGTTGCTTTACTCCTATTTAACTGCCTTGATCATCTGTATGGGAACACTTTCCAAAGCCATCCAAATTAATCATGGCACAAAGCAGGGATGCCCCATCCCTGCTTTTATTTCCTCACTATTAAGATCCATACTTCCAGGTACTCAAATTATCTGCTTCCATTCTATCTTTGGGGCTGCATAATTGGAAGGTCAAGCTCTTAAGATATGTAGATGATATTGCAATCTTAACATCATGCTCTACAAAGGCACTGGCAGCTATTGAGGATGCTGCTACAGTATTTAGGCAAGTCTTAGGATATCAATTGGGTATGCACAAGACAGAAATCAAAGTTAATGTCCATCTGAAAAATCTTGATGCTACATATGTATTATCAGCTAGATATCTGGGTGATCATATTCTCTTTTAATATTGAAACCACGACTTCTCTTAATTATGAAGTACTATACACAGAATCTACTTCTATATTTAGAAAATGGAATAGACTACATCCAGGTCAAATCAGTAGATGTAACGTTATTAAAATGGTCATCTTAGCGCTGTATCACCACTAATTTAGATCAAAAGGTGGCATGAAATGTTTGGTTTGCACCTAAGAATCAAAGATAACCACAATCATGCTGATTAGTGCTTGAAACCATGTATATGGATCGAAAGGGTTATCAATAATGATTAAATATCAAGGAATGTGGTGTTTTTTTAGTTGTCTGATACAGTTCGATACGGAAGGTAGACTATTTGGGGTGAACGACAGATGGTTCCTGCTATTGGAATTCAACTTCAAATTACCCCACACTTAAAGACATCCGATCAAGATCTACAATTAGGAATAGCTTACTTTTCTGGGTCGCTCTGCACACAGGGAATGAATAACGGTGACGTCAACATACTTCTGTAGATATGAACATGAAATAAAAAGATGTGCAATGTAATTTTTAACATGATGTAAGTGACAAGGCGCCAAAAGAGAATGGGAAGGCAAGGTAAACATATCTTCAGGCATTGCTCCCTGGCACATGCGTGAATGTGAAATCAATTTTTGTACAATAGTGGTGTTCCTGAGAGATATACTGATATGGTTTAGTTTCCTTTGTTTGAATCGAGGGCATATCATGGCCCAGTACTTGTATCTACAATACTGGGAGGAATTTGCTCTCAAATAATGAGGTCATAAGACATATCTAGCATAAACATTGAGCTCCTGATCCGAAAGGGACACGATCCACAACGATGCCTGTTAAGGCAATTACTGCCATCTTCTTTGCAGCACTGTGAGTACTGGGATTTATGTTTGGCTAGGGTATGGCCCTAGGCCAGGCAGAACCCACCACTCTAGTCAGGACAATTAAGTTACACATCAAAGATAATCTGTGCTCTCCTCCTGTAGCTTGACACAGAGTAGTCAGACTTATCCCTAGAGGCAATGTGTAAAGCATTTGCGCGACACACTCACACCAGTGACATAATAAATACACCACAAAAGAAACTCCACACAGGATTATGTAAAACAAAGATATGTCTTATTTTGCAAATATATCTGTCAGATATACATCACAGAACATCCACCGTACAAATCATCAGTGTTGTGCATATTAGGCAAATACTGAAGTAATGCTTATTGTACTGGTCGCTAGAGGACTCCAGAACATAAATCATACACCATATGCCTGAAATGCAAGTTAACATGATATACCTTCTGGCCTCAAAGAAATGTATGAGTTTTAGTTAGGGGCAAAGCACATAAATCCCAAGACCAGCACTACAGTACATAAATCACCACATATCGCCATAAGCCCATCAGAGACAAGAAATCCACATATACACCAGAACTCCTGCACTCCTACTAGCAGGATTAGGGTAGTCTCCTGAACGGACACAAAACTGGGGTGTTAGGCATGAAACGTAGGCCACAGGGACTCCTGTGCGCCTATTAAATGTATTATGTTAATTCTAGTGAAACCCCTGCAGTAGAAACCACCTACAACAGTTTTGAATGTAAGAAGGAAACTTCAGGATCCCAACAAGGAGGTATTCACTTCTAGGACACCTTTTATTGTAATGAGGAGCTGAGGCATGTTGAGGTCCTCCTAGTGCGGTAAAATGGAATCAACAAGATCGAGACCTCCAAGGTCTGTGCCAAAGTGGGGAGGGGGTGCACACAGACCCTTCAGGAATTATTGCCGGCATTGCAGCATGTCCTGAGGCCTCCTGGGCCATGCGGACTGCCGTTAGGGAATGCCTCAAGATGACGACTCCAGGGTTTCCCTCAGGGAGTGCGGCTTGAGGTGACCATGGCGACCTTGATCCAGCAAGGTGAAGGCTAGCCCATAGAACCTTGTAAGGTTGCAGCGAAAAGTGCTGTTCATCCTCTTCTGCTATCGGTCCCATGATGGGCTCCTGAGCAGGGAAGCACTACTCATGAGATTCATGAACCACAACCAGTGGACAGCGGGTGGTGGAGAGCCTGGACACTGCTACTCGGGTGAATGCAAAACAGAAAAATTCACACTTGTAAGGGAATGTGATGGGCAATGACACAGCGCTCACCATGCAATGCTCCCATGGCTGGTTGGCAGATTGGGAAGTGAAGCACTTGTCATGCGCTGAGGGTGACAAGAAGGGATCACCTGTGCTGGTTTGTAGCCAAAGGAGGAATGAAGATGAAAAATAAGACACTCACCACATGCTAGTTATGGAGAGCATTTTGGGGCACAAGTTAAGATGGCAGACAGCAGACTAGCACATACAGCAGCTCGCACAATGGGGGTTTCTCCTGGTGACACAGCAATCCTCTGACAATGTTCCTTTTGTGGAACCAGCGTCAGGGAGCTGCAGGGCGACAAGAAGAAAAACAGTCCAGTTGAGTCCTTAAAGAAGCACAGCAGTTAACAGGCAGAAGGGCAATCAAACTGGAAAGCAGCCCAGTTGAGACCTTTGTGCTGTGCAGAAGTCCTTCTGACAGAGGTTCAGTCCCAGTTCCAAAAGTGCTTTAAAAATCATGGGATCAGAGCCCCTGTACCTATATTTACAAATATCTGTGCTCAAGGGGTGACTTCAAAGGAACCCTTTCAAGTGTAATACAACCCCTTTCAACCCAGCCCTGGCTCCAGACACCAGTTTGTACGATGGCAGGACACAGCCTGTTGACATGTAAGGTGTGAAAAACCTCCCTCTCTCCCAGCCCAGGAAGACTATCAGTATAAAGATGCCTTTCCTGTCATACCCAGCCCCTCCTGTATTGTAGCTGTCTGGAAAGTATGCACAAAGTGTAACTGTCACTCTGCTCTAGACGTGGACTGGAGTCAGGCTGCAAAACAGTAGAGTTATAAACACAGAGAAATGTCCACTTTCTAAAAGTGGCATTTCTAAAATAGTAATGTAAAATCCAACTACTCCAGTAAGAAGAATACCGAACATGCCCACACCATGACTTCCAGATCAGAAATTGTCACTTAAAAGTATATAAGTGAATTCCAAATGCTATCCTATAAGAGGAGCAGCCCTCATTGTAGTGAAAAATTAAATAGGCTGCTTGTCACTACTAGGACATGTAAAACATAAAAATGCATGCCCTACCTTTTACATACACAGCATGGCCTACCGTAGTGGTGACTTAGGTGTAGTAAAAGGGGAGTTTAGGCCTTGATAAGTAGTTTGAACTGACAAGTCAATGTGGCAGCAATCTGTGCTTGCAGGCCCTGCAGTGGCAGGTCTGAGACAGGCTTGAATGGCTACTTCTGTGGGTGGTGCATACCACGCTACAGGCCCAATAATAGCATTTAATTCACAGGCCCTCTGTATATGGTTTTAACCTTTCCAATAACAACTTTCTTAAACTATAACATCTATAGATTTATCTGATATATAGCTTTGTTTTCGAAAGCAGGGTACACTTATTTCAACAAATTAATTATCAGTGTGAGTTGTATTTATAGTGTCTATGGATTGCAAATTGAAGAACTGAGAATCCATAGTTAGATGCCTTGTTCATTATACATTGAAACATAACAGAATTTAATAGAGTAGAAGGAGCTTTGAGTTCAATTGTGATTTAAAGTCACTTTCCAAAAGACAAGTTCACATACAAATATGGATAAATAAATTGCCGTATTGTATGATTTTCTTTGTTGAAATGTTTTTTGTCTTTGATATAATGATTACATTTTGATGAAGTCCTCAATGATCCAGGTACAACATCGATTTGCAAATATAATGCTATCAACTATTGAGACATTTTTACTTTGACTATTGCTTTTGTTTATGCTATTACACTTCATAACTGTATTAAATAATGGGGTGCTTCATATTCACAGCTCCGATGAAGCAACATTGTGATTCCCGAATGCTCATGAATTTTGACAAAACCTTTGAAAATAGTTGCATTTATTGACGTGTGAATAAATAATACAGACAATTGAGTTGTTTGCTTCTTTTGACATACTGATCCAATTACGAACCTTACCATAAACCCTATTTGCCATGGGCAATATGCTCTCATTTGTTAAAAAGAAAATCAATTCACATGCAAGGAGAAACGTGATCGAGAGGCCTAGTTAACTTGCTCTGCTTGCTTACTCAAATTATGGCCAGCTATTTACGTCCAGTTCTCTTCTGGCGAATATCACACTTGTTGCACGTTTTAAAATATGCCTGAAAATGACTGCAACGTCAGTAATGCCTGTATAACCTATTGCTTTTAAATCAGTATATTTTAACATATATTCGGAAAAATGCACTATTGTACTCCATTTTTAGATGCTCTTGAGCAGAACTCCCCGGGGCCTCAAGAAGAGAGTGGGTTGTTGCTGACTTGTTAGGCTTGCTCACTCGGTGCAATTGAGGCTAGCATTAAAGGAGCTTTAGTGGCTGTTTTGTGGTCCCATTCCAATCCTGGAATGCTCTCAGTACACCGTACAATGCCCGGCATCTAACCCTTCACCTTACCCACCCCTAAGGCCGAGCAGAAGGCGCCCTCGCTTTAAAATCCATGGTTAATTCTAGCTGAGAGGAGCAATGGAACAATACCTAAAACAACAAAGCAAAATGATAAAGGAACCAGAAGCAGCATTTATTAAAAAAAATTTAATAGATGTCATACACTAACTGGCCAATATGTGGATTTTTTAAAATTATCAAGATTAAAGCAAAGATAATACCGGTATGATTGTAGTAATTACTGTGGAGTTTCATTAGATGTGACCCCATCAACTAATAAAATCACATTTAATTATTTAAGTGGTTCCAAATGAAACAGCTCAAAGTCTTTATATGTGCGTGGGTTTTTTCAATGTGTAATCAAAGACTCGTGCAATAAATAGCCCCAATTAAACATGATTCAACAAGAGCAATTAGAGAAACATCGTCGTTTTAGACTTGGGATAAAGGCAGAATTCAAAAGTAGAACATTATATGTGATATCATTATCTAATGATTGTGGATGAATTAAAAAGAAAGCATCTATTGAAAACTCTGGAACTAAAGGTTATTAGCAACATATAAAAGCTTTTGTTTTATCAAAACCAAGACGAGAGGGGACTGAATTTGCCACGCTTGCTATCAATTAGATTGTACATAGATGCATGTCTGAAAAAAGTATGTCTTTCTTATTTTTACTGGGGTTCGGAGATGGCTTTGCGTCAGTGGCGTAAAGAAACTTGATGGGGGGGGGGCTGCACTGTACATGGAGGGGGCTCTCTTCTATACTTACGTAGGAGCTCTCAGGCCAGAGTACTGTGCTGAGTGGGGCACCAGGAGCTCGCTAACCCCCTCCCTCCCGCTCTGCAGGAGCCTTTGTTGTGCCACTGCTTCGTGTGTTGAATGATTACCAAGAATCTGCCTATAACTGTTTTCCCCTTTATGCTGGTCACAAAATTAAATATAAAAGCAGAACTGCTGGTTGTCAAAAAAGGTTGTGTCGATTTGAAACTTATGAAGGTCGTGCTTATTTTGTGCTGGTGATTGCAGGTACTAGGCACCAAGATTTATTTTTGAAGCTCAGGACTATTTTGTCATCATCAGACTTTGCCCAGAACCAAAGAGAGAAAGACAGAAGAGCGAGAAAGGTGGGAGAGAAAGATTGGAAGGCAGCGAGGATCAACGGCTGAAACGGGGATAAAAAAGGACCTTCAAAATGAAGAGACAGGAAGACTTAGGGTGGTGTAAGAAAGGCATGAAGTGGAACCAACACCAGGCAGCCTTCGCATACGGCGAAAAGGCATTCAACAGTGGCAGTCGACAATTGCAGGCTCCTAAGAAAAATTTAGCCCCTGCAATTATTTAGTTTTTATCTTTAACAAATGAAATTTTGAGTTTGATTTTAGACCAATTAAGCTCCCTTAATTAATGAAACTTTTAGTGGCAGCATTTCGAGTGCCACACAATGCCTTGTCGAGCTAACAGAAGGCACTAACTTACAGACAATGTGAATAACGAATATAGGGGGTCATTACGACCTCGGCGGTCTTTTTGCAAGACCGCAGAGGGACCGCCGTGCGGAAGACCGCCTGTGCAGGTGGTTTGCCGCTCGGCGTATTATGACTGTTGGCTGCTCTCCGTCGTTATTCTGACGGAGAGCCGCCAACAGCCATACTTGCGGGCGGCGGGGAAGTGGAGGTTGCTCCACCTCCACCGCCACGCCAACAGAACACTGCCCAGCGAATCACGTCCTGTGATTCGCCGTGGCGGTGTTCTGTTGGCGGTGTGGTGTCGGCGGAGCTGGCCCCATGGCTCCCGTCCCCTCCCGGAGGATTGACGGACCAGGTAAGTCGATCGTCCGTCAGGGGAGGGGTGTGGGGGGGTGTTGTGTGTTGTGTGCGTGCATGGGGGTGTGCGTGTGTGTATGTAGAGGGGGTGTGTGAGTGCATGTATGCTTGCGGGGTGTTGTGTGTATGGGAATGAGTGCGTGTATGGCTGTGGGTATGTCTGTATGGATGTGTGCGTGTATGTTTGAATGTGGGTGTGCGTGTCTGACTGTGTGTGTGGATGTAGGCATGTATGTCGGGGTGTGTGCGTGTGTGTGTTGGTGGTTCCTGCATGCGTGTCGGGTGTGTGTGAGTAATGTTATGTTGGGGGTTGGGGTGGGGAGGGGGGCCCTGCCACCTTTGGGTGGTGGCAGGGGTGGTGGGGGGTGTAGGGGAGGGAGTCGGGGTGGGGGTTGGGGGAGACCCCTATCAGTGCCAGGGAAGGAATTCGCTGGCACTGATAGTGCTTACCGCCATGGATTTCATGGTGGTTGAAACTGCTGGAAATCCACGGTGGTAAGCCGGGTCCAAATACCGCCGGCGGTATACTGACGGCCACCAGGCTGGAGACCCAGGTCTCAAGCCCGGCGGTCGTCTCCACCCTGGCGGGCGGGACGGAGAACCGGCGGTTGACCATGGCGGTAACCGCCATGGTCATAATACACCAAGGTAAGACCGCCAGCCTGTTGGCGGTCTTACCGCTGGTTCTCCGCCATCCGCCAGGGTTGTAATGACCCCCATAATGTGGTTGTTCTATATGCACGTAAACAATGTTCATGGGTTTCTAGCCTGTCGCCTTGGGACTATGTAGAGGGGTTATTCCTTCTTCTCCTGGTATCCGTTTTGCTTGTGGATGCCAGAACATCAGTACCATTAGACATGAGATTTCATTGTACTCATTTTATGTTTAAAATGTGTTTCAACTCACCTATGGTGCCATTAAGAATTCCACTGATCACCCCCTTAAAAGCAATTTAACAAACAAGAGTTTCCTTAAACCACACCAAAGGCTTAATTTACAAGCGGCCTGTGCCGCCTGTGCGCTAATTTTTTGGATGAACCAGTGGGATATTATGTGGCTCTACATGGTCTTGTAGACATGGCCCCCCTTTTAGGCATTACTCTGTGTGAAAGTTGCTTTTCGTGGATGCTTTTATTACTTGGGGGATGTTTTGTAGCAGTGCAGCAGTTTTAAAGCACTGCAGAGTTCCTTGTATATCCAACAGGCAACAATAAAAGTGCTAAGATAATTCTGGTGATTCATGTATCAGCTGGAGAGAGATTGGGATTTTGTCTAGTGGGAGTTTTTACTCATCAAAGGCAGCAAAGAGGGTTAATATGTCTGCGCTAAGAACATGTAGTATGCAGATCACACATTGTTTTAAGTGCATAGCAGTGGGGTACTGTTTTTATCACAGAGCTCCTTTTGTTACTGGTTTGTTACTGTGCAGTTCATAAATAACAATCATAATTTTGCACAGGGAGCTATGAATTGCTGTCAAAAAGCTGTGTGGAAAATGCATGGTACAAGTTAGAAAGTTATGTTTTTTCCCAGTCTATCATCATCCTAATTTTGCTAAAAAGGGTTTGTTTAGGTATAAATAAATTGTTATTAGTAAAGTCAACTCCAACAACTATGTTACATTCTGAATCATGAGTTTATGCTTCCATGGACCAAGCACTCCTAAAAAATGCCTGCCAGAACGGACGACATGTGAATCCTACACCTTGTAGTCCCCTTTGGCAATATTTTGTATACACTGATTTACACGTCATTCATTGTCTCTGTATGTGTGTGTGCTGTAAAGTGCTCCAACACCCTATGCTGGTAAGAGAGGCACTATAAAACAAATTAAATACATGTGAGAGAGTGGCTATTGAGAGATGAGATAGTTTGGGAATAACTTAATTGGAGAACCCCAATAAAGACTGTCGTATTCTGGTGTACTGTAAGGTCATCATTTACTGTGCTTTAAAAACGAGGACAATTAAATGTATAATGAAAAATATGTTGTAAAATGCACAGTTTTGGCCATTTTTCCCAGCTTTTTTTGCGAGGGAGAACCCCCAAGCCCCATTGTAGTGGTCAGACTCGCTCACTATGCACCCTAGGGGGGCTGGACTGACAAACTTTGCCAGGGCTGCCTTGGGTTCCCAGTCCAGCCCCGTCTACAGGTTTTTTAGTCTGCCTCTTAGAAATTGGGTTTCTGGGTGGCAGAGGTATGCATCCTGTCCAAGCAGGAAGCACAATCCTAGTAAATCAGATACACTTAAATCATCAAATATCCCTTTGTGTTAGGAGACATTTTTTTTGCAAGGGGAAAAATGTGCCAACCCCAAACACTCCTTACTAAAGGAGGTGAAGTCGAAGGAACATAATTCCTTTTTATGTATAACCCTCACCCACTCTAATAGCAGCGTGCTTCATCATTGGATTCTGTCCGACCCCCTATAAGTCAGGATAGACTCAACTATATTTTAGAGAGCTCTTAGGATATATATATCTAGGTGGCTTAACAGTTAAAAATGCCTCATTCACACCCGTGTCCCTTTAAAAATTCTTACTTGCCAGTGATGAGCTGCATCTGTTAAACGGGACCAGAAGCTGGAGGAGCACGGACCGTGTAGGTGTAACAAAGGGTGGGGACCTGTGATGAAGGTGTGACTACAAGGCCTTCCTTCTCCACCCTCTTAGGGGAATTTGCACCCATGTAGCAGATAAAGTTCATCACTGGCAAGGAAGACATTTTACTTGTTGCATGCTTATAACTGATATGCATGCCATGTGAGTACCTGCACTTACTATTCACCTTGCAGAGGGGGAGTACCCTGAACTTGACCTGCCCCAGACCATTCTGGCCAATAGTACAGGGCTAAAACATGTTGGCATACCAGTAGGGTCATAGGACCATTATATCATCAGAGCCCTACACATAGCGATTTTAGTGCCAGATTTACAAGGCCTTTGCGCCCCTTAGCGCCACATTTGCGGCAACATTTTTGCTGCAAATGTGACACTAATGGGTCTCTACCATAGTGCCATATGTACAAGGTAGCACAAACTAGGTTCGCACCACCTTGTAAATCCTTTGCACCACATCATGCTTATATTATTCAAAGAGGGCGTTCCCTGGTTAGAAGGTCTCTAAACATGACGCAATGGAATCTGCAACATTCCATTGCGCCATTATTAGCGTCATTTTTAATGCCTGCTTAAAGCAGGAATTAGAATGAGGCTCCTCTTGATTTCAATGGGCCTCTCAACACTATACTGGACAAGCACCGTTTTTTTACGCTAATCCAGTATAGTGTTACAATAGCAAAATAAATTATGCTATTGCTCGTAACATGTGCCATGGTGCACTGTATTGTAAATACAATGCTACCATGGTGGCATTAGGGGGTGCAAGTGGGCTGCAAGAAAAGTGGCGCAACACTAGTGATGCACCACTTGCTTAGAAATATGGCCCTAAATCTTTCCGGTCCACACCACTAGTAAAGGGAGCGTGTGGATGAGGAATTTTTAACTGTTAAGCACCCCCGGATATAAACACCCTCAGATTAACTTTAGAGATATTGTGCTCTGTATGCAGGAAACATAACCTTATAAGGAATCTTCAAATTTTGACTCTTCCCCCCTTTTTGTGCACAATTCGCTATACCCCAACTTTGTAGATTTTCAAAGTTTTTGTGAGTACTTCTGTGGAAGGGGACTTTGGGCAGTTGTACTTCTGAATAGCTCAACAGAAGCAACAATAAATCACCAGCTCTCAAGCAGCATCTGGTGGTGAGTCCAACTTAAGAATATATATAGAGGTCAAGACACCGGATGGACCTGTACACCCTCCAGATAGGGTTTACAGTGTAGAAAAACAGATTGAGGATGTTATAATGCTCGAAATCAAATCCATATTCTGTTGTCATTTGTTCTATACTTATGGGATCATTCTTGCAGAGGGTGACTGACCATCGTTTTTTATAAGCAATACACCTCTGGGGAAGGAGGTAATAATGCAGGCTTTTTCCTCCTTAGTACCTGAAGAAGTCAGGAAAAACTATGGATGTGCATGGGCCTTGAAGTAGGCATTTGCGTTGTATAGAAACCAGTGAGGTTGGGAGAAAGAATCTGTTCCACATTTGATTCTCTTAAGGACTGAGTCACAAATTCAAGCTCAATATCCCCTTACGCAAGAAGCCAAGTACGATATATGCTGTATTTTAGCTCAAATACAGTATCAAGGTATAATAGTGGCTTTTCGTTCCACCATGAGCACTTCTCTTTTCTGGTGTTAAAACTAGGGGTGGGTGGAATTTTTAAATCCGTCGGTGGAATTGAAGGAATTAAGTAATTCCTCGTTACTCTTGTAATGCGGAATTATTAATACATTCAGCACTCTACTGGTGGAATTAATCATAACTGGAAAGTATAACTGTCTGCAAACCCCCAAGCAATGCCCTTTGGGGGAAGCAGAGGGTGGAACATGCGGCATGAGTCAGAAAAAAACATAGAGTAAAGAGTAGGCGACAGTGAGATAGATGGTTGCCACAGGACATGCTGCGTGGGAAGAGTGAGTAAGATGGTGGCAAGAGACCAGGAACCTGATTGATAGCCTGAGGGGGCCACACTGGGAAACGACAGAGGGGTAGGAAAGGACATCACTGAGGACTGTGTATATCTCTGGGTTGTTAACATTTACAATGTCCAGCACATAAGTAACATGTCTGCCTCGCAGCTCATTCTTTCTTCACCTGTGCCTGATGCGTTTCTCACGTCACATGTTTTGGGACTATGGTGCATATTTCTACTCTGTTTGCACCGGATTTGTGTCATTTTTTTTTTTACGCAAATCCAGCGCAAACTTAACTCCATATTAATATTTTGGTGCTAGACATGTCTAGCCCCAAAATATTGGAGTTAAAGTCATTTTTTGACTGCGGAAAACTACTTTGCGTGAATGAGATGCAAGGTAGGCGTTCTCATACAAAAATGACTCTAGGGCCCTAGCGCCTTATTGATCCTCCCGTGCAAAAATCACGCACTTGAGGAGGAGGGCCTTAAATAATGGCACTAAGCCTGCTTAATGCCATTATTTAACGCCTGGGTATGGGGAGGCATTAGAGGACCTGTGGGCCTTTTTCCATGGTCAGAGACCATGGAAACAGCCCACAGGTGCCCTTCCCTGCCCCCTGGAACACCCCCGCCCACCGGCACCCACACCTGGAGGACACCTAAGGATGGGAGGACCCATCACAAGTAAGTCCAGGTAAGTATATTTGATTTTTTTTCAAAGTGCCATGGGGGGCCTAACTTGGGCCCCCCTACATGAAACTGTGCCCAAAGGCCATGCCCAGGGGACATAAGTCTGCTGGGACAGCCATTGAGCTGGGGGCAATGTCTTCTGTCTTAACTGAGACAGGAGTCATGTCCATGGGGTTTTAACGTAAATAAATGACGCTAGTCTGGGCCGAGGCATTTTTTGCCTCTGCCCATACTACCCTCATCCTCTGATGCTAAACCCCCTGTTCCCCCTATGCCTCCCGCACCTGGCTAGCGTCCTTTTCTATGACGGTAGCCGGACCTTACCGCCGGCTAGCGTCATACCATAAATATGACTCCAGGCAGGTGTCTTGTAATGTCGCTAGCCGGCGGTAAACTTTTTAAAGCAGAACTGCATTAGCGCAGTTCAGAGTCAAAAAGTATAAATATGGGCCTAATTTTCTTAGAAGGTAGTGCCGAAAGATGATGTTGTAATAATGGGTAAAGGGGCAACAAGATACTCATAGTTTCTTTATTAAAATAGTGATTCCATGAAACCGTGTCTTTCCATCTTGACTTACTACATGTTTCAGCATGACGCCACTGCATTTATAAAAGGCTGAGTTGTGTCTCTAGGGAAATGTAGTCTTACACCATCTTGACTTAAGCTTTACTATACGAGTAGGATTACAAAGGCTTGAAGAGCAATTTATAACCAGTTTAGTTTAAGTTAACTATGTGGTTAATAGCTCCTAGTGTTGGTTGTAATGAATCACACCTCTGTAGTGCTATGGCATCTCACAATAGATCGGGTATTTGGTGTTACCTTTACCCCACTCAAGTGCACTCTTATTATCAACTTCACAAGCATGAGAGGCTGAGTGGCCAGCGGGATATACACATGCCATTAAGCACAAAACTCTGGTGTGAATTTAGTTCAGGTACTGGTTTATAATGGCTCGTACAAGCGTTCGTTCCTTAAGTGATAGTTTGTGCATGTCATGAGTATTGTTATTACTCCTGGTGCTATTAATATGTATTATACATATTAATATTAGTAGTAGCTTTACATGGCAACTGTTTATCGTTCATATTTGTTAAGTGGCTCTGATGTTTCTTGTCATAGCAACTGAGCCCAGAGCAATTGTGGGCAAATATTTCTCATTTGAATTCCTCGCCTTGTCACATCAGCGCATTTGGGCCCATATTTATACTTTTTGACTCACAACTGCGCCAACGCAGTTGTGCGTCAAAAATTTTACAGCCGGCTAACGCCATTCCAACGCGCCATGCGGGCGCCTTATTTATGGAATGACGTTAGCCGGCGCTGCGGACTGGTGTGTGTCAAAAAAAATGACTCACGCCAGGCAGCGCCGACGTATGGGAAAATGGGGGTTGTGCGTCAAAAAATGGGGCAAGTCAGGTCTGAGGCAAAATTCAGGCCTCAAACTGGATTTGCGCCATTTTTTTTGACGCCCAACCTCCATTGACATGACTCCTGTCTTAGCAAAGACAGGAGTCATGCCCCCTTGCCCAATGGCCATGCCCAGGGGACTTATGTCCCCTGGGCATGGTCATTGGGCATAGTGGCATGTAGGGGGGCCCTAATCTGGCCCCCCTATGACACTTAAAAAAAACGAAAAAAAATACTTACCCCAACTTACCTCAACTTCCCTGGGATGGGCCCCTCCATCCTTGGGTGTCCTCCTGGGGTGGGTAAGGGTGGCAGGGGGTGTCCCTGGGGGCAGGGGAGAGCACCTCTGGGCTCCTTCCAAGCCCACAGGTCCCTTAACGCCTGCCCTGACCCAGGCATTAAAAAACGGCACCCATCAGGCTGTGCGCCGTTTTTTAAGGCCCACCCCCTCCTGTGCGTCAAAATGACGTCAGAGTATAAATATGGGGCACAGGCCTTAAAGTCATTTTTTGGAAGGGAACGCCTACCTTGCATATAATTAACGCAAGGCTGGTTCCCCCTTCCAAAAAATGATGCACATGGTGGAATTTTGACACCCGAGGGGTCGGACGTCAAAGTATAAATATGGGGCAGGGTTTGCGCTGATTGTGCGTCAAAATTTTGGGCGCACATTTGGCGCAAACAGAGTATAAATATGCCCCTTGGTCTGTGAGAGAATGGCTACATTGTTATTTCCTTTCAAGAAACTGAAATACTGAGACACAACTAATGTGCACTTTACCTTCAGATTAACATTACTAGATGGAAGCCACTTTAAGTGTTTGAGTTGAGATGTTGTGACAATGGCAATTACAGTGTGCTTAATTGAGCTGTGAATCCGGGTTCAATTGGTTTATGAGAAATGTCTCAATCAGAGAGTAGTGGCTCATCCAATCATACTCCAGCGCCCTGTTAAATGTTGTCTTTGCTTCGTGTAGCAACTCCTAAAATTTCACCTAGGTTCTAGTCTATGTTGTATGCAACCTGCATTTACAGAAAGCTAATATTGTCCTTCTCACCATATGGCCACCCGCGTCAAGCAGAAACGGACAGTGGTGAAGATTGCCCCTAGCAGAAAAGTGAGAAATTTGCATGGTCATCTTGTAATGCATGTTTCCTTGAATCGTTTGAATTAAAAATAGGGGTGGATGGAATTCCGCAGAATCTCGCAGTGTTTTATGTAACTCCACAGAAATCTGCACAGTAAAACTCTGCAAGTTCCACCCACCCTTAGTTAAAAATTGACTGTTCTTGTAGATTAGTTTTAGATTAAGTAATTTAAATTCACATACACACGTGCCTGCTGGACAACATTCTCTTAGCACTGAACTGATGATGAATATAGTAAGAAAAAGCATAAAGCAATGATAGCTGTGTTTAATGGATTATTTAGCCTGAATTCCAGTTCCTAACTGATTTTTCATTCAGTAGTTTTCAGTCCACTTGTATAAGATTACCCCGGAGATATAAGAACAGCCATGGACTCTTTGCAGCAATAATTAAGAGATATTACAGTAAGATCCTGAGGTAGTATCATATATTGATGATATTTACATTACTGAGGATAACTGAACTGCACACCTGAATTGGGTGGAGAGTATAGTGACAATCTTAGCCAGTCATGGGGGTGAAAATTCTATAATTGCAAACTCTAATGTGAATTTTCTTGGCTATATTTTGTCCATTGAGGGTATAGGATTGTCACCTGATTTGCTGCAGAAGTGTGCAACCTAACTCCCTCAATACATTAAGGACGTTGCAGCCTCTGACTGGGTTTCTTAACTTTGGAAGAGCCTATAAGAATATTATGCTGAGCAAGTATTTATCTTGTACAAATTAATCACTCCTATGTTTTCTGAAAAGATCTGGACAAAAACGCATACAGCTATCTTAAGTGGCAAACATGTTAGGGACTTAAGGCCAGATCTACAAGAAAGTGGCGTATCAGTCCTGATGCACCGCTTTTCTTGTGCCGCCCTTAATACCCCTAGCGTCATCATGGTAGCGCTGTACTTACAATACAGAGCACCATGGCGCACATTAACACAATAATGTCAGAAATTATGACATTATTGTGGTGCTTTGCTGGGTTCGCGCCATTAATTATGGTGCTAGTCCAGAAAAGCACTAGGGATGCCAATAGGTTATTATGGGCTTGTCACTTTAACACCTGTAATGTGCAGGTGTTAGAAATGATGGAAAAAATTACACAATTGTTTGCAGCTTCCGTGTGAGGGAATGCCCCCCTTCCATACATTATGCCTTGCGCAGGCATAATGTGGCACAAGGGGTTACAAAGTGGTGCATTGCTCGTATTGACCCACTTTGTAAATATGGAGCATCAGAAATGCCTATTTAACACCACAGCGTAAAAAATGTGACACTAATGTGGCATAAGGGCCTTGTAAAACTGGCTCTAAATACTTCCAGACATGGGCCAATAAGACAAACCTAGTGATTAGGGTTGTTCCTTGCACTTCACGTTTCACATCTGTAGTTTACACTGAGGGACAGATGACTCCAATAGCATGTGAATCATATTTGCATTCCTCTGCTAAGCAACTATTTACCCCTACTGAGAAAACACCTGCTGTGGTATGAACAGCTGTATTAAAGGAGCATCTTTTATCACAGGGACAAAACTAAGAGTGGGCAATAAATTCTGCTCCACCGGCGCAGTTGGTGGTATTATGGACACAGCATTACGCCAACCACTGCTTGCAGGAGTTTTTTCTCACACCAGCTCATCAATGGTAAGTTGGCAAGTGAGAAAGAACTTTCATCTCCTATTGTGATTTTCAGGTGGTAGCTCGGCACCCAGTGAGATTTTCTCATTGTCATCCTTCACAGGCAGGCACCACCATTTGCGTTGATCAAGATGCCGCTCAAGTAGAAAGTTTACTCAAACTTCAGGAAAATTAACTCAAGCAGTAGTGCCCTCTAATACATCATGTGTTGCAGTTTGTGCTGATTTTTCAGCATGGAATGAGCTCCCGGCACTAAAAATCAGTGTGAGCAGTGTGACATGGGGATTTCCAGCCATTCGCGGAACTTCACAAACTCTCACAGAGTTTTTATGTAACTCTATGGAATTCCATAGAGTGAAACTCCATGAGTTCCACCCACTCCCAGACAAAACAACATTATAGTTCCCACATGTCTCCCATATGTACACTGGAAGCCACAACAAAGCCTGGTATTCCTGATGCGTGAAACCTACACCTTTGTTGAGTGCAGTGGACCACGGGCCTCATTCCAACCCTGGCGGTCATAGACCGCCAGGGTGGCTGTCCACGGAAGCACCGCCAACAGGCTGGCGGTGCTTCATGTGGAATTCTGACAGCCGCGGTCGCCCAGCCGGGTCCGGCGGTTTCCCACCAGATTAGCCCCGGCTGGGAGAATCCTCATGGCGGCGCTACAAGCAGCGCCGCCATGGGGATTCCGACCCCCTTCCCGCCAGCCTGTTTCTGGCGGTTTTCACCGCCAGAAACAGGATGGCGGGAACGGGTGTCGTGGGGCCCCTGGGGGCCCCTGCACTGCCCATTCCACTGGCATGGGCAGTGCAGGGGCCCCCTAACAGGGCCCCTGCATGATTTTCACTGTCTGCATAGCAGACAGTGAAAATCGCGACGGGTGCAACTGCACCCGTCGCACCCCTGCAACACCGCCGGCTCCATTCGGAGCCGGCTTCTGTGTTGCAGGGCCTTTCCCGCTGGACCGGCGGGCGCTCCCTTGGCGGGCGCCCGCCGGCCCAGCGGGAAAGACTGAATGGCCTCCGCGGTCTTTTGAACAATATTGGAATGACCTCCCACATTTTTAAATGCAACTGATGCAAAATTTTAATATGATCTGACACTTTGCACTCAGGAAGTTTTGCAATGTACACATATTTACCAACGAAAATGAAAAATTGTGTTCAACAATGCAACATTTGTCAACAAATAATACATTAAATTTTTGTAAGACCACACCACCTCTCCTTTTTATTACCAATAAACCATTTGGAGTAGTTCTTCTTTGACCATGCCACTCCGTTATCAAGAGTCATTCATTATAAATACATATTGGTTTGTAGGTGATTTGTGATATAGATTTCTTTGGGTTTAGCCACAAAAACTGCTGCTGCCCGAGGATCGTAAAAGACTTTGCGGTGTTTGGTAGCAGTAGAAGAAGTCCCATAGATTTCATTCGGACGGTACACTTAAATAAGCCTTGGCCACTAGAGTACTGGATACAGGGCTGGTGTGGTTGCATTGGCAATGTGGAGTTCAAAGAGCCCCAAATAATTTGCTGAGAGGAGTATTATGTGATCACACACCAATATAAGTTACTTGGTGGCATACCAATATAAGTGCCTGAGCTTTGTTTCACTGCAAAGGTGGCAGTCGAAAGCCACGGTACCTGATCTTTTTATGTATTTATTGATGACTGTTCAAGAAACTAGAATTAAAATGTCTAACATGAAGAACTCTGACTCTGCCACAGATGAACACAAACTCACTAAAGCTGGTGATAGGTGTCTCCCCAAGATGGGTGGGGTATTTCAGGAGAAATTCCTTGACAAGCATGTCTTTAGGCCATTGTGCAGACCATCTGTTCCAGTTCTTTGCTGTTGCATCCTGGTGCAAAGAAAAACATGAAATTGTTAACTGATCACACCAAAAAGCATTAAGTTACCTATTCTGTTAAGCATACCTCCATGATCACCAGGTACCTCCCTGATAAATAAACACATCCTCTCCCTACCCTAGAGGAACTACTCCAAGACCAGTACTGCCACTTTGAAATCTTCAATCTCATTCTGGGAGTGACAAGACTGCTTTGTGTCCAACTTTAAACCAAGTGCCAAATACATCAGATGATGAATCAAATAATTCAATACCAATGTCATTATCAAAAGCGAACCTGATGCTGAAATATACATAACTACAACCTCTGCAACTGTGGTTCATTTGGAACCATCAACAGAACCCACATCTGTTGTAATGATACCATTACAAGAAGTTATGCAATACGACAGTGACTATGATTCAGGTTTTGAAGCAAGAGAAATCATCATCCCTTCAATCTGTCCGTCTTGCAGATGTCTTTTTGCTTGGTATTGGTTCTGTGACAAATATATTTTCCGTGTTCCACCAGGAATCAATCAGATAGTATTATAACATACAACTACCATGTATGTCATCCTGGATCCCAGCACACAGTTAAAGTAATTTGGACCCACAAATTAGTCTTGTGATTTATATTGTCAACAAATCGTTAATGCATGCATAAGACAATTTGAACATGAAGAAAGTGCCCCTGATGAGGTTGCAGTGCAGGTGAAACAATAGTGAACCATTCAATTACAAAACACAGTGTACATTCAATATATACAAAAATCCAAACCATTAGAACATGTTGACATTGGAATAAAGACAAAATTTATGATCAAGATTGCATTGAGTCCAGCAACGAATGAATGGTTGGGACAAAGAAGTTGAAGTTTCCACGCCTCACAGTGATTTATATGGTGTTATCCTCAGGACCAAATAAACAAGTTGCAACCTGGCCAAGGGATTTTGCTGCAAGTTAAAATAGCATCCAAGAAAAATGGTCAACATAACCCATTATGTAATTTTCAATACCATAGCCAGGTTGCAAACTATTTGTTTCGGAAATGATGTACTCCAGCTGAAGAGCAAGATTGGTGTTGTCCCTTTGTTTTTTTTCTATAATCACACCCAGTTGAGAGGTGATATTTTAACTAGGAATCCCAGCCCTGGGAAGGGTGCCCCACAGCTAAACAGATTAGGCTGAGATTTTACTCCCCCCAGAAAGCTGGAGAGGGTGGATTGACGTTACGCACAGAGTCACACGGGGGGTGATGAATCTTCCTCCTCATGCCTTGACCACTGAAGGACGGGATGGTTCAAATATGAAGTGCTGTCTTATTTCCTGAAATGTAGCTGGGTATGACTCTAAGCTTTTGGACAGTAACTGGTTGAGGTTTGTGGCACATTATGATTTCATCTTACTGCAAGAGACCTGGTCGGATGGGATGGCTGTATGGGATGGTTTTCTAAGTTTTACAGTCCCGACCGTAAGGTCCCAAGACGGTCGCCCAAAAGGTGGTTTGGTCACCTTAATTCGATTCTTCAAAATAGCTAGAGATTACCAAATTACGTGTAAACATCAGGGCTTTTTAATCACCTGGGTAGTCTTCGCAAACAAATTTTATGTTGTACTGGTCAACTTCTACATGCTGTTTGGGATTCTGGTTGGCAAATTGAGGTGCTCTTTTCTGTTTTGCAGAAACTGAGGTGCAGACTGGAGGGGTTTGGGTTGGCTTTCTGCGCTGTGGTGGCAGGGGATTCTAATGCCAAATTAGGTCGTTGCAGCACTATGGAGAACCCTTTTGAACAGGATTATAAGATAAAGTCAGTAGAGGGTGGGGCTTTGATGAAAGGCTGAAGGAGTCTGGGTCTTCTGAACTTCTGCGACCTGGGAGTGGTGGATACACATCAGGCTCCCACTTTTGTAGGTAGGGGGGCTGGAACAACAATCAACTACATTTTTCTGTCCCCTCCTTTAAAGAACATGGTCAAGGATGGTGAAGTAGTAGTGCAGTATTTTAGTGATCACAATTCCCTCAGGATTTCTTTTAATTACCCTGGGATAATGCGGAACTCAGTGCGGGTGGGCCAGTCTCGGTGAGACCGAAAGACCAAGGTAGATGTCTCGGCTGGAAACAGGTTAACATTCAGCAATTAACAGAGAGGGTAGTGGGTAAAAACTTAAATATGTTTTTAGGAACTCTCTCAGCTGATTCTCCGAGCCCTGGGGAAGTCATGGATGCCATATCCATAGTAAATAGAGCCTTTAAAGAAGGCATGACTGTAGTTGCCCAGCCCCCGTGTAAGCTAAAGGAGGGTTGGTTCACCAAGCCCTGCTATGAGGCCAAGCAATCTCTGAGGAAGGCTTTAAAACAAAAACCGAGAGACATAACCTTGTAAGAGAAGCGAGGGCCCACTATAAATCTGTCCTGATGGCCAGGAAGCAACAGCTTAAGGAGCAGGCCTGGGAGGAGCTGGAAAGGGTAGCTTTACTTAAGAACCCCGGCCTGTTCTGGAAGGTGGGCAATAAGGGCTCTATTGAGACGGAAACCTCTGAGGGTTTGGGTTGTAATATCACCCCTGAGACTTGGGTGGCCCACTTCTGTGAAATTTTCTCTGTGTGCCCTATAGGAGACCTAAGGGATGATCAGCAGGGACCCTCCCCAGATCTAGCTATCAGGTTTAACCTAGAAGAGGTTAAGGAGGCGCTGCAATGCAGTGCAACCCACAAAGCCCTGGGTCCCAATACTATTCCAATGGACTTATTCAAATATTGTTCACAGCTGTGGGCACCCATCATGCTCAATGTTCTCAATGCAGCGGTGAGTGTAGGAATCCTAGCTACTTGGAGATCGGCATGTATTGTTCCTGTTTACAAAAAGGGCAATCGTAATGATCCGAAGTCGTTTCGCCCAATCTCACTACTTGATTCCTCAGGAAAAATTCTGGGTTGGATTATCCTAAGACTCATCGAGGATTGGATGTCTGATAACACAATCTTGTGTAGAGCTCAGTACGGCTTCAGTGAAGGGTTAGGTACCTTAGAGCAGTGTTTAAATCTGCTTATGCTGAGTGGCAAGTATATACACAGGCCATGCGGGGCACCATGTACCTTACCTTTATGGACCTAAGTTGCGCCTTTGATAAGGTAAATTGCAGTAAGCTCTGGGATAGGCTTACCCAGATGGGCATGGATTCTCATATTGTGGAGCTGCTTTGTTATCTCCATTCAGGTAACAATGCAAATGTAAGGGTGTGGCAGCATGGTGAAAGCACGGAGCTGTTCGAACTAAATAGGGGAGTGCGACAGGGATGTGTTCTGGCCCCTACCCTTTTTTTGCTATATACAAATGGGTTGTTTGATTTCCTGGCTGAAAGATGCAAGGATGCTTCTAAAATGAATGGCAAGAATATTCCTGTATTGATATACGCGGATGATGCTGTTCTTATGGCCCGCACCATGAATGGTCTACGTGAGGCAGTTAAAGCATATGAAAGTTTCATGACATCATTAGACTTGGAGATAAATTGTAGCAAATCACATTTTATGGTCTATGGTAAACCTCTAAGTGAGGTGGGAGCGTTAAAATTAAAGGAACAGGTAGTTGGTAAGGTACAGGATTTTCCCTATCTTGGAGTGACTTTTGATAAAAAGGGTACCTGGAAATCCTGTATCACCAAGAGAGGGAGGCTCTTTAACTCCACTGTAGGTCGCATGTTTGAATTTGCTGCCAAGTTTGGTAACAAACCTATAAAGCCCCTGCTTGAGGTATACAGGCACAAATTTCTTCCAGTTCTGTTGTATGGGGCCCCACTCTGGGGCTACATGGAAAATAGGACTCCTGTGACTGAGGAAAACCGTTTTTGTAGAAGGCTATTAGGGGTGGGTCAAAACACTTCTGGGTTCTGCTTGCACCTTGAGCTGGATTTGGATTTGATAGAAAACACCATTAAATTAGCTTCCGTTTTATTGTGGATTTTAATCTGGACGAATGATTTTGTGACCCTTAACCGTCCAATCCTGTGGGATTGTTTGTGATGCGATCATGCTAAGGAAATTCCCTAGTTGGCTTATGTAAGAAATGTTGTTAATGCATTGGGGCGTCCTGACATCTTTGATGCTCCAGAGGATTTATCCAGCGCAGACAAAAGGTGGGTAAAGGAGAATTTTTAAAAAATGGCGATGGCCAAGAGGGAGGAGATGGAGCTAAGGAAGAAATCAGTGAGGGATTTTATTATGATCAAGATGGGGGTGGGACCAGAGACCTACCTCTTGGAGAATAAACATTTATGGGAAAGGACCCTCATCACACGATTTCATTTGGGGGTGATCAGAACTAATCTGTGTTTCCCGTTAGGGCAGTTTGATCAGATCACCATAAAACTGTGTCCGTGTGATGGTGTTTCCCTGCAGACCCTAGTGCATTTTACTATGTTTTGTGAGCTATATGCACCTTTTAGGAAACTATTTCTAGTCCCCCTTCTGAGGGATAGGGGTTTTGTGCAATACCGTCTAGCTTTTATGTGGTTATGTATGACTTCTGATGCGTTGGTGTGGCGAGGGATTGGTTCTTTTTTAAAGGGAGCTATAACTTGGCGGAACAGTGTAATTGTTTATCATGGTTTAGTGATAATATACATTTTTATCTTAAGTATGGAACCATCAATTTTGAACAATATAATTTTGTATTTAATTCTCTTTTTAATTGTTTTTAAATGTATTGGGGGTTATAAGGTTTAACAGATTGTGATGTGTTGTGTATTTATATGTTTTTATGGTTTAAAATTGTTAAACCGAATAAAGTGATTTGATGATGATATAATCATCATATATTTTCTATTTTGGGTGTCCCCCTTTTGAATATTTATTATTCATTTGAATATTTATTATTTATTCAGCTGTATGACTCAAATGTAAATGCACATTCGTTAATGTTCTTATTAATTACAACGCGATTGCTTGACTATACATTCATACCTTCTCTGTATAGTTGAATTGCTTTCCAGTAAGTGTTTTTAAATAATAAATAAGGCTTCATAGAAATTGAAACCACAAATTCTCACTTACTGTTTTTAAATATTAGTCAAAGTTTCACATAACGTAAGTAAATGAAAGGCTATAAGGGATTTACTACTTTATTTTATTTTTAAATTGTTCAACAATGTTCAGACAGAGTATATCAACTAGAACAGAGCAATATGAGACAAAAAGGAACATTGTGCCAAGGGTTCGAAACTGTGAGAGATACAGATCCATAGTCACCTTTTCCTTGATGGAAGCTATGGGGAAAGCACATCTAGCCTTCACTCCTATTACTGTTGGCTTGCAGAAGCAGATGCTGTGTCTATGCTCGATATTGGTTCCATAATGCAAAGAAAGTATGTGGTTGTGAAACATCTACAAAACTCAAAATAAGCCTCTTTCGGTGCTATGTTTGGCCTACTTAGCCAAGAGATAGCAGCTGATGGAGATATTGATGTAAAGTCTTTATTGTATATCCTCATGCTACATTGTTTTTTACTATTCTGTTTCCAGACAAGTATTATTGACATTATCATGTTCATTTTCATAATAGTTACAATTCATATTGTGTGCATTAAGATTTTGTTTTTAATAGATCATAATACATTTCCTAGTGCTCTTGATTGAATGAGGTCACAAAAGTCCAGTGTCAACCACTTTGTGAGAGTGCTCAGGCACAGCCTTTGTAATGTGTAAGTGTAGAAGGTAACAGCTCTTTCCCCTATCAACTCATAGTGGCCATTCTGCCAACATCTATTTTCCCTTTGTCTCACTGTCTGGAAGCAACACAGAGACCAGCTACATCTACACCTAGGAGAAGCAAATGCCAACTTCTAAAAGTAACAACAAACAACTGGACCCCCTACACCACAAAAATGTTTTATTTATGCAGGCTACGTAATTAGACCATGCCTCACAGTATTCTTACGTTTTTGAGGAATAACCTCCCACTGTTATACACTTGGTATTTACAGAATTTCTAATGTATATGTAAACAGAAGACACCAGAACAGATTATTTTCATAATGAATGGTTAGATCTATTCACAGGACTGTGTGTGTAAGGCAATTCAGCTCGTAATAACATGTACACAGTAGGGCAGACTTCAACATTTCATTTAAATAACATTAACATTACATGCCCAGCACAGAAAAGTGTCCAGCACTTAAATATTATGATTGTTCACAAAAATAAGTTCCAACAAACATAAGTGTCCAACGTGTAAACGTATTCTTAAAAATCAAAGAGTAGTGTCCAACATAGTTTATGATGCTAGAGGTATATTCCCTTTACTTTTTTCTGGATTGTGAGTGGAATAAATCTGCAAACACTTCATCTGAATGGCTTTGGCTTTACTTAAACTAGGTGACGCCCGTTGTATTGTAAAATAAGCTGATGTGTTTTGGCCTCCTCGGTGGGCCTATAATTCCTAGGGAAGTCTTCCTCAGAGTAATGTACACAATTGTAATGGAGGACACTATAAGGGGAAACAGTAGAAAGTGGGCCCAGTTGTTTGTTGTTAGATTTAGACTCCCACACCTTATCATCTCAACAGGACCATTTCCCATTGTTGGTAAACTACATTTGAGTGTTGGTTTTACACCTATAAGGGAACTCTTAAACTTCTCAACAGACAACCTGGTTGGTCCTTCTACTGGCTCCTTCCCGTGAGGAGTATGACCCAGTCACTCAAAAAAACAATATCACTGTAAGAAGTGGACTAAATAAAATGTTGGAACCGGAGACTGTTAGTTTTAGAGAAGAAGATACTGAGAAGCTATTGAGAAGACCATCCACACTGAATATAGGGAATGGCGCACAAGGTGTTGTGCAACAGTCCAATGTAGACAGTATCACTAGATTGAAGAAAAAGCTAATTAGAACTACACAGGAAAGTTTTACTTGAGTACCTATGAGCAGGAACAATACCAGTAGGATTACAAGTGAAGAACTTTCCTGTTACGTTTGTTGATGATCCAGAGTATATTGGAGATTTCAGCCATGTAGGCACCAAATGTTCAAGGGACTGGATGTTCCTGTCCATAAAAACAGCTGAAAGACTCAGCAAAAAAGAATGAGATCATTTTAAAGAAGTGGAAGAAGCTCTATAACATGACATTGCCATTGCAGATGTTGGAGCCCCCTAACAAAATTGTGAAGGAAACAACTATTTTCAAGAAAAACATGGAAGGCTTGAAAAAACTATGCTGCAGAAGGACATCATTAACTTCTCTCTGATTAAGGTATACTTGTATCTTTACAAGCACTTCTACAAACAGCCAGACAATACACGTGTACTGGCTCAATTACAGGGATGGAGCAGAAAGAAGTTCATCTCCTTCTGGAACGCTTCATAATATTCAGATAGTTCAAGTGATCCAGAACCATCAACTAGCATTGCCCAAGACCAATAAGGACCCCCCCTCTTTTTTAGCCAGGACGAACTCGAGGAAGGAACAGAGGCAGAAGGTGGTTCAACCCGAACCAACAAGCAGGAGAGATAACAAGCCAGAGACCAATATATCGATGGGTATAGCAGAGCTAATCCCCATCTACAATCTTTCAAGCATGGAACTGAGTAAAGAAGAAAGGGGACTATTGAGCAAGGTTTATCCCTTGTCCCCACTATCAAACCAAATTTCTTGCAAATCAGAATGGAAGTTCTTCAGTTTTTCCGAAAGATGTGGCTGAAAGTTTTCTTTTTGGGTTGAATCAGACATTAAGAAAGAGATTTCTCCGGGTTAAAGAATCCCTCAAAATTGTATCCACCTACTCCAAGCATGCCTGTGGAATTATTAGCCTTCGAGAAGGCAGTGCTAAAGGACATTGACAGGACTGAAAAGAAAAGGAGATACACAATGTATAATTTGTCTAAGGAAGAACACAAAGCCCTTCTGATTCTCAAAACCAGTGAGAACATTATTATAAAACCTGCAGACATAGGGGGTGCTATAGTCTTTACTATGGGAGAAATATGAGCAGGAAATCATGAGACAACTATTATATGAGGGATAGTACTAGAATATCCCTGAGGACCTGAGCCCCATGATCGCTAGGAAGATTGTTGAACTTATCAAAGAAGGAAGATAGGGATGATGGGTGTCTGAGAAAGAGGAGAAGTACCTGTGTAAGAAATATCCACGCATACTCACTTTATACAGTCTCTCCAAAATCCACAAAGACCCATTGAACCCTCAGAGAGGCCCATTATCTCCGGAGTCAATGCCATTTTGGAGCCCCCTGCAATATAAATTGATCTGTTCCTTAAGCCCTTGATTGCAGACATACATTGGACACCATGGACGCTATTGGCATAATGGAAGTCATGGAATTTGATGAAACAACTGATTACTATGTCACTCTGTATATGGTGAGCTTTAACACAAACATTCCTCAGGACAGTGACTTGGAAGCCATGGAATTTTTTCTCAATAAAAGGCAACGTCCACATAAGGTTCCCACGGAATACATCCTAGAGTTAATGAAGATTTGCCTCAAATCCAACTTCTTTCAGTTTATTTAGCAGTTCTACTTACAAATAAAGGAGACTGTAATCGGATGAACCTTTGCACCAGAAATGGCAATAATGTTTATGGCCATGTATGAAGATAAATGGGTTTATCATAACATCCATTTATAGACTACATCCTTACCTGGAAAAGATACATCAACGATGTACTGATGATTGGGAGAGGCCTGCTGGAAAAGATTGAGTTCACCAACTGGTTAAACACTAGGAATTGTGACATCCAATTCCCTATGACATACAACAATGTGAAGGTAAACCTCTTAGACATCACCCCCTGCGGCATGAAAATAATCTAGTGTATACTTTGTTTTCCACAAAAGAAATCAACAAGAATACTTTCTTGCACTATGTGTGTTTCCATCAAAGAAATTTGAAAGACAATCTACTCTATACTCAGTTTCTAAGAATAAGCAGGAGCTGTTGAAAGAGAGAGGACTACTTCAGCAATGCAGAAAATTCACTTACCAAATTGGTAGAATGTAACTATCCCAAGAAAATGTTGAAACTTGTACTGAAAAATGCTTGGTACACTCCCCGTGAGAAAGTACTACAAACTGGAAAGAAACTCCAGACAGATTTATTGGTATGTGTGACAACTTTGTCGTGGGTAGGCAACCTAGTAACAAACTCAATCCGAAAGAATTGGAAAAATGTAAATGCACTCCAGCCCTTTAACGCCTTAGGTGCTTGGCAACCAGACCCCCCTCGCCCCAGTGCTGAGCCCTTTTTTTGGCTATTTGGGGTAGTACACGCTTAGGTCTTAATAACTTTTTGTCCACATAAGCTATCCACACCAACTTTGCGTCCTTTTTTCCCATCATCCTAGGGATTCTAAAGGTACCCAGAGTTTGTGGGTTCCCCTGGAGGAGACCAAGAAATTAGCCAAAATACTGCTATAATTTCATTTTTTTCAGAGAAATATGAAAAAAGGACTGCAGAAGAAAGCATGTGTTTTTTTTCCCCTGGAAATGGTATCAACAAAAGCTTTGTGATGCTAAAATCCCCATCGTCCTAGCTTTCAGGAACAGGCAGACTTGAATCAGAAAAACACATTTTTCAACACAATAGTGGCATTTTACTGGGACATACTCCATTTGTACAATTTTTTGTGCTTTCAACCTCCTTCAGGTTTGTGACAGAAAGGGGTGTGAAACCAATGCTGAATCCCATTCTGAATTCAGCAAGGGGCCATTTGCGTAGATCCTTCAAGGTTTTCCTACAGAAAGTAACAGCTAAAATAAATGAATATTGAAATTGAGGTGAAAAAAGGAACCATTTCTGTCCACGTTTTCTTCTATAGCTTTTTCCAGCTATTGGCCATTTTTGAAAGCAATATATTGTTATGTCTGATGAACTCTTCTGGGTGAGGAGATGTATAGGGCTTGTAAGTTCATCAATAACCCTAGGCATCCGGAGACAATAAATGAGTTGCACCTTGCAATGGGTTTTCATGCTATACCGGGTACACAGCAATTTATTTGGTAAAATATAAAGAGTCTTAAATAGTTATCAAGGAAACCTTTGCATTTCCAAAATGTGCACAAGATAAGGTGTTGATAAGCAGGGGTTATTTGCACATCTCTGAATTCGGGGGTCCCCAAACTAGAATGTTAAATACAGGGCATTTCTCAAATAGACTTCTTTTTTACACACTGTCTTAGATTTGGAAGGAAAAACATTAGAGAAAGACAAGGGTGAATAACACATGTTCTTCTATTCTGTGTTCCCGAAAGTCTCCCGATAAAAATGGTACCTCACTAGTGTGGGTAGGCTTAGTGCCTGTTACAGGAAATGCTCCAAAACACAAAGTGGACACATCACATTTTCCCAAAGAAAACTGACTTGTTTTATGCAAAGTGCCTAGCTGTGGATTTTGGTCTCTAGCTCAGCCGGTACCTAGGAAAACCTACCAAACCTGTGTATTTTTGGAAACTAGACCCCTAGGGAAATTCAGAACGGGATGACTTGAGGGGCCCTCGCCAGGTTCTGTTACCCAGAATCCTTTGCAAACCTCAACATTTTACAAGAACACCCACTTTTTCCTCATATTTCGGTGATGGAAAGTTCTGGAATCTGAGAGGAGCCACAAATTCCCTTCCACCCAGCATTTCCCAAAGTCTCCCGATAAAAATGGTACCACACTTGCGTTGTTAGGCCTAGTGCCTGTGACAGGAAACGCCCCAAAACGCAACATGGACACATCAAGTTTTTACATTGAAAACTGACCTGTTTTTTGCAAAGTGCCTAGCTGTGGATTTTGGTCATTAGGTCAGCTGGTACCTAGGAAAACCTTTCAAACCTGTGCATTTTTTTAAACTAGACACCTAGGGGAACCCAGGATGGCATTCTCACCAGGTTCTGTTACCCAGAATCTTTTGCAAACCTCAAAATTTTGCAAAAAATCACTTTTTCCTCACATTTAAGTGATAGAAAGATAAACATGTTTAAAGATGGCCACATGATTGGATATATAAAAAGCAGTTTGTGAGGCCTGTTATTTATCTTGTTAGCTATTTCTTATCTACGTGTGTAAATAAAAAGAAATGGAAGTATGGACAACGTAATACCCGTGAACAAGGGAACAGCGGTTCCCAAAACGCGTCGTGATGTTTATCTTTTGCCATATTGAATAAACTGGAGTTTCCAAGACAGCTGTGACGAAGCGTTTTCCTCTGGATAAGAAGGGCGGTGTGTTCATATATATATATATATATATATATATATATATATATATATATATATCTGTGTGTGTGTGTGTGTATATATATATATATATATATATATATATATATATGTGTGTGTGTATAAATATATATATATATATATATATATTTTTTTTTTCACCAAATGGTCCCCTCTAGGCGTGCTCGAACGCCGTGTCAGCGTCAGGGAAGGACCAAAATCCCTGTATTAATTCTTCAACGAAATGACTCAAGGTCATACACGGCAATCACAGGATACTTGGATATTCTTTTTAATTATATTATGAATCAATTACATCCAACACCAATGCATTTCAACCCACAAGGTCTTGATCACGGTAAATGAGTGATTCATTGCTTTCAATTAATACTCTTCTGCCAACATGTGCCCTTATGTGGCATTCTTTGATATGTAGTAATACATTTTGTATCAAACAAATACTAAAGCACCAAATTAGTGACTAAAAGACATACTACCAAACAAAACACAATATAACATGAAAACGCAAACTTCACATACCTATTTTGTCAATTTAGTCAACCAATTATCAGATATTTTTTTAAATAGAAAACCATTTTTGTCTGTTTCAGGACTGCTACTTTCAAATATTTTACCTTCATTATTATTATACGGCAAAATTTCCAGCAAGGGTCTAGTACCCATATGTATTGAGCAATGTAGGCATATCTCAAAATGATTCCTGATACTTGACCCCGCCATTGGATTGCCACCAAGGACATCTTATTTATATGTGTTTTGCTGTCCATATCCTATGCCCTTTTCTATAGATGACAATGCAGCTCCTCATCGCCATTAATCCCATATGGGGTCTTCGTTTTTAATCTAATGATATATCTTGACTCCAAACGTCTCAATTGTTGAACTCTATCTCCCCCTCTCTCATGTTTTTTAATTGTTGCAACCCCAAAATATCTCACATGCAACCAATTTGGCCCATTATAGTTCTTCAAATGTTTAGTCATGGCACAGTTGGTATCATCATTCTGTACTGCCCTAATATGTTCAAGTATTCGTTTTTTAAGCGGACAGATGGTGCTCCCCACATATTTTAACCCACAGAGGCACTCTATTACATACACTACAAATGTAGTCTCACATGTTATTCTGTCCACAATGGGAATTTCTCTCCCCCGAAAGTCTATGATCTTATTTTTGTTGCAACCAATCTTACATGCCTTGCATTTGTTGGAACAAATGAAGCCTTTGTTAGAGTTTGTTAGCCAATTTGATGCTATCGGTGATTCAAAATGACTCTTCACCAAGAAATCCTTTAAAGATGGTCCTTTTCTATAAGTTACATTCGGTCGGATCCCAACTCATGGCCAAATATCCAGATCTCTCTTAATCAAATGCCAATGTTTATTTAGGATATTGAGTATTTGTCTATTTTCTTTGCTGTACGTCAGAATCAGTCTTATCAAATCTTCTCCATCTCCTCGCTTATGTTCAAACTTGTTCACAAGAGTCTGTGCTCGTGTTAGTGATCTGGCTTTTTTTTTTTGTGTTGTAATTTTTTATTATTAGTTTGTATCATTGAACAGGTATACAGAACAGACAAAAGCCCACACCTTTTAGAGGGTATACAATCTTTACAGTATATGGTCACTGTTTATAAACACAGCAAATGAAAAAACACTTGAAATCACTATTAATATTTACATTTGAGAGCCTGTATTGTTAGCATATAGGTCTTGTGTCAGTAAATCTAGAAGATATAAGAATCAGGGGGGTTTTCGAGTCTCATCAACATGTGGTATAGCTGTAGTCGTCAGAGACATCCATACCGTGATGCTGCTATAGAACGGTGTCTGTATGCTAGTGGTAGTAGTCAGCAATTGTTTAGTAATCTCTCATCAACATAATCTTTGTCTCTCCCATGAGTGTGTTGTTGTATGGTTATTTGTGTCTGTCCCTAGAAATAACCCTTCTCTGAGGGGGTCGGTATATCGAAAAAGGATAAGTGCATGGAGATGATTGTCAATATTCGAGAGATAATGATGTGGGGGGAATGGATTCGAGCAATCTCTATTGGGGGGGTGTTTATTGAAGACAAACGGGTCGTTCTGTCCTAAGGTGTGGAGAAGTATTTTGTGGTATGAGTTGAATTGTCAGTATAATAATCTAGTGCTACGAATTTGGGTATTTCTGCGAACAGAGGAGATTTAGTTTGATAAAATAAGATTGGGGAGAAGAGTGAAAATGACAATAGTCCTATAGAGAAGAGATGATGATCACAGTAAAATAATATCACTATTTATAAAAATAACAATTACAATAGAGAGAATAAGAAGAAAAAAATAAAGGGAAAGGGAGGGGACAATAACAATGATGACCATGATGATAATAATAAGAACAATGGTGACCGAGGGTGGAAATAAGATTGTAGAAAAAGAAAGGTGAGGAGTGTAATGGTAATACAAATAAAATAAGGGTTTCAGGGTAGGTGAGCTGAGAGTGTTGGGAGATAGGGAGGCAGATGATGGTAACAGGTTACTGGAGATGTTAATGTAAGAGTGGGGAGTGTGGGGGAGCAGTGGGATGGAGGCCATGAACCGTCTGTATGGAGTTGGGTTATGGGGGAATAATCGAAGAGAGTGTCATTGTTGAGGTGCAATTGTAGCGGTGACTCTATCACGGGAGTACAGAAGGGGGATATAATGTAGCAGAGGACAATATTGTGTGAGATAATGGGGGGTGGTGGTCTTTTTGTTTGCGTAGATTAGATGGCTATAGGTCTTTGTAGTATAGGTTCAGTTCGTCAGGTTGGGTAGGTAGGGCGACCATGTTTGTAGAAATATGTTGGTTTTATCCTGTAAATTGTATATAAGGTGCTCATGGGAGGCCGCCTGGTACATTGCGCCAATCCACTCTTCTGGGGAGGGGGGAGCTGTTGCCCGCCAGTGTCTGAGGATACATAATTTAGCTGTAGCTAGCGCGGTATGCAATAATCGGCTTTGGGGTCGGGAGAGGTGATGGAGCTCCTCTGCATCGTGTAAGAGTAAGAGGGATGGTGTGAGTGTTGGTGGCAAGGGTAAGACCTCCCTAAGAGTTTGTCCTATCGCCCGCCAAAAGGGTTGTATGGCAGTGCAATCATGCAGGATGTGGGTGAGTATGAGGGCATCTCCAGCAGGACGCATGAGGCAGCAATCATGGCGCACATAATTTCTGGGGGCTTCAGTACCAGTCGTGTAGAGTTTTGAAAAGACTGAATTTTAGGCATGGCTCTCATGCGCTACGATCTCTAGCCACGATAAGGTCAGCCCAATCCTCTAGCTTGTAATCTTTCTGTAGGCGGGTTTGCCAATTAGCCTTAAGGGAGTTGAGTAGTGGCAGTGAGAAAAGATGTCGGTTCAACACCGCCTGTAGTCCCGATACAGCCCTTTTTAATTGGCTCAATGTTTCCAAATATTGAAGTATTGGGGAGTGTACGAGTCATTGGGCGGAGCATCCCAGCCGTTGTACTAGACAATGTCGTAATTGTAGGTAGCGCCATTTATAGTATTCGGGGAGATCAAATTCATCCCGAATTTCTCTAAACGTCTTCCAGCTGTCTCCAGAGATGAGTTGATCTATCCTCATGATGCCTTTTAGATACCAGTCTCTCCAATGAATAGTCTTCCCCTCTATCTGAAACCCTCTATTGCCCCATAGGGGGACTCTTTTATGTAGATATGGGTCTATTTTCAGAGAGCGGTGCGCCTGTTTCCAGACTTTCCTCATGGCTCCAATTATGGGGTTGGGGGTCGTTGGCCCACCAGGTCTGTATCATATATTATCTGGAGGTCGAGGGGAGCCTTTGTGAGTGTTATTTCCACTATCACCCATAGTGGTGGGTCTCGTGTATTCGGAAGTAATTGGGTCAGCTGCGATAGGTGTAACGCAGAGGAATAGTGTTCTACGGTAGGGAGGTTCAAACCTCCAAATTCACACCGGGCTAGCAGTGTGGCTCTAGGCAGTCGTGGGCGCATAGATCCCCAAACAAAGGCACGAATATTGCGGTCGATCTCTCGGAGAAGGACTAATGGTATATGTAGGGGAAGCATACCTAAGACATAGAGGAATCTCTGGAGCTGTGGCTTCTAGGGCAGGGAAGTCTGTTGGCAAGGGTGTTGGACCAGGTGTTGCCGTGTGTGCCGCCATGGTTTTTGATTGGGTAATAACCTCTGAGAAAAAGAGCTGTCTGGAGTGTTTGCCTGAGGGCTTCCCGTTGGGCATGTCCGTCAGAGTGGAAGGGCCTCTGGAGGGCAGAGTTCATTGCGGGGGCACGTGGTGAGGGTAAGTTGAACCAACTGTTTCCCTTATGCTCTGTTAGTGGGGCAGTCGAGGCAGTGTCTGTTGCAGGGAGTTATTCCTCGTAGACAATGGTTGAGGGGGTGAGGAGCGGGGACAGTGTGAGGAATCTGCCTTCAGTCTGTCATCAGGCAATAGGGTTATTGACAAGAGGACAAGATCCACAGCGGGGGGATATTCTCCAGGTTGGGCCAGAATACCTACTGAGTTGAGAAAGGTGAAATTATCAATGAGTACCGAAACCTGAACCTCTTTCTCTGTGGTACCCTGTTATGGGGGTCTTTCCCACGTCTATTTTTCGTGCTGTCCTTCTATTATTTTGGCACCTCCCTCGTTTTTCTGCTCGATCCTTCTGCTGGCGTTTCACCTCCTCACTCCCTTCTCAATTGCATTCCATCCCTCTTCGTCACCCTCGTCTTCTCACCCCGTCCTTTTGGCGGCATTTCACTTCTTCACCCCTTCACCTTCTCACTCTGTCTTTCCGCTATTCTTTTACCTCTCCACCAGTCTTCTCTGTTCAGTTTGTCCCTCCGGTGGTATTCCTTTCCTTCACCACCATCACCGTGTCATTCTGTTTCTCCGGTAATATTTCCCCTCTGTACGATGTTCGCCTTCACACCCTGTGGGCCTCTGGGCAGAGCAGTAGATTGTGGCGAACGGGGGGAGGGTATGTCGATCCTGTTTAATAAGGGCCTCCTGGATTGCTATTACAGAGTTGCATGGAGGTGGGTTCTCCTTTTAATACATGAGTACTGCAGTTAGGCATCAATGATTTTTGTTGGGGAATGCCCTGCCTTAATTGTTCCCCCTATCAAGAGTCATTTGGAGTCACGTATCTCCCTGGGCCAATGCTTTCCTGTTAGGCTCGAAAGTGGGTAAGTCCTGAGTGGTAACACTGTACGCGGGCCATGGGTGCGGGCAGGGCGGGAGGGGGATGATAATGGGGGTTCCGGTCTTTGCTGAGCCTTACCCCCGCACCACCTGGTGCTCAAGCTGATGTCCAGGCCGCTTTATGATGGTGCGTGGCCCGTGCTTCCTCCAGGATTGCGTTGTTAGGCGGGTGGGCCTTTTACTGTGGGCTACGGCTGAGCATTCGGCCACAGGCCGTGGATCGCACCACGCTCAGCAGTGCCGAGGTCACTGGCTTTCGTGAAAAAAGCTGTTGTCTCTCCGAACCGCGCGTTCTGTGGTTCCGGGGAGCTGTTTCGAGGCTGCCTGAGGCGCGTAGGGCTCCCGCCGGGGCTAATATCCGATCCGGCACGCGGAGCTCGATCCTCAGGCGGCCATTTTCGTCCGTGGCCAAACTACGCCCCACTGATCTGGCTTTTAATTCACCTTGCTCAACATCTCGAGCCTTGTAACCTTGTGTTAAAAATCTCTATACCATATCTCTGAATTTATTGTCCATATCCTCCTTATTCGACCAATTTCTCTTAACTCTGATGAACTCACCATAGGGAATGTCTTTTATGAGTGATTTTGGGTGAAAACTTGACCCATGTAGAACACTGTTGGTCGCCGTCGATTTTCAATGCAATGTAGTTTGGAATGTATCATTATCTATATATACCATCACATCTAAAACCTCAATGGAGATTTTGCTCATTTTGTATGTAAATTGAAGTCCTATATCATTTATATTCAATTTCATGAAGAACTCCTTAAATAGTGCCTCTGTGCCATTCCAAATGAAAAATAAATCGTCTATGTATCGCAACCATACCACTACATTTTCCGTATATCTTTCATTTTCTTCCCCCCAAACTATATGTTTTTCCCACCATCCCATGGTCAAATTCGCATAACTTGGAGAAAATGAAACTCCCATGGCAGTACCACAGACTTGTTTGTAAATTTGATAATTAAATATGAACACATTGTTTCTCAAACATAATTCCATCATCTCTAGCACCATTTCTGAATGTTTTAATACATGAATATTCATCTGCTGTAGGACGTACTTAACTGCTTTCATGCTTACATCATGTGATATTGATGTATATAGAGAAACCACATCAATGGTAATCAATATATAGTCTGTCTGCCATGCCACATCTTTCAATAATCTGAAAAATCTCCAGAATCTTTAATATATGAATTTAATCCTTTGGCCATAGGTGCCAGGAAATGATCCACATATTGAGACACATTCTCATATAGCGATCCACAGCTGGAAATAATAGGGGGTTTACTTAAGGTTTTATGGATCTTAGGTAAGAATTAAGAGTAGGCATAGTTGGATTTATCATAAACCTTAATTCATCCATGTTAATTAAGCCATCTGAAGGCCACTTTTCCAATCTCTGTTTTAAGTCATACACAAGATCATTGATCGAATTATTATTCAACTTACAAAGTTAGATTCTACATCCAATTGTCCATAGGCCTCAGCAAGATATTCCTTTTTCTCCAAGATGACAATATTTCCTCCTTTGTCTGCCAGTTTAATTTCTATAGTTTGATTCCCCATCAAATTCTTGAGTGCATCTTGTTCATCTGTAGTTAAATTCTCCCTTCTCATTTTATCTGCAGCTTTATCTTCTCTAGATCAGTACCAATCAAATCATGAAGTACATCAATCTTGTTCCCTTGCACAAGGGTAGGGCAGAATTTGGATTTAGGTTTGAATTTTGTGTGTTCCTGTTCTTCCGTATTATATATATATATATATATATATATATATATATATATATATATATATATATGAAGAGATCACTTTTATATATATAGGTGGTTTTCCTGGGGGCCGAAGTAGCTCCCAGGGATCCACACACACATTGACAAAAGTGATTACTATATATATATATATATATATATATATATATATATATATATATATATATATACATATCTATATATAGATATGTCTATCTATATAGATGGAAAACATACAACTATTTAAAAAAATAGCCCCCAAAGGGGATCAGCCCTGCTCATGGGCGACCCCCTGTCAATGTAATTTTTTTTTAACATTTTTTAAATGTACAATTTTTTAAAAAATATGCCCCCGGGGGTGGGCTGACCCATTTTCAGAGGGGGCCAACACCCCCCAAGTGAATTCCCTTGTGTCTAGTGGGGTTTCCTGGCCCTAGGTCGCAGCTGTGCTGCAATCCAGGGCCAGGAAACTGTTTCAGGAAGGCCTGAATCTTCCCTTTCAAATAAGGCCTTCCCAAAAGGTGGGGAGGACCGTTTGGGCCCGTTTTCCCCCACTGGAGCAGGAAGCGGCCTTACCTCTGCTTCCTGCTTGGGGAAAACAGATTGTGATCTCAGCGCGCGCTGACGTCACAAAGGGGCAAGTGGGGGGGGGCAGGGGTAGACACGGAAGCTCTTCTGTGCCTCCCATGCGTATTTAAATAAAAAAAAAATCCTTTGGTGCAACGCACCAAAGGATTTTTCAACCCCCTCCCTGGTGTCGGCCACTGGTCGTGATCCGCACCAGGGAGGTAGTTCTGATGTCGGCCAGTGGCTGAAGCCCGCCCTAAAGAAGTTAAGGAACTACCCTTGTTCATCCTTAAGGGCAACATGAATCCCACCCTTAAGACTTAAATTCCTACATTAAGGGGCATATTTATACTCCATTTGCGCCAAATTTCCATCATTTTTTTGACGCAAATTCGGCACAAAACTAACTCCATATTTATATTTTGACGTTAGATCAATCTAACGTCAACATTTTAGAGTTTGCACAATATTTTAGATGCTTGAACCTACCTTGCGTCAATGAGATGCAAGGTAGGCGTTCCCATCTAAAAAAATGGTGCTAACCACATAGCCCCATATCTATCCCCGTGCTAAAATGACACACAGTGGGAGGAGGGGCTACCATTATTTCACGCCTGGGTCAGACCAGGCGTTAGAGGACCTGTGGACCCATTTCCATGGTAGAACACCATGGAATGGGTCCATAGGTGCCCTCCCAAGCGCTAGGAACAGACCCACCCACACCAGATGGACACCGGAGGATGTGGGGCCCCATCCCAGGTAAGTAGGGTAAGTATAGGTAAGTATTTTTTTTCTAAATTAAAGTGTCATCGGGGGCCCAACTTGGGGCCCCCTGCAAGGCACAGGGTGCAATGGCCATGCCCAGGGGACCCTTGTCCCCTGTCTGGCCATTAGGGTGGTAGGCGTAACTCCTGTCTTTTTGTAAGACAGAAGCCATGTGGTATGGATTGTTTTGCATCAGAAAATGACGCTAGTCTAGTTAGAGGCATTTTTTTTGCCTCTATCCAGCCTAATGTCATTTTTGGGTGCAAAACCCCCCTCTCCCATATCCCCACCCGGCTAACGTCATATTTCTTTTTACACTAGCCCACCCTTTGCGCCGGCTTGCGGCATTCCATAAATTTTACACCCGGCTGGTGCTCCGGAATGACGCAAGCCGGCGCTATACATTTTGATGCAAATTTGTGTTTGCGCAGTTTTGCGTAAAAAACTATAAATATGGGCCTAAGGGACATATTTATACTCCATTTGTGTTGAATTTGCATAATTTATTTTACGCAAATTAGGTGCAAAACTAACTCCATATTTATATTTTGACGTTAGATGCTAACCCCATAGCCACATATTTATCCCCCGTGCAAAAATGACACACGGTTGGGAGGAGGGGCTAAATAGTGGTGCAAAGCTTGCTTTGCGCCATTGTTTAACGCCTGGGTCAGACCAGGCATTAGGGGACCTGTGGACCCATTTACATAGTTGAACACCATGTAATAGGTCCACAAGTGCCCTCTTCAAGCCCCAGAAACACCCCCACCCACATCAGATGGACACCAGAGGTTGGGGGACTCCATCACAGGTAAGTAGGGTAAGTATAGGTAAGTATTTTTATTTCTAAAATAAAGTGCCATCAAATTGGCCCCCCTGCATTGCACAGGGTGCAATCCATGCTCAGGGGATCCTTGGGGATATACTATTTGTTCATTATTAACAATACATGCGGCTGGATGTCTGTAAAATAGCCTTTCATTCTTGAAGGTGTATTTAATGGACACGCACAATAGACAAGGCTGATCAGTATGACACATATCATAGTATGTCTGATTTAGTGACACAGGTCACTTACCAAGAAAACTGTACTACATGAATAAGAATGTTATGTGATCGAATTGCAGAAATGAATCACCACCTCGAATCACATCCCACTCAAGAGAGTTCAGGTTTAGTTGTGTCACGTGGTGAACACCTGACGGCCCACAGAGCACTACATGTCCCAGAAATCCTGCGCTGGCACCAGGCCCGCCGGTTATTGCGCACACGATACGTTACGAAACCAGGTGCAGCGCGGGCGTCTTACACTCTACCAGCCAATAAAACACTCAGTTAGTAAAGTACAGTATTTAGCAAGCATGTGGCATGTCAGTCCAGCACGACCAAGAGATGCCGACTGTTAGAACTAGCATTGTCAGAGTGGTCTTACCTCAGACTTTTTGCCTTCACCTCCTGTTTTGTTGTTGTGCCTTTTTGTTGGCCTTATGACTCTGAGAACTTTACAACTGCTAATCAGTGCTAAAGTGCATGTGCTTCCCTCCTAAAACATGGTAACATTGGTGTATTCACAATTGGCATATTTAGTTTACCTGTAAGTCTCTTGTAGAGTGATATACCATACACCCAGAGCCTTAAATGCTACTAGTGGGCCTGCAGATCTGATTGTGCCACCCACTTAAGTAGCTCTATACACATCTCAGGCCTGCCACTGCAGAGCCTGTATGTGCAGTCTCTATGTCACTACAACTTCACCTCTAAAAACCTCTTGCCAAGTCCAGAACTCCCTTTTTCTTACATATAGGTCACCCCTATGGAAGGCCCTAGGTAGCCCATGGGGCAGGGTGCCATGTAAGCAAAAGTTAGGACATATACCTTTACGTTTTTCATGTCCTAGCAATGAAAAACTCCTAAAGTCATATTTCATTACTGTGAGGCTGGCCCCTCTCATAGGACAGCATTGGGAACTCCTTAGAAAATCCTCAAGCTGTAATTCCTGATCTGAGAGGAGTAGCTGCATCATGCTTGGTACTATTGGAATGGTAATAAAAAATCCTCTTTACGGGTAAAGTGGTCATTTCTCTGCACTCTCTGCCTTGTGTGCCTACAGCCTATCTCCAATACATGCCTGGCTTGGGCTAGCTGACAGTTACACTTGTGCATTCTTTTCAGTCACCCACAACACAGGATACTCAGCTACATCTGATTTCATCTGCATACTGATGGGTCTTCCTGGGGAGGAGATTGAGAAGGGCTCACACTTACATTTTCAAAGGGTCTGGAGCTGAGTCTGACCTGAAAGAGGGACCTGTGCACTTCACAAGAACTCTTTTGTAGTCACCTCCCACACCAGAAGCACTTGTCAGTGTAAGTACTTGACCCACTTAAGTAGATCACTCCTGGACCTGTAAGAACCTCTGCTGGAGTAAAGGCTGCTGTGATTAAAGGAATTGCCCCATTGCAGTGACTGACTGCCCCCTGGAACTGTTGCCCTGCTTTGCTGCACTGCACTAACTCCTGCTGAATTCTTCCTGCTAAGAGGGACTACAGACTGCACCCAAAACGATTCCAAGGGCATGCTGGCTTGCCCCCTGTTCACCCCCAAGGTCTGACCGCCCCGGTTCAACCACACTCCGAGAGCAGCTTTGTTCCTCCCTGTTGCCTTGAAAAACAAAGATCTGTGAATGGATTCACCTCAACCTGCCCCACCGCTTTCTAACAACTCTGTAAGCGCCCCCCCCTGATTCTCGACGTATCAGCCAGGACCTGCTCTCTACCGAAAGAAAGTTGTCATGTGTACCCAAACGGAGCGTGACCCCTGTCTGATCTGCTCACCCCAGGTCGAAGATTTCTCCAAGCACGTGGCGCCCTTGTTGCTCATTCTGGCTCTGCCATTCATGGTGCCCCGACTTGTTGCCTCAGAAACAGGGATGTGCTGTACGTGGCGGCAACTCCCAGTTCTCATCACTCTGCTCCCTGCCGCATGCCCACCCCTGGTCTTCTCTTGTTAATAGCCTACGGCCGCAGCAGTGGAGGTACAGAACAATTAGACCCGAGCAGTCTTGACTGGATCACAAGCACAATTGTACTTTTTCTTACCTCAAAAACCTAGCCAGATCCGAACGGCTCCAACCAACCCTCACGACTATTCTCAAAGGAGAACAGCACATTTCCACAAGTCCCATAAATAGCTTAAAACGAGCACCCTATAAAGCCTCTTGTTTTGACAAACTCTAAACGTAATTTTCTATTGGTTTTCATTGGATTTGTTGTCATTTTGATTATTGATCTACAAAGGTAAATAACCTCTATTTTTTATAAATCGGTGTGGAGTCTTTTGTGGTGTTTCTATTGTGATTGCTGTGTGTGTGTGTGTGTGTGTGTTGCATAAATACTTTACACATTGCCTCTGATAATAAGCCTGCCTGTGATTGTGATTGCTGTGTATGTGTGTGTGCGTTGCATAAATACTTTACACATTGCCTCTGATAATAAGCCTGCCTGCTTTGTGTCAAGCAACCAGAGGGTGAGCACAAGTTATATTTAGCGTGTAACTGACTAGAGTGATGGGTTCTGCCTGGCCTAGGTGTATACCCTAGTCATCCAGTAACCCTATTTCTAACACCGACAAACTCGGATGGGCTCTTTTGTGCTCCAAGTCTGATGGAACATTCTGAAGTAAGTCCACATATCCCCAGTGAGACCTGGCCACTTCCACACAGCTGCAGGTCTCTCACCTTTCAGCAGAGGAGATTTTGACAAACTTTTCTTTGTCTATCCCACAGTTCAGGGAGCTGCCTCGTATGCAAAGAATTGCCTTTTCTGAGAACTGTGAACCACACTATCCAGAAGGTAGGCACACTCCCCACATTTTACTACAACAATGTTTTAAGCACTGTACAATGAACCTCTGAGAAAATAGCAAATAATCTGTATTAATAGGCACAACCGGTACTTTCATTCACAATCGAGAAAAAAATAAAAGGAGTATGCCCGGGCCACCTAGGGCCTTATAACTTCTGAAGGACCACCGCTATGGAGGAAAATAATATACCTCTAGCATCATAAACTATGCTGGACACTACTGTTTGATTTCTAAGAAAATGTTTACACGTTGGACACTTATGTTTGTTGACACTTTTTTGTGTGAACAATCATAATTTTTCTAAATGTTGGACACTTTTGTGTGTTGAGCACATAAAGTTAAGGTTATTTGAATGAAATTTTGAAGTTTGACCTAATGTGTATATGTTATTATGTGCTGCACTGCCTCACACACATAGTCCTATGAATAGATCTAACAATTTATTATGAAAATAATCGGTGCTGTTGTCTTCTATTTATTTACATATACATTAGAATTTCTGTAAATACCAAGGGGATAACAGTGGGAGGTATTCCTCAAAAAGTAAACATTCTTTGAAAGTAAGAATACTGGGAGGCAAGGCTTAATTATGTAGCAAGCATAAATAACACATGATATTTATTGTGCAGGGGTCCCGTCATTTGTTTATTAGATTTAGGATCCCACCTATTACCTCAACAGGATCATTACCCAATGTTGATAAACTACTTTCTAAAAGTGACATTTTCTGAATTGTGACTAAATCCTACTTAACCATTATAAGAGGTTATCAATTACAATCCTTTAGGCACCAAATGTGATCTGTCAACCTGCTCCCAATTGAAAGTTATCACTTATTAAATGCAATAAGGTAACCCAATGTTATCTTATGAGAGAGGTAGGCCTTACAGCAGTATAGAGAATTAATGAGTTTTTTCTACCAGGACATGTAAAACGTAAACGTACATGCCCAGCTTTTTAACTACACTACACCCTGCACTCTGGGATGTTCAGGGCCAACCCTGGGGATGACATATGTAATAAAAAGGTAGGTTTGGGCCTGGCAAATGGTTTATTTTGCCCAGTTGAAATGGCAGTTTAAAACTGCACACATGGGCTCCAATGACAGGGTAAGCCATGTTTAAAGGGCTACTTAAGTAGGCGGCACAATCAGTGCTGCAGGACAACTAGTAGCATTTAATTTACAGGCTCTGGGTACGTGAAGTACCACTTTACCTGGGACTTGCAAGTAAATTAAATATGCCTATAGGTTGTAAGCCAATCCAACCATGCTTAAAGAGGGAGTACGAGCACTTTAGCACTTCAGCACTGGTTAGCAGTGGTAAAGTCAGCAGACTCATGAAACCAGCAAAAACAGAGTCAGCAAAAATAGGAGGTTCAAAGGCAAAAGGTTAGGGCAAAACCCACACCAAGGGTATCAGGTCCAACAATCAATATTACCCATTCACCACTAGGTAGTTATAGTTAAGACCACATTACCAGAGGAAATTGATTTTTTTGGATTTGCTTATAAATTTGGCACCATTTGATGAATCTTTACAAAACCTCACAAAAATGTCTAATCAACTGCACCTCCTTCCTGGAGAGTTTCATGGTGATCCATCAAGTGAGGACCGAGAAAAAGGGGGTGCTCCAAAACATGTTTCCTCCACCAAATTTGACAGAAAGCTAAATCTTTACCCTGAGAGTGTGTTTTCAATTATTTGGTGTATATCCATTTAGTAGAAATTACGGTTCAAAATGTATGTATATTTCACACCGCAGAGGATCAATGGACCCAAAAGATAATAATCTAATTGGCTGCAGTCAACATCAACAAAGGTCCTGAATTTTTTTTTTAAAAACATGCAGGGTGCAGAGTAGAAATACCATTGCCCCCCAGGACCGGTGGGGGTGTCTTTCTTTATTTCTTCTCCTTTCATGTCCTTTTTCCTTCCCCTCTATTATCTCTTCAAATTTCTTTATTTTTTCCCCACTCTGTCTCTCTGTGTCTGGCCATGTACCTCTCATTTAATTATTTTCCAATTTCAACTTTCCTTTGTTTTGCTCTGCCTCTAGTACGTCTCCACCACCATCTCTCAAACTCTGTCAGGTTATTCTCTTACAGTTTTACTCAAGGGCCTCTGTCTAAAGATGTGTGAGTATCCCGCTAAATTTGAAGAGGCCCACGAAGACCCATTGTATCAGCTCAGTGGCAACCAGTTGCTGGATCATGGGCTGCATTACACTTGTGCATGGGTGCGTTATTAGTGGGTCTGAGCATATAGATGCCATACTGGATATGTAAGTGTGTATCTATTCCACTTCCTTCTCACCTTTGATCCACAAAATTGTTATGTGTCTCACCCATTATGTACTGCGAAGAGGACTCATCTCTCTTCCAAGTGTTGCAATAGGCCTGTAATTGACCAGAACTAATCTTTAATGACCGAGGCCACCACCTGAAACTTGCAATCCAAGTGTTGACCCATTTTATTACTGCAAGTGGACCCTTCAAATGACATTCTGTGCATTCCCCTAATGATAGCGCAGTACCTGCCCTGAGACAGTGACCCTGATCTGCCTGTTAGCTGGTGCTTGGGCAGACACTGGAAGACCTGTAATTAGATTAATGGCCGAGTCCCAACAGTAGGCCACCTTGCTGGCCCTTTGGTGGCCAACTGGCTGTGGAAGGACTCCCACATGAAGTATTTCAAAAAGGTCAAATACATGTGGAGCCTCGAGCAGCTGTGCTCTTTGTAGAAATGGGTGAGAGAAATGACCATGGTCAATATTCTTCAAGCTATCAGCAACTTGAGAACAGAATCAATGAGGTCCATTTGGATGTCTCCCTGATTTGTCAGGATCTAATTAACACTGTGGTTCATGGGAGGGTGTATGTCTATACCAGAAGACTCATTCCACTCCTTGAAAGCAGTATTGGCCAAACTTTAGATGACCAAATTTCTGGCTAAAAGGGTTGAGGATGAAAAATTAACACTGAGCATGTTAGCTATTAAGCACCCAAAATTGTTTTCTTTTTGCTTTTTTATTGATTTGTTGTTTAACGTGCTCTTTATGGGATGGTTCACCGAAAAAGAGAGCTCTTTAGTAACCTGGGGCCAGATGTAGCAAAGGGTTTGCGCCTCGCAAACGGCGAAAAACGCCGTTTGCGAGGCGCAAAAGCCTCTCTGCTATGCAGAAATGCATTTTGCGAGTCGGATCCGACTCGCAAAATGCATTTCCGACTCGCAAATAGGAAGGGGTGTTCCCTTCCTATTTGCGACTCGCAATGCTATGCAATTTCATTTGCGCCAGCGAAAGCGGTCGCAAATGAAATCGCTGTTACCATCCACTTGAAGTGGATGGTAACCCATTCGCCAACGGGAAGGGGTCCCCATGGGACCCCTTCCCCTTTGTGAATGATCACAAAAACTATTTGTCAGAGCAGGTAGTGGTCCTATGGACCACTGCCTGCTCTGAAAAATACCGAAACAAAAGGTTTCGGTTTTTTTTTCTAAGTGCAGCTCGTTTTCCTTTAAGGAAAACGGGCTGCAGATAGAAAAAAAAAAACTGCTTTATTAAAAAGCAGTCACGGACATGGTGGTATGCTGTCTCCAGCAGGCCACCATCCCCGTGAGTGCCCATACTCGCAATGGGGTCGCAAACTGCGACCCACCTCATAAATATTTATGAGGTGGGTCTTTGCGACCCCATTGCGAGTTGCAGAAGGTGTCTGAGACACCTTTCTGCATAGCAAATTGCGACTTGCAATTTGCGAGTCGCACGGACTCGCAAATTGCAAGTCGCAATTTGCTTTTTTCCTACATCTGGCCCTAGGCTCTTTATTTATAATGCAATGTGTTTAGGGTTTTATGGCTAGTGTCTAAGCCTCCAGGACTGTTTCAACTTTACCTTCATTTGCAAGTTACCACTTAGAATCTTAAAAATGATGATTTTGTAGTCTCTAGTCATATGAGTCTGCTTTGCATGTTATCTGTCTCCTGTTCATTTTATGGAGGATACAAAGGGCAGGACACTTTAAAATAAGCTCAGTCAGAATGGTGTTCCAGAGGTGACAGAGGGTCATAATAATATACAGTTCTTCATTAATTACTTCATATCCTATATCCTTCAAGAAGACCTCTCAGGGTGCTATGTAATAGAAAGGGCCCATAAGACCTTGCTGTCTCTACCACCAGTAACTCCTGCCTGCCTGCTTAATCAATATAGGCCTCCTTAACTATGTGAACAGACATGCAAATATGAAAGTAGTGTGAAAATTCTGTATGACTGACATTAAATCCAGCTAGATCATAATATTCCAAAAGCTACATTCTGCAGGTTTAGGAAGAAAGGAAAACCTAGAATGTGATCAAACAAACATTGAAGGCATTGTAGCTAGACATTGCTTTTGAGTTCCCTGCAAAGCTGAGGGTCACTTTCAATTGAAAGCTCACTTCTTTGAAACTCCAAATGCAGCCTGGGATGTGGAGTTAAGGGAATACCAGTCAAGAATGGTTGACTGCAAGTGTTCGCCCCATTAGCTTGACTCCCCGCAGCTGGAGAGAGGACCCTGGAGGAATGCAGGAGGCAGCGCAGACATAACTCAACTGATAGCCAGGCTCATATCAGAGATGGAGATGGTGGGACAAAGCAGGCTTCTGGGCAGGCTATCAGTGGCCCCATGCTTGTACTAGGACCTCTGATCTAGACATAACAGGAGGAGGGCCCACAGTTCTTTTGATTTTGGTGGAGAATCTTCGATCATGTGGCAGTAAAGTATTTTAAGCCCAAATGTAATTTGATAATTACTGGGGCAGGTCATACATATTTTTTGGTCCATCACTTGAAATTAGGGTGGAATTGAGGTAGAGGGTCATAGTAGTGCTCAGCCCATGCTTTCTCACCCCTCCAGTATTCCCGGAGGTTTAGTTGTGTCTTCAGTTAGCGGCCACAGTGTCTCTGGTGTGAAAGTGTGGGGAGGCGTGAAGCTAAAGATGTTATTGTTGCTGTTTCAGATCTCAAGTTGCAGACATACCATACACCTATTGCATGACTTTTCAGTAGCAGATTATAACATGGAATTTCAATGGTCTAAATAACAGACTGAAGCGGGGAATGGTGTCCCAATATATTAGAACACATGCTCTAGACGTAGGATTTTTGCAGGAGATGCATTTGCTGGGTAGGGTTGTTGTAAGACACAGTTTCACAGGGGGGTTCCACTATGGGTTCACTTTAGGCTCCAGAAGTGTGCCGGACCTACAGTACAAATCCCTACCACTACAAGTGACAAGGGTGAAACTGATATCCTGCGGTGGTATGTAATAATCACTGCATCCATTGAGAGTCAAACATAGACACTCCAGAGTATGTATGTGCCACCTGCACCTCTCCAAGATAAGCTGTGTGCTCTAACAGAACTGATACTGGCAGCAACTGGGATGAAATTGATTATGGAGGGGATTTCAATGATATTAAGGGGAGGGGTTGAAATGCAGAAGGAACTGAAGCTGCTTTGCTGAGCAAATCAGCAGTCGGTTTTAAATGAGCCTCTTCAGTGGGCCTCATAGTTGTGTGGCATCAAGGGCATCAAAAAGAAAGGAAGTATGCTTTCTGCTGGTAACATTGCTCCTTCCCAATGTTGACTATTTTACAGTGTATTTTGGACCACTCTCCGGTAGTAAAGTGGCTGAATAGCACCAAAGTGGGCCATCAGTGAGCATGGCACTTAAGCGCTTGGTGGCTCCAAAACAATAGTTTAACTGCATATATTACAATAGAAACCCAGGCCAACTTCAAACTGAAGCAAGGTGTGGTTCGATAAGCAGCTGTATTCTAGAATGCCTACAAAACCACTCAGAGGCAAGGCTATGGCTCATGGAGCATAATGGATACCAGTACGAACAGGATGTTGTACTCACCATTCACTACAGAGACTGCACCTAATGATGGCTCGAATAGGTAAGATGGAGGGCTCCAATGCCCTCATCTCAGTCCAATTTGAGACAGCCTTTGATTTGGTGCCATGGCGCAAGTGCTGAAGAAAATTAACTTTGATCCTTGTTATTGTAGATATGTGGAGGGGCTTTAAACATTTGTATGAGCCCGGTTTCAGGTCAACGTCGTACACTCTTCTGTTAATGCGCTACACAGTGTTTCCCTTTGCCACTGCTATTGTTGGCCCTGGTTATTGATAACCTGGACAATTGGCTCAGGAGTGACACTCAGTTGTGTGGGTTTTGTTAGAACAATAATGTGGGAGATAGACTATCCCTATATGTGGATGCAATGTTCTTGTTTCTCCATGCCCAAGGTCTTTAGATTTCAGTTAATGGACATACTTATGGTCAATGGGGATATCTCTGGGCTATTGGTCAATTGGGAAAAGTCGGTATATATCCTGTTGTGGGGAGAAATGGGGATGTGAGGATGGAAAGGGGCGAGTGCTCACTAGAGAAAAGCTTGAAATACTTTGGTGTTTTTGTCTCCAAGTGACTTCAATAGGTACTAGACTCTTAATACAGTTCCGATGGCCAACCTAGTACAGACTGACCTACAGACTTATGACAGGCTTCCTCTTACAATTGAGGGCATGGCTGCTTTGTTCAAGAAAATCCTCCTACCTAAGTTAATATGTTCTCTCCAAAATTACCCTTACCAGCTCCCACAATGATTTTTCATAAAGCTCAGTTGTTTTTGTCAGGCAAGAACTTTAATATCTTGCCAGGCAAGAACCCTAGGATGTCGTTTGATAAATGTGTCCAGTCACCACTCGATGATTGAATGGGGGTTGCTGATGCATACCTGTAGTCCTTGGTAGCAGAAATGTTCCCTATAAGTAATTGTTTTTCTGGTGATGAGCACCACCCTGCCTTTTAGGCTTGAATTGAACATGATGGATGAGGCAGACTTGATGGAGTTGCGGTAGGTATCCGCTGTCTGCACCTCTCTTCCCCCACCAAATTGACTATTAGTAACTGCCATAAAGCACTGGGATGAGTTAAATCGGACCACGACTTACCAAAGAAATCCCTCTATGGCAGGGATGCTGGCTTAAACAGGTAGTTAATTAGAGCAATTTTGGTCCTAAGACCTAATAGGTATCTCTATGATAGGGAGATCTAGGAAGGCAAGAGTATTAGATTATTAAGGGAGTTGAGAAACGGCTTTGCCCTGCATTACTGAGAGCTTTTTAGGTAGCTGAAGGCCAGACATGCTCTAGATGCCTCTGCTCTAGATGCCTCTGTTGAAGCAGGTGTTTTAACTAGAAATTATTAATGAGTATTTATGTAATCTGAATAATGAATTTTGTAGAAATTTAATAACATAGAGAAAAATAATGCACACGTTTTAAATGTGACCCCGAAGAATGGCCACCAGTGTTCACGAAATGTACTAATTGCTGATTAATACTTATGAAATAATGAAAATGTACTAGACTAATGTAGCAATATGTCATATTAAGGGTTATGAAGTATGCTTTAGATTATTCATTGTAGGCCTTACTTTAGCGAATATCTTGGCCTAGGTTTGCCAGGCCTCATGCAGAAGCTGTATTTCTTAGCAGTTAATAAAAATGCTGACATAATGAACTAAACTGTGAAATGTCCATTGTCTTGTTAAAAGTGCTTAACAGAAGCTTTTTGTGAGAACTGACTAACTGGAGATGATGTTCCTAGCAGTGTAACAAAGTGTGTGTAATGTGGGTGAGAAGTACTTTCCTAGGAGGCGAACAATGAAGACACTGACTGGAGCTGAAGATGCAACAATATTGATACCTGACGAGCCGGATGATGAGGACATCGTAAAGAACCAATCAACTTCATGAGTGAAATATTAGAATTCATAGATTTGGTATAGAAATATTACTGGGTAGAGTATAACCATACGATATGCTGACCAATAGGGAATTAGGGGATAGTTTAGGTGACTTTGATATAACAAGACGACAGAGGGAAATTATTCAGAAGATGATGATGAGACCACAGATCTAGATGTGACTTTGAGAGAAGAGGCCTTAGAAGAGATTTGAGATTCTGTCACTGGGCTCATACTCTCAGACTGAAAGCATGATGCTTTGCTGATCATTTGATGACCTGAGGACGAAGACTGATTCTGATTGCTGACTCATACCGTGAATAGGTAGATATGACGAAATGTGACTGTTATACATTTTATGCCTTTTCTTTCAGGTACCAACTGCACGGTTTTGATAGATCCATAGATAGATGTATTTTCTAAATTTGTGTTCTGAATTGTTTTGCATGAAGCCCAAGATGCTGATGCTAATCTGACTTTAGTTGAGGGCACTAAATTTAACTGACAAATAATGGTGACAAATGTTTGACGAGTTATCTTGCTAGATCCTATGTATGTCATATCTTTCTTGCAACTGATTTTGCTATTGATTTGCATTGTAGCACTAGAATGTGTCGTGAGTCAAGCTTTGATTAGATTGTGTTTCTTCTGCCGTTTTGGACAACCACTATTATTCATATATGTGTTTCATTTGATTTTGAGATTAATCTACATGACTTTAGTATTGTTAATATAAGGGAAATAAAAGTACTAACATTTTACTAAAAGGTGTGGTTATTCATGGCTGAAGGGTCATGGTGCGTGACATTTACTGACTCCATTGATTATTGATTGTGTTGATTACTAATGTTTGTTGATTATTGATTATTGGTTCATGAGCTGGAGCTATGGTGAGAACTTCTTAAACGAGTCAAAAGGTTCATCGACCTATTCGCGTCCCCTTGTAAGTTTACTTATTAAGGTCTAACGTGCTAACACCTCCAGGCAGGAACTGACTGACTACCAAAGTTTAGTCAACTTGAAGGCAAATTGACTATGAGGCTCTAGGGGGCAGTGGCGTAACAAAGGCCCTGAGCTCCAGGGGACCCCCTCAGCACAGCACAGTACCCTGGCCCAAAACCTCACAGTGAGTCCGGAGGAAGGGTTCCATGTGCTTTGCAGGAGGGCCCCCTTAAGTTTCGTTACACCAGTGCCGGGGTGTGGGAGGAGAGGGAAGGGGGTAGGTTCAGGAATCTTCTCTATATACAAATCATTATAAATTATTATTACAGTCTCTTGATGTGGTTTGAAAGAGAAATGGAAAGGGGGCTGGGGACAATTGAAAAAGCAGAAAGGGTAGAAATGAAAATGTTGCCTGGCATGTTGGCAAGTTTGACCTGTCTGTGATTAGGGGAGTTCATATAACGACAAAGAGTATATTTTACACCAGAGAGATTGAGAACAATGTGTGAACTCACTGTCCCGGATACGGGACAGAATTAGCCACACTTATGCACATTGAACGTCCGCGTATTAGGATCTACCTGTCCTGAATCCATAGTACTTTGGATGCAGTGCCCCTGAGCCCTGCAGGCATAGGGCCATATTTAACAGAAAATGACGGAGCGAAACACTGCACCAAATTTGGCTGCGCCACGCTCCGCAATTTTCACAATGCAGGGATGTGCCGTATTTAATAGAATATGGCGCATCCCTGTGCTGTCTCCTGCGCTGGAGATAAATTTGCAGCCGAGTGCCAACGCAGACACCCTTGCGCCATGGTGCAGGGCTCAGGGTGGGCGGGGGAGTGTCAGGGTATTTCAGTTTTTAGGGACAGGGTGAGGAGCCAGGGTAGTTTTGTTTTTAGGGGTGGGGGTCAGGGTAGTTTTGTTTTTAGGGGTAGGTCGGGGTCAGGGTAGTTTTCTTTTTAGGGCAGGTCAGTTGTTTTTAGGGAAGGTTGGGGGGCCGGGGAAGGTTTTAGGGCTCAGGGTGTGTAGTGGGTGTTGGGATAGTTCCGTTTTTAGGGGTGGGGTGGGGGATCGGGGTAGTTTTATTTTTAGGGGTGGGTGGGGGATTGGGTAGTTTTGTTTCTTGGGGCGGGGTGGGAGTTCGGGGTAGTTTTGTTTTTAGTGTTTGTGGAGAGTCGGGCTTGTTTTGTTTTTAGGGCAGGTGGAGGGGTCGGGTAGTTTTGATTTTTGTGTGGGGTGTGGGTTGGGGTAGTTTTGATTTTAGGGTGGGTGGAGGGTCGGGGTAGTTTAAGTCTAAGGGGTGGGGTACTTTTAGGCCTTAGTGCCGGTGGGGTGGTAGCATGATAGAATCACACATGCCGTTCCCACACATGCTTTTACTAGGCATGCTTTTACAGTGAAAATCGTTGGCTCCCGCATGCGCTGTTCCATCATATATTCCTCTGTTTCTATTTCTGAAGCAAAGTTTCACATATTTAAGGATTCTCTCTTCCTTCTGCTGTTACATACAGGCATCTCAAAGCCTCACTACAATCTCTTGTCACACACTCTGCCCATCTTTCTCTATCATGTCAGTCACCACTTTCTTTTCTCTACTCCTCCTTCCTGTCTGATTTAGGGCCTCATTTAGAGTTTGGAAGATGGGTTGCACCGTCACAAATGTGACAGCTATCCCATCTGCCGTAGTACGATTTCCATAGGATATAATGGAATCATAATGCGGCAGACTGAATATCCATCACATTTGTGATGGAGTAACCCCAACCGCCAAACTCTAAATCTAAATTTGTGCTTCGTATCCGTGCCCTTTAATGCCCTTGACCTCTTTTCCCTTTTTCTCTTACTCTCATTTCCTTATGTTACATTTACTTCTCTCTCCATGTCTCCCATTCTGACTCTCTTTCTCCTTCTCTTTGTCTTTCTTTGCCTTTAACACACTCCCATATTTTCTTGCCCTCTTCCACTTCCCATGTTTTCCCTCTCTCCCACACTTTCTCCTATGTACTCTTCTATACTTATTGGTCTCCTTTCTGTTTCCCCTGTCTTTCTGAGGGTTACTTTTTTCATCATTTATTTCACTGTGTAGGCTCATTTTCTTTTAATTCCAAGTGTCTGCCTATGACAACATGAAATGACACCAGGAGATAGTTGAAAGGTGATCATGGAGCTTTAAATTGAATATAATATCTGTTTCTTGTCAAAGAATTACAAATGTTCCATCATGGACAAGACACATGCATGTGTAGAAGGATCTAGAGTGGGGAACATGGCGGTCCGCTGAGACGCTCAGACCGCGGTCTCCGCCCTCCGCTTGTTGCACCGCCGGCTCCCCAGCTTTTTTTTTTTTTACTTACCTGGCATCCGCGGCGGATGGGCGCTCCGTGTCCAGGGGACCCCTTTAAGTCGCCGCTCCCTCCACGCTGGACTCAAGCAGCCTGTTTGCATCACCAACATAGAGGGGCGGCGGCCAGGCTTTGCTTCCTGGGCAGCAGGGGCAGAGTCAGCACAGGCTTGTGCCTGGCTCTGCCTGAGCTGAATCAGAATCTCCAGAGCAGCAGGCCTTGGAGCTTCCTCGTGTTAAGTATGTCTGCCAACACCATTATCTGCCCCAGGCCTTCCATCACCGGCCCTCCTGCATGACCCCCAGGCACCCATCTGGGCTGGGGGCCAGAACTCAGTTACGGGGGCAGAAGCTGCCATCTTCAAAGCCCGGGTTGGACCCTCCAGCTTCTCTTCCGGCTTCATCATCGCTGTCTCTACTGGGTACTGGGGTAAGGAGCGAGTGCGCTAATAAAGGTAAAGCCTCTTTATTATCTTTGCCCCCTTATCCACGAACTGAGGGAGGGGTTTCTCCTCCAGAGTATCAAGCCCCACCAGCTAAATTCACCGCAAGCGTTTACCACCGCGCGACTCAAAGTTACCCCATCCCTTAGGTCCTTCTTTAAAGTACTAGACCAGTCCAGTGCACTACAAACTGCGCCCACTTCCTCGGTAAATACGGCTGTGCATTTGGCTAATATGGCGGGAGTTCCCCCCTCCTCGTCTGTTTTATTACACAGCCCATCCATGCAGGCGTTAGAACAGGACACAGTCGGGGGGCATCTGCGCTACCGCACGAGGTAGAGTCTGAAAGAACTAGTGTATCCCACACGGATTCCCTTCTCCAGTCATTACTACATGAGATGAGAGACAAATTTCCTGTCTCTGAATCCAATCAAGCTAAAATCCAGGGGCTCTGTGATGGTCTCGATGCGAAAATCACTAATTTAACAGAGAGGCTAGGGGTTATGGAGTCCTCTATCTGTGCACTACAGGCAGATGTGGAGCCGAACACTCATGAGGTCCAAACGCTGAAGCGAAGTGAGAAGGAGCTGAGAGAGAAACTAGAATCTTTGAAAAATCACTGCAGGAGGAATTACCTCGGATTCCAGAAGGGGCGGAAGGAGAAAATATTAAAGACTTTATAATATCCTTGATTAAAGACCATATCCCGACGGTGACCTCCCTAGATCTGGCCCCAGAAATTCAGAGAGTCCACCGGGACCCTTTCAAGAGAAATCCTAACAAGGAGAAACCTAGAAAGGTTCTGGCTAACTTCGCCTCATCGAGTAAAAGAATTGATTCTTGCAGAAGCTCTCAAAGTCCAGGGCTTTCGGCATGAGGGTTGGTCATTCCTAATAAGATCTGATATGTCCAGGGCAATGCTAGATCGATGCTGGGAGCTGGGGAAGGCTATGCAGGATTTTAAGTCTCTGGGTGCAACTTCACAATTGAGGTTCCCCGCCACCCTGCGGGTAATGTGGAAAAAGAAAATGTATAATTTCTATGATCCCCAAGAAGCTAGGGTTTTGATTGATCAGATAAAAGGGGAGAGCCAGCGGGCTGTGGAGGGATGAGGCCCAAGGGTAGTATGAGCCACCCAATATGGTTTCAGGGCGGGTTCCCCAGGGAGGGTACTGGGAAGGGTAGTGTGTCACGTTGTTGTAATGAGATTCCAAAAGCAAGGTGGAAAAAGGTTTTGTTTATTCTTAGTAAAGTTCCCAGCAACGGAGAGGCTGGTTGACAGGAGCAAGCATAGAGAAGCAACTGACTCGTAAATCAAACAATGCATTCCAAATAGAATACAAAGGAATGATCTCGTGCACAGACGCACGCACGAGGAAATAAAACAAAAGGAAATGAAACAGACGTGGATAAATATAAAATTCCTATGAACTGTTTAAAACATGCCTACTTTACAAAGTACTACATATCTCCTCTCTTCAATATTATAATAAAAATAATTAATAAATAAATAACTTAGCACAAAACAAAATCAGCATATTTTTTGGGTAGTACAGATACTCTTTTAGGAAGATCTACACTATCATTGTTGACTCTTTCATGGACATAATCTTTGACTTGTACATTATCCTGCTGATTGACATTTGGCACAATAGGCACAAAAGTGGAATCAATAATCTCAAAGTCCTCATTGCAATCAACAGGAGTCTCCTCATTACCCACAATACCAGGTGTCAACTGAGATCTTTCTGTGTTACTGTCACGTTCAAAATCTGAAAGAGAAAAGTATTGCGATTTATCCATACAAATGTTCTTCATCACCCCTGAGGACAAATCCATATATGAATTAGGATCATGTTTTTCAGTACTATTAGTGACTTTAGCAACTCTGCTTAGACTCCACCATGAATCATTATTCAACTTGACTGAGGTTTTTCCCACACATACAACCTTGAATGCTTTTGAAAACTTTGACTCACCCTTTCTCACTCGATAAGGAAGTTTGATCCTGACAAAATCCCCAATTTTCACCTTAGTATTATCAATATTATTTTTGTCTAATTCTCCCTTATTTTTCTTCTCAACTTTTCTTTTAGCCTCAAAATACATTTTTCTAAGGTCAATAATGGGTAATTCTTTTCTCAGCCAAGAAGGGGATAAAGTGGTGCGTGGAACACGTCCTTTGAGCATGAAAAATGGTGAAAACCCAGTTGTCAAATTGGGGGACGAATGATATGCCCAAATCTTTTCTTCAACAAATTCTTTGACATTAAACCTATTGATTATGGCCGATTGTACAGCCTCCACGATAACCCTATTAAATCTTTCCACAAGGCCATTCATATTTGGAGCATAAAGCGAAGTTTTTAAATGCAAAATATTATTGACTTTCATGAATTCCTGAAACTTAAAGGATGTGAACTGTTTACCATTGTCGGTGACAATGCTAGATGGTAACCCCTCCTTAAAAAAACATTCTTTTAAAAATCTTATAACACTGTCAGTGGTGGGTTGGACAATCCATTTGACCTCTGCCCATTTAGAAAAGTAATCAATAAGTACAATGATATACATCTTGCACCTAGCTAGATTATCATATGGTCCCAAAATATCCAATGCTACTTTGTTCCATGGTCTTGATGGAAACTCAGATTTAACAGGTACACATTTACTGGTGACAAGAGTCTTATCAGAATTAGAGCAAATGACACATTGTTTGACAAATCCTGAAATTTGCCTATCCATATAAGGCCACCAAAACATTTCTCTTATTTTATTTTTAGTTAAGGTTTCCCCTAAGTGTCCTGCGTGAGCTAACTTAATAATATTGGGGCGAAGCGCCTTAGGGGGAATCACACAATCATCTTTAAATATTAAATCCCCTGATACTGAATTTGAATTTCTGACCTTCCAACATATCTGCATAGATGTTGACAACACCCTTTCACGAGGCCATTCTGTGTTACAAAATTTTTGAATGTTTTGTAATTCTTCATCCTCACTACAACTCTTACACCAGGCATCCTTGGAAAACACATCCTTACATAGGGGTAAAATATCATCTATAGTAGCAACCACACATTCTTCTAATGTCTCAGGAAACAATTTAACAGAATTGTCAGGTAATCTGGATAGACAGTCAGCCACACAATTGAGAATTCCTTGAATATGTACTGCTCTGAAATTATACTCATATATTTTTGATAAAATCCTGACTAGACGAGAAGATGCTCTACCAGTACCGTTACTGTTTAGCAATGCTAATAAGGTTTTGTGATCTGTTTTAATGGTAAATTCTCTACCCCACAAATAAGTTTTAAAATGTTCCACTGCCCATGTGCATGCTAAAGCTTCTCTCTCAATAATTGAATACTTAGATTCAGAAACTGAAAGAGGTCTTGAAGCGAAAGCCACAGTATTTTCTGTGACATGATTTTTCTGAGTAAGTATTGCCCCTAACCCTTCAGAGCTGGCATCAACGTAAACAGCACAACATCAATTTTGATTGAACTGAGACAATGGTGCCGCCTCAATAATGCTTTTTTTAAGTTTATCATACGCCTCCTGATGTTCACTCAACCATGTAAATTTTACTCCTTTCTTAAGTAAATTTCTTAAAGGTAACGCTATTTGGGAAAAATGAAACACAAACCTAGAGTAAAATTCACACAAGCCCAGGTAAGATCTTAATTGATCTTTAACAGAGGGTATGCCCATCTCTTTTATAGCTTGTAACAAACAAGCTTTAGGAGCTATACCCTTCGAAGATATGGTGTGTCCTAAATACTCTACCTCCTGGGTTAAAAATTTACATTTTTCCATTTGTAGTGTCATCCCTTTTTCTTGTAAAACTGACAGTACTTTTGACAATCTCATATTATGAGAATCAATGGTATCAGCAAAAATTAGGATGTCGTCTTGAAAAGCCATAACTCCATCCATGTTTGTAAATAGCCTATGCATAAGCTTTTGGAATACGGATGCAGCGGATGCCAACCCAAACGGCATGCGGGTATATCTGAAAGCCCCTTCTGGAGTTATAAATGTAGTTAAATGTCTGCATTCCTCATCAAGAGTAATCTGATGATATGCTGATTTGAGATCAAGAGATGTAAAGAATTTTGCTCCACCCAAAAGTGCAAAAAGTTCTTGAATCTTTGGTAGAGGATGGCAATCAACAATAATTTGTTTATTTAATGATCTCAAATCTGCACATAATCTCAAAGACCCACTCTTTTTTTTAACTAAAACTATGGGAGAAACCCATTCAGAGGAGTCTACTGGTTCAATGACACCATCCTTAAGTAATTGATCAAGCAAAATACTAAGTTCTTTCCTGACACTAAGTGGAACATCTCTCAACTTGTGTCTGACTGGTAATGTTCCCACTTTCAGTTTAATGTTATGTGTGAATCCTTTAACAGTACCCGATTCTTTTCTAAAGACATTTTTGTACTCTGAAATAATCACTTCAATATCTTGCTGTATGGTCATGCAATACACCGGAACATCAGCAGATGGATCCAAAACCATTCCAAGATTACCTTGATGTCTCCATCCCAAAACATGCTGTCCTTTGTCAACTACATAAATTTTACCTAAAATATTGTGATCATGACAAGAAATAGAAGCTACAAAGTAACCTAAAATATTAATTATTGTCTGACTGTAACCATAAGCCTTAATGTCATTGCTCTCCAACTTCCGTCCAGACCAGTTTTTGTTGAAAAATGCCTCAGATATGATAGAAAAAGGTGATCCAGAATCCACTAGCATTATAGTTGAGAATCCATCAATGATAACTTCGCACTTTGGAGGACGATATATCTGGTTGTCAATATCAGTGTTAAAAATATTATGTTGCTTAGACTTATCTTCTGTAATCATCAAGACTACGCTTTCAACATCTTGGATACAATGTTCAGTCTCTAATTGTTTTCCAACAATCGAATTGACATTCCTTTGAGATCTGCAAACTGTCGAAAAATGTCCTGTTTTACCACATTTTAAACACTCTTTAAATAAGGCAGGACAGGTTGATTTGTTGGTATGCAAATTTGATCCACATCGCATACATTTTAATTTGTTTAGATTATTTTTGTTGTACCCTTTGCTGTACTTATTTTTGTTGACATTGTGTATGGCAGCTACTTCAAGATGATTATCGTTGTCATCATTTAATGTCTTACACGATCGTATTGACCTTTCAATACCTTTAACAACTTCTATTACTTCTTTGAGTGATGGATTTTTGTGTCTCAGAAGTTGTTCTTGAATTTCTTTGTTATAACAGTGCATAATAACTTGATCCCGAATATATTGATCAGTAATGACACCAAAATCACAAGTTGAAGCCAAAATGCGAAGAGCAGCCACATATCCTTCAACAGGTTCTGTGGAAAATTGGTGCCGTGAATAAAAGTTAAAACGTTCTGTAACTACATTTGGTTCAACTGTGAAATGTAATTGTAATCTGTCCAAAGCTTCAGAAAAAACATCATAATCATTTATATCAGTTCCTTCAGGTGGTTTATGTGGAGGTAAATGATCAAATATTTCCTGAGCTTCTGTGCCAATAACGTTTAATAGAAGCCCTTTTTTTCTAGTCGCAGAAAACGAATTTCCATCAATGGCAATCATAAAATTATTAAATAAACCATGCCATTTGCTCCACTTCATGGATACATCCCCTGGATTTTGTTGTAGTGGCGGAGGTGGATTACAACACTGTTGCATTGTTAAATACAAATAAATGTATATAACTATATATATATATATATATATATTTAAATAATCAAATCAGAAACAAAACAAAAAAAAAATAGGAGCTGGTACTCAGTTTTTGACAGATTAATAATGAAATTAGGTTGCTGGCATGTTGAGCAAAACAAAACTCAAGTCAGGTTATGTGTGACTAATTTGAAGAATACAATGAAAAGAAAACAAAATGGGGTCACATAAGTTAAGTTCCAGCTGAAGACTGGCTGTTAAATAGGTGCTGCCAGGGCTCCGAATTTGAAATGTAAACAGTAGCTTAGAAGGAAAGCTACAAGCGGAGAACAGCCTTAATTGCTGACCCAGGCTGAGCAAGTCAATAAATCAGGGAGATAGCTGAAGATAACAAACATCCATTTCCTACGACTGACGAAGAGAAGCCAAAGTCCCGTAGTTGTAGTGAAAAAATTATTTCAATCAACTCGTAATTTTTCTCCGATGTGACTGGCACTGCTGGGAACGCTCGTCGCCAAAATGTTGTAATGAGATTCCAAAAGCAAGGTGGAAAAAGGTTTTGTTTATTCTTAGTAAAGTTCCCAGCAACGCAGAGGCTGGTTGACAGGAGCAAGCATAGAGAAGCAACTGACTCGTAAATCAAACAATGCATTCCAAATAGAATACAAAGGAATGATCTCGTGCACAGACGCACGCACGAGGAAATAAAACAAAAGGAAATGAAACAGACGTGGATAAATATAACATTCCTATGAACTGTTTAAAACATGCCTACTTTACAAACTACTACACACGTGTTTTAACGATTCAACTAAGGTCACACTGGGTGGGGAGCAGATGGGGGAAAATAAAAAAAAATGAGTTCTCGCATGGTTGTACAATTGTTGGGGATAGACAAGTGCTCTTTATCTGGATAAGTACATGAGGATGGGACCCGGCGATACTTCTAAACTTAAAATCCTGACTTGGAATGTGAATGGCCCTAGAGTGAGCAGCAGAAGGAGGAGAATTCTTGAGTTCCTAAGACTGTCTGATAGCCAGATCATTCTCCTGCAGGAGAGCCATCTAAGATATGAAGAGTGGATGAGCATTCTTAAGTCACAAAAGTGGATCACCCACTTTGCTTGTACTAATCAATCCTGCAATGTGAAAGGGGTAGCAATTATAGTAAAGAGTAAATATCGAATTCAGTTGACAGACATTAGTGCTGATCCTTGGGGAGATAGGTCTTGGCAAATATCAAGTTCGGAGGAGTCCAACACACTCTGGTTTCCTATTACGGCCCCAACGTGGACAACTTGGGCCCTCTCAGGGATCTATAAGAGCAACTGATTGGTAGAGCCCAGAACTTGATAATAGTCGGTGGACACTTTAATGTTTTGCTAAATCCCTCCTTAGATAGGTCTACCCCCAGACCGACCGTCAGTACACCTAATATGAGAACCTGCTTGCATAACATAATAGAAAATTTTGGTCTGATTGACCCTTGGCGAAACAGAATGGGACAGACTAAGGAGTTCACTTTCTGGAATAAGAAACTTGGGCATGCTTCCAGAATTGATTTTTTTCTGATAGATGCAAAACTTCAAAATAATCTAATGGGAATTTCCCTCCAGCCTGACCATCTCTCAGCCCATTCAGCTGTTCAGCTGGTTATAAACTTTGCTGACTCTCGTGCATGCACTAGATGGACACTGGATCGCTCTCTTCTTCTTCTTCACACAGACTTACTGCACCAAATCCAGGAAGCGCAAAATTCACTCAAGGTCTTTTTAGAATCAATTGTGAAGACCAAATGGGAAACTAGTAAACTGGCGCATTTTGAGTATGGTGAAGGCTGTGGCAAGTTATTAGCATGAAAGACAATATCCGACAAGGTTAAGAATAAGATTAAAGGAATAATACTAGGTGAAACAGGCAGAACCTCCTCAGAAGATCACGACATCGCAGGAGAATTGGTCAAGTTTTTTTCTACACTATACAGAGATGACTCAGAGACCTCAGCGGAGGCGATTGAAAACTCCCCAGATTAGAACCAGCTAAGAATTTGAGCCTTAATCAATGTTTTCTCCTTAGTGAGGTAGATAGTGTTCTTGCTGGCCTGGAAAATGTGAAGGCGCCTGGTCCAGATGGGATACCAGCAGAAGTACATAAACTCCTGAGAGAGGAGCTTGCGGCAGTTCTGAAGCAGTTGATGAATGCGATCTTTATAGATTCCCTCCGGTTCCGCCCTCTTGGAATGAAGCTATCATAACATTAATACTAAAGCCCCAGAATTTCTCCAGAAGATGTGAGTCTTATAGACCCATTTCACTGCTCAATAATGATTATAACATTTTTGACCAAATACTTGTTAGGAGGTTGTATAAGGTGATTGGTGACTTAGTGCACATTAATCAGAAAGGATTCATGAGAAATCGATATTTAGGAGACTTGACTCATGATTTAGTTGCTGCAATCGATTTGGCAACTACTATGAATATGCCTCTAACTATATTAATAATTGATGCTGCCAAAGCCTTTGATAGAGTGAGTTGGCACTTTCTGCAGGCGGTAATGGACCGCAACAATTTGGGAGGTAACTTTCTTAACGCAATCAAAGCTATCTATAAGGCTCCCTCTGCTCGGGTTCTGGTTAACAACATCCTATCCTCACATTTTAAGATTGAACGGGGCACTCGGCATGGCTGTCCTCTTTCTCCTCTTCTCTTTAATCTTTATATTGAACTGCTGGCTAGGAGAATCAGGGCAGATCGGATAATTATACCTTTTCAGTATCATGATTGGGTCCTGAAGGAAGCCCTCTATGCGGATAACCTCCCGATATATACACAGAACCCCCAATGTGCTTTCCCGGCACTCTGGGAAATTATTGCTAGCTTCGGAGGGATCTCAGGTTATTTAGTTAATATAGATAAATCTGAACTAATGACTTGGAATGGCCCTCAAGATAATCCATTAGAGAAAGACGAAATTCGATATCTAGGGGTTAAAGTGGTCAAGAACCTGGCAGAGATAGCCCAAGTGAATTTTGTGCAGCACCTTAGGGGAATTAAGAAACTACTCCTCCAATGGTCACATTTACGTCTTTCTATATTAGGCAGAAAAAATCCCCCAAAAATTGTGGTACTGCCAAAATTCACCTTTATTTTTAATGCTATCCCATTTTTTTTAACTGAATGGCTAAGGAAACTGCAGGGGGAATTAGTTAGTTTTATCTGGTCTTATAAAAACCCCAGAATAGCTTGGAAAAAAATTGAGGAAGAAAAAGCTAGATGGGGGATTGCACTTCTGGATTTTCAGCTTTACTATTTGGCATTCCAGCTGAAAAATATCAGATCACTCCTCTCCAAGGAATATCTAGTCCCTCCACTTCAGGCACTGACAGGGTGCTTCCGGGACCAGGGTATACGGTTTCTTTATAAATTTGGTCACCCCATATACTACAAAACAAGTTAGGCTAAAAGTTCTCTATAATGCTTGCAGCGTCTGGTATATAATAAGAATGAGATTGGGCATTCCGTATTACAGTGAGCTGGCCCCAAAATGAATTCTCCCGGTACCCAGATATGTCTCCAGGATGTATTAGCCAAGCCACCGGTAGAGGGAGGAATTGTGCAGTGGGGACAGCTAGTTAGAGGGGGCTCTGTTAGTTCTTGGGAATCTCTATCTGAAGCAACTAATGCTACATTTTCCAGATTTAAATATGTGCAGATTAAAGGCTGGGTGCATGGGGAACTGGAGGCCGGGTGTTCTACGGGCTGGGAGAGGGAAATCAGTGGTCCACAGAGCCAAAAAAAAGAGGTTTCAAAGTGGTACTGGGTACTTATACAAGCCGAGGACGCATCTTCTCCCCCCTCTAAAGAGGTATGGGATCTTGTTTTTCCTGCCCTAGACCTTCTTTCTTACTGGCGGGCCTCTATGAAGATTCTTTGGTCTGTGGTTAAACCTGCCCCCTTGCGGCAGAACCACTTGTTTACTATATACCGGGCTTACTGGACCCCCAAAAGGTTTACTAAAATAGCTTTCCAAGGAAAGAGCAATTGCCTGAAGTGTGATTTAGAGAGAGCTGATGATATTCATCTTTGGTGGCAGTGCCCAGGGATACATATTTTTGGGGAATAAGTGGGTAAGTCGATCTTGTCTATTATAAATAGGCATAATGAGATAACTCTACCAATGGTTGTATTTGGGCTACATGAGGTTGCCGAGAGGAGTTTAAATGATAGATTGGAGAGACGTCTGAGGCATCTCTTTTTATTTGGTCCTGATAGCCTAGCAGGAAATATGCATTAAGTGGATCTCTAGTTTCCCCCCTACCCACAGGGATTGGCTGATGGCAGCTAGGAGAATCTCTGACTTAGATTGTAGTAATGGTTCGGATAGGTGCCTCAGAATGTGGGAACCTTTTTTGGCCTTCTATAGAACCATCTCCTCCAGGCATTAGGATAGTGTGAATTAATTAGATACCACCCGATTTAACTTCTGTGATCTGATTCTGGTAAGAGTACAACGATTAAGTCTGAAGACCGAACAGCTAGGAGATTGGGGGTGGAGTTGTTCTGCCCCCACCCCTAAGGCTGATGGGGGCTGCTTATTCCTTTAGCATCACTGGAGTACCAGAGCAATGGCTAAGGCTGGGGCATGTTGCAGCTTCTCTTGTCTGTCTTTTGTTACATATATGGACTCCAAAAAAAAAGACACATGCATGTGAAAAGAGTAAGAGATAGATTGGAGAAAGAGTAACCAGCCAGACCTCGGTCAGTGTTGGGATAATGGCTTGCAATATGTCATTGATGTTGTCCACAACGACTCAGTAAAATGAAATAGCAAGATTGTTGAATACATACTCAAAGTACACTGGGGCCACACTGAAGTGCTAACATCTATGATACTTGTGTGCACCGTCAAGAAGGAGTACTACCGACCACTACTACAAAAGATACCTTTTGAGTGCTTGTTTGTGCACAACCCAGGTGGTACTGGAACAAAATTTGATAAAGAAGCAGCGATTTGGTTCGAGGGATGATCAATAATGACTGCAAAACGTATTAGTAAAGACTTCACTGATATCGACCTTTAAATATTTTAAAGTGAGAATTTGAAGATTACCTACTCTAGAATACACTAGGCTCACAATTAAGTCCAGGAGTTGTAATGTTCTCACATGCCATGATGTGAGAGTGTACCCAACCACTACAGCAAAGACATTTTACTTGGCTTGCAGAGGCCAGTGGCTATGCAGTTGAAGTCTTGGTATGTTGGAAGAAAATGTGACTATGAAGCAGAATGAAACATACCTTGATATTGGTAATAATCACCTCCTATGTGGAACATTGCTGACTTTGAAACATGTCAGGAGCTAATGTAGTGGCATTGTCTAAGATAACTTAATATGATATGAATTGTAGCCCCGTGGGCATAGGAGGGTTGACACACTTGAATGAGCACTGGCTGGAGATATATGAATTGTTACCTGGGGGCTGTGGGACACTTTGTGCTCCTTTCTGCCTTGGTGCATCACCCGAGACAACTCAGAAGGCAAAGTCTTCTTTGGCACCAGAGAGGTTGGCCCTGCCAAGCATCAACTCCATTCCTCACAACAAGTGCCGACTTACCCTGCTGCATGGGACTTCCACAGGCGTTGACAGTGTTAGCCATTTTTAAGTCCGGGCAAACGGTGGGTCCATCACCACATGTCAGAGCCTGGAATAAGTTATGTTGGGACTGCCGTCTCCCTTGGTTTTCCTATCCATGTGTTGTAGTCCCCTCTTTTTGGATTTGTCATGGGCTAGAAGAAGGACGCATCACGGTTAAGTGACGGTACTTACAGTGAGAAAAACAAATTGCATAATTGAAAATTTCGAGCTGTGAGTGTAATTATTTTAGTTAACGATGAAATAGCCAACACTAACCTGTGTTAATGCGAAAATAAAATAGTATATTAGAGGTTGCTGAGAAGGTGGGATCACATCACCTTTAAGTGGATGCCGGGACATCTGCCCCCTCTGACACTGCTGCAACTAAATCTAACTAGGACAGCTCTAATCTTGTTTGTCATGGAAAACATTCATCTACCCCATTTAATAAAGTGCCTGCTTGTGAAGAAGGAAGAAAGTGGGGAGACGAAGAGCACCATTAGTTAAACATAAGAGTTCTGGCCTCATCACTGGCATGGGTGGTAGGGACACCCCAAAGAACTGTTGCTCCAAGTTGCTGCAGAAATGCATTGTGTGAAGAAGGGCTACAGCGGGGCACACAGGACCTGGGCTGTCAGGTTGCATCTAACTAGGTCAGACTCCTGGGGGCTGCGGAACTGCAGAGGATTTGGCCTTTGAACCGCTGTGTGGGGTGGCCCTCTGAAAGGACCTCTACGAGTCTGATGGTCCCACACACTGTGGAAGCTCCTTGTTTGAAGCTATGTCCTCGGCCAGCCACGCAACCCTTCCCTAAACAGACCACATGTCCCCTATCAATGAGAGTACAGTACTGGTTAGAGAGTCTCCAAGCAGGCTACCCCTTGGAGAAGTTAGGTTCTCTTAAGTTCCAATGGATTGGCATATGGTGCAGTTAGACCTTCCCTGAGCAAGCCACCCTGGTTGGGCTGTCTGCTTGCACCCCTGCCTGATCTCTGGGAAGACATGCCCACTGAAGCATTCCTAGGGCAGGACAGGAAGTCAGCCACAGACCTGGCATCTGGGGGGGGGGGATGCTGTACGAAATGGCAAGGGCTCTCGCAGCATCTGGAGGAAACAACCAGATGAAAAGCGGATTGCACATATCTGCTCCATGCTAATCTACAGGAAAGCTGCCAGCCTTTCTTGTAATACATGCACTTTGGGTGACAGAGGAGGGCACTGGGCAAATGTATCTTACCTCCTGAAAACCTGGCTGGGCTTGAAGCTTCAAATGAGCCTTTATTGGAACCTCTAGGGCAGCTCATAATTTTTAATACAGGTCACACCGGTAAATCACATGTTTTGTTTATTTATTATACAAAAAGTCACTAGTGACATCGTGTAACAATTGTTACATCACTGGGCATGATAAATACCTCACAGGCATAACTTCACACGCCCCTAATGAACACACCGGGTCTGATAACCTGAGTGATCGGACAGGTATCCCTTGGTGTTATTGGGTATACGGTCATGATGGCCTGTGAATCCTGGGGGCTACTTATTAACAATAACATTTCAAAATGTGGGCGCAACATGCTGTTCGCTACAACAATGCATCTCCGTCTTTTCAACGGCAACTGATGATATGATTGTGGCTGGCTACATAGATATTTAGGGCCTCCCTCAGCACATTGATACCCTTACTTCGGGTACCACTGGTAGAACCCCGGCCTGGATGAATGCCCGTCTCTGTGGTGTAATAGTGGACCAGTGAGTGGAGCTGCAAGTATGGGAGTTCAAGGAGATTACTAGCAGCCTTAGTGGTGGAAGGGTTGGGTCTCTGTCTTGCTCTCCAACCTCAGTGCAATCAGATGCATGATAAGGAAAGGGTCAGACCCACGTGCCTGTCTCTTCATAGCACACCTCATCAAAAGCGCTTGGATTTCCACCAAGACCTTGTCAATCCCTTCTGGCCGTTCGCGGGGCTTGGAGAATTACTTCTAACTATATGATGAAATACAAGGGTTAACAAAGGGTGCTCCAGATCTTGAATACTCATGCACTCTTTGAACTCTCTTATTTTGAGTTCCTTTCGTAGTGTGACACGTAAGTGGCGGATATCATGTAAATAATCCTTAGAAGTAGATGTAGGCTTCACCAGAAGTCAGGCTGATGGACTTCGGCAAGATTCTGTGTGGTCTACAAATTAATAACAACATTACCTTTCTATATCTTTATTCCACACGCCAACACAAGAACGGCAGTTATATTTGTGCTCTACGTTGTTGCATGACTCAAGCACCCTTTTCCTCTAGTTTGCCAAGCCTACTATCCCATCGAGAAAGCACTCACACCTGATGGGACGTTCCTCCCGGCCGCTAATATTGCTATAAGATGCAACTAAAAACAATACAATACAAAGAACCACATTTAAGCCTTGAGTGGCATGGTTGCAATCCCATGTTCACACACGGCCTCTTTAGTTTCATACATGCATTAGATGACTGAAAGCTGGTTTTTCTGCGGTCAAGGCTTGAAAGCATCGGGCCTGACCCAATGATGTCACCAGCTTTCATTTCACTAATGAAAATGCTCTCGAGCTGGACCTGAGCCAAATCTGCAAACACCGTCAGCATAGGCACTGAATGAAGCAGAGAAACACTTCTTTCGGTTCAGCGCATTTCCATTCTGAAATCCATATCTGCACCTGGACAGCCGCCTGACTCTCAGGAGAAGAGGAATATAGATAAAATATTGAGCAAGCAAATCATGTTATCATATGACAGATGCACGCAAAATGCACTAAATGTGTTTTTGAGGTTGCAATGACAAAACACTTCCTGATGTTGCCTACAATTAGATTTCGGGATTTTGTCATGCGTATGTCAGCCTCCTGATTCTTGAAATCACTGAAGTGTGGGTGCTTTTTATTGCAATTACATTAGATTACTGTTTTCTTTTCGGCTTGCTTTTAAATATTTTTCACTAAAATAATCAACAATTCCACCCAAACGTACAACAGGTAAACGTCAATAGAAACAAAGCTATTCGATGTATTAATACTAGAAAATAATAAAATAATTGCAACTCATAATTAGAAACGTAACACACATTTTTCCAAGGTAGGTTAGAAGTGTCACCAGATTCTTCATATGTGGAATTTTGCTGATTGTTTTTACTCGGGGTGGTGTTGTCAAAACTAGCAGGTAAGCATATATGGAAAACGAAAAAAGAAAAGGCTACGAGGATCAAGGACTGGACATCAGTATTCATCCTTTCGAGATGAATATTAAGCACTGTGACTGCAGTACATATAAAATTCCCCCATATGATCTCAAAGTGTAGTGACTAAATTTTTTTTTCTTACGTGAACTTCTCAGTTGATGATTGAGAACACATACATTTTCTATTCATCCACAATTGAGATCTTGTGTATTCCATATTCGTAACTCGATTCACGGTACGATAATTATTGCTTTCCATACAAACAAAAATCCTGAGTTTTTTGTGTGTCAATTCCATCATCACAAACTAGGATAATTGTTTCTTTGGAAATTGTCCCCTGAGTCTACCCTCTTGCACTCCTAAACCATATTTCCCGGACACTACTAGGTTGACTTGAAGGCTAGCGTCGGTCACTATAACATTGACCTAGCTGTAAACGTTTCCCAAGAGTCCAATATTTCCAAGTAGAGTGTTTTGGTGAACGAAGATGAGCCCCAAGTAAACTTAGGTATTAACATTTGAGCTTTGCTTTTTTTCGTTTTCTAAGTAAAATCATAGCAGTATTGTTTATGAAAAAGAAAAAAAGGTGATCAAACTGGCACCTAAAAAAGGAAATTGATACAGGAAGCAGATGCTGGTATCTTGTAGCTTGACTCAAGGAAAGGGTTAGCCTCTATGAAAAACAAAGCAGCATCATCGACTCATGCAGGCAAAAAACTGAATTGTCATCTCTCCTGTGCCACCTTTGATCTTGTTAGAGCAATGATTAGAGCTAAAATTTACCAGCTGTTGTCTATTGCCTGGACATCACCACATGAATGTGTGTAAAAATGTTATATTTGGTCCAAGCAACCCAACACTGGTACTGACTTTGTTGGGCCTCGTCAGTGAGGTAGACCTTGTTTTTCTCTAGCACGGCGAACAAGGTACTCATTTCTGGGCGTATCTGTGGTCTAGGGCTGCTTATGTTTCTTTTTGAAATAGGGACTTTGCATGGCAGTTTTGGGATGGATTGTTGCCAGAAGGTGTTGGGTCAACACTGATCTGCATAATATAGGCCTTTGTCTAGAATGGTAAAGTGGGTGAAAAATGATAGGTTGGAATGCTACACCGAAAACTTTGCAGTGACTATTTGCAAGCATTTCTCCCGCCACATTATGTTTTCCTGTTGTAATGCACAAAGTGTCAAAGGGTATGCCTCAATGTCTGTCTCTCTCTCGCTGTGCCACAGAACCCAAACTATCCCTCTGTGATAGGCCTTACAAAGCCAAAACCAGTTTGGGGTTGCTTATGATCTGTTCTGCCAGTGGCCTCGCTTGGCAGTTCGGGATGGACTGCTCCCATGAGGTGTAGGGTCAGTAGTGATTTGGATAAGGTGGGTTTCAGTCCAGTGTGGCACAGTGGGTGAAAAAAATAGACTGAAGTGGACAACTGACAGAGAGATTTCAAGCAATTTCTACTATTTTCAAGCATTTCACCCATCATCTTATGTGTGTTTGACTTTTTTGTCCTCCCTACTATGAGTGTCCTGTAGTGTTTTGATGCTGTGACTCTAAACTAGAATTCTCCTGATGACGACGTTGATAGTGCCATTAATTGGGTCCAAATAATGACATTGAGGTTGATAAGATGATCATTTTTTTGCAAATAATATTTGTGGATGCTCTTTAAGGCACATAGGTCTTTCAACAGGCCAAAAATGTTTATAACCATCCTCATGTATTATGCTTTGTAGTTTTCATTGGTGCTCACTTGTGCAGTGTGCACCATGGCTACATGCAATACACAGAAGCATTCTGCACAAATTAAATCATATTTCTGAAAGGCATTATGATTATTTTCTTGATTCAGTTTTCTTGAGAATGATGAGCCCATTAAGCATGTCTTAGATGTGTTTGAAAGATACCACTGTGAGCCATTGTTGCACTTTATATTTTTGTCGATTTGCTGCAACGTATGGAACTTCTGATTTGCAATGCAGTCCTAATATTTCACGTAGAGTGTGTTTAGTGGTATATCAAAAGCTTCCCTTAAGAAAACCAATTTTGCTACGAAGTGTTATCTTTGCCATTTGCGAACAATTGTTTTGCAAGGATAGGTTGCAAAGTTTACTTAAAATTGTTTTTATTTCTACATGCCTTCAAAAGTATTCCAAAATTCCCAAACTGCTGAAATGCAAGGTGAGGGCTGTCATAGGAGTATGTCAGTGAAATAGACAAAGTAGTCTCTGTCGTTGAGATACTTAAGTCCACCCCTCTGTAATTCAGGCAGGAGGAATATCAGTTTGGCAGAGAGGGTACTTCAGCACTGTTATGATTGAGTACTCTTTCCCACAACCTCAGTGTCAGTCTCTAGATCTAAGACACCTGCTATGTCCTAGAGTAAGCATTGATGGATCACCTTCACAAACTAGAGAGAGTCAAGTACCCAATCCGAGCAACTTGGTTATCCAATTGGAATACAATACTATTGGTGACCAGGAGACAAGATTCTTCTGCAGTATTTTCACATAATATACCCCAATAACCACTGACTGTCCTGGACAAAAATAAAAGGCTTCTCAAGATTTATAACGAATGCATCAATCTGCGGGTGCTCTAACAGTTCAAAAGACACCTTGCAAGGATTACAATTTAATGCAATAACTATATGTAATCCCTTTATAGACCTTTCTTTTCACTCTCAGATTTGCAAATCAGCACGACAGCTATCTACCTGGCAAAGAGATGCTATACAATATACCCCTTACACATTCCAGCACTTGCCTATATGACATTAAGACAACCATCCATGGGAATGCTCACAGAACAGGTTAGGCACAACATCCCACATCCTTACACTCACAACATTGTGTCAAAGCCATGTAGTTTATGTACTACCTCCCAAAATTACAATAGAATCGTCATACATACAAACTGCAACAATTACAATAGAACATTTTAGCCAATCTACCTGCATCCTCACAACCACGAAACAGCACCAATATCATGCAGTTTGCAAAGCAGTGCCCCCCAACAATGCAACCCACTCTTTGCAGAATGAAAAGAACGTTAGCCAGATCATCGTGCACCCCGGTTGATACAAACTCACCCCAAACACCTTTAGATGTCTGTTGGATGCCCCTTAATATACGAGCACAACTGGATGGCCAATGGACATCAGTGCTCTCCCATGGATGTTTTATCCAGTCGCAAAACCCCTGAGATTTGCCAGGCATATGGGACCACAGTGAAAACAACATCTTAGCCAACAGCAACCAATGCCAAACATTAAACAGAACAGATCCCTCATTATACATGACAGAACCAACAATACTGACCAGTGACACTCCCAGGGTCGTCTTAAGGAGTTTTAGGGGGTGGGAAAGATACATTTTGGTGCCATCTTTTTTGGAAAAACTTTGAATTGTGTTACCAATTTCCTGCTTATTCAAGCCTACAAGATTCCATACAATATTTACTTATGTGTTAAATTATGCGGTGACTCAAAACAGCTAAAATAGGCTGTGCCTGAGGTGAAACTGGGTATAGGGAGACTGAATGTCATTTAGAAATGGACATAAAGAACAGAAAGGTTCAGCTGGAGAATTTTTTTTTTATATATAAAGAAAAATCACCTTTCCAGGGGTACCCTTGGAAAGTGGACACTATGGGCAATTACCCACTTTGCCCATGCCTTAAAACGTCTCTGTGCCACTCCTATTCATGAGAAAAAACCGAGAGCTTTGCAAGAAGGCCTTCGCTGCACTACCCATGGAGCTAAGTGCACAATGAAAATGCTGACACGATAACACAATGGGGGTCATTCTGACCCTGGCGGCCGGTGGCTGCCAGGGCCACCAACCACGGGAGCACCGCCAACAGGCTGGCGGTGCTCCCACGAGCATTCTGACCGCGGCGGTTCAGCCGCGGTCAGAAGTGGAAAGTCGGCGGTCCCCCGCCGACTTTCCGCTGCTCGGGGGAATCCTCCATGGCGGCGGAGCGCGCTCCGCCGCCATGGGGATTCTGACACCCCCTACCGCCATCCTGTTCATGGCGGGAAACCCGCCATGAACAGGATGGCGGTAGGGGGTGCCGCGGGGCCCCTGGGGGCCCCTGCAGTGCCCATGCCAATGGCATGGGCACTGCAGGGGCCCCCGTAAGAGGGCCCCAAAAAGTATTTCAGTGTCTGATTTGCAGACACTGAAATACGCGACGGGTGCAACTGCACCCGTCGCACCCCTGCAACTACGCCGGCTCAATTCTGAGCCGGCGTCCTCGTTGCAGGGGCATTTCCTCTGGGCCGGCGGGCGCTCTTTTGGAGAGCGCCCGCCGACCCAGAGGAAATGTTTGAATGGCCGCCGCGGTCTTTTGACCGCGGTGCGGTCATTTGGCGGCGATACCTTGGCGGACGGCCTCCGCCGTCCGCCAAGGTTAAAATCACCCCCAATATCCTTTCCTTTGTTTCTTAACCTTGTTCTAACTTTTTGTAGTCCTCGCTTTTGACCGAGCAGTCCCTGTACTTAATACGTCTATTGTGAATTGTTCCTTATTTGGCTTTTTCTATGTCTTTCTTTCACATTTTATGCCCCTTGCCATTTATATTCTCATTCATTACTCAGTCATCTCATCCTGGCTCAAAATATACATTATATGCAAATATTTGATGTAATTGGAGAATCGATATTGATTGCTTGTCACCACTGAGGAAAAACAGGTGCTTGAAGGTAGTGCACTACAGTCCACAGAAAATGTTTACGGCAATGTTGATATGCTGCGAACTGAGTTGTGCACACTAGGTCATATAGTGCAAACTACCAATCAATTAAGTGTCAGGGTGGAGCAAGGCCATACATTTTCTATATAACGCTGACAGGTTATAGTAGATTGACAATTACAACATAATTGGCACACAACCTTTAAGTGAGAGAAAATTCATATTTAGTAAAATTATCAATAACAGAAAATGAAAGGTAATTAAAGAGTTCTATCAAGCACGCGCTGTGACATGGCTTGTAATTTTATAGGTCTGAAGATAATTCATAATTTCACTATGTACCAGTAATGGGTGAAGAGAAGTGATGTGCCGAATAAAGCCGTTTCTGGAAGGATGTTATGAAAAATGGTTCCCACGCTATGATGTTCCTAAGTGGAAGGGTCTGTCTACAGAGTAGCGAGTAGCTACAGGGTATATTGCGAGAGAAGAACCAGGGAAGCTGGGCAGAAATCTGGATATGGAATCTGCAAGAAAGACGATAACACCTGAATCTTTCACTTTGTACCATATACAATACAAAGAAGTCAGCAAAATTCTACACCGTATGAAGCAAATACAACGACCTGCCAGTCACCTTTAAATACTAGTGTTTTATTCTGTTATCTAGTAGGGGCAAAACTGAGGTAAACAGAAGAAGCATAAATGCCTGTCACT